>NW_027140380.1:4052793-4364547 GCF_036365525.1 Heterodontus francisci | reverse complement strand
TAGAAATGCAACAAGTGCTCGACAGTATCCAGGACTTATCCAATGACCACTTTCAACAAGAGAGAATCTAAGCATCTCCCTTGACATTCAATGGCATTACCATTGCCGAATCCCCCACTATCAACATCCCAGGGGCTGCCATTGACCAGAAATTGAACTGGTGCAGCCACAAAATACTGTGGCTACAAGAGCAGGTCACAGGCTAGTAATCCTGCAACGAGTAAGTCTCCTCCTGACTCCCCAAAGCCTGTCAACCATCTACAAGGCACAAGTCAGGAACGTGATGGAACACTCTCCACTTGCCTGGATGGATGCAGCTCCAAGAACATGCAAGAAGCTTGATACCATGCAGGACAAAGCAGCCCACTTGATTGGCACCCCATCCACAAACATTCACTCCCTCCACCAGCGCGCACAGTGGCAGCAGTGTGCACCATCTACAAGATGCACTGCAGCAACGCACCGAGGATCCTTAGACAGCACTTTCCAAATCCACAACCTATACCAACTAGAAGTACAAGGGCAGCAAATGCATGGGAACACCACCACCAGCAAGTTCCCCTCCAAGTCACACACTATCCTGATGTGGAACTATATTGCCGTTCCTTCACTGTCACTGGGTCAAAGCCCTGGAACTCCCTTCCTAACGGCACTGTGAGTGTACCTACCTCACATGGACTGCAGCGGTTCAAGAAGGCAGCTCACCACCACCTTCTCCAGGGCAATTAGGGATGGGCAATAAATGCTGGCCTAGCCAGCAACACCCACATCCCATGAATGAATTTTTAAAAATGGTGGTAGAGTTCACGTGTTTGGAAGGTGCTGTCTAGGATTGTAAACACTGCTGCCACTGTGCACCAGTGGTGGAAGGAGTGAATATTTAAGGTGGTGGACGGGGTGTTGATCAAGTGAGCTACTTTGTCCTGGATGGGGTCGAGCTTCCAGAGTGAAGTTAGAGCTGAACTCAGCTAGGCAAGTGGAGAGTATTCCATTACACACCTCACTTGTGCCTTGTAGATGGTGGACACGGTTTGGTGAATCAGGAGGTGTGTTCCTCAGAGAATAACATAAAAGGTGCTGTCATGGTTACCCACATGGGTCCTAGGTTTGCCTGTCTTTTTGTGGTGTATGTCAAACATTCCTTTTTCCAGTCCTACTCAGGGCCCCACACCCCAGCTCTTTTTCCGGTAGAATGATGACTGTGTCAGTGTCATTTCCTGCTCCTGCCCGGAACTGGAAAACTTCATCAACTTTGCTTCCAATTTCCACCCTTCCCTCACCTTCACATGATCTATCTCCGACACTTCATTTCCCTTTGTGACTTCTCTGTCTCCATCTCTGAATTTAAGGCTGTCCACTAATATTCTTTCTAAGCCCACCGACTCCCACAGTTACCTTGACTACACTTTCTCACACCCTGCTTCCTGTAAGGACTCCATTCCATTCTCCCAGTTTCTCCATCTCTGACACATCATTTCTGATGATGCAACCTTCGACAACAGCAGTTCTGATATGTCTTCCTTTTTCCTCAACCGAGGATTCCCCCACACTGTGGTTGACAGGGCCCTCAACCGTGTCTGACCTATTTCCTGCACTTCTGCCCTCATCCCATCCCCTCCCTCCCAGAACTGCAACCAAATTCCACCCGACCTGCCTGCACATCCAAAGGATCATCCTCCACTATTTCTGCCACCTCCAGCATGATGCCATTACGAAACACATCTTCCCCTCCACTGCCCTGTCAGCATTCCCCTTCCCATGGCCTCTTCCCATATAATCGCAGGAGGCATAGATCCTGCCCTTTTACCTCCTCTCTCCTCACCATCCAAGGCCCCAAGCACTCCTTCCAGGTGAAGCAGCGATTTACTTGTACTTCTTTCAATTTAGTCTTCTGTATTCGCTGCTCACAATGCGGCACCTCTACATTGGGGAGAACAAACGTAGATTGGGTGACTGCTTTGCGGAACATCTCCGGACAATCTGCAAGCATGAACCCAAGCTTCCGGTTGCTTGCCACTTCACTTCACCACACTGTTCTCATGCCCACATTTCTGTCCTCGGTCTGCTGCAGTGTTCCAGTAAAGCAAGCTCCAGGAACAGAACCTCATTTTCTGATTAGACACTCAACAGCCTTCCGGACTGAACATTGAGTAAAATAATTTCAGAGCATGGCTGGATCTTTTTTATTATTTTATTTTATTTTGATTGATAATTTTTTGTTACCATGTTCCTGCCTTAATCTTGGTTTTTCAAGTTTGTGCTTTTGGAGCGAGCTGTTCATTATTCTGTCATTAACACTGTCTGTACACTAATGTTTTGTCCTTCACTGCACCATTAGCACTCTCCCTTTGTCTTTGCCGCATGACCTGCTTGTCAGTAATTCTCTCCTGCCCTAACACTTTTTTTAAAATTCCAAAATATATTTTATTCATAAAAATCTGTAAAAAATACATTACAAAAATACAAACAATGCAAAGGAGATCAGTTTCCTTCAATACTGGAGTGAGTTGCCTCACCACCCTTCCATTTCATTTTACATTTTTTCGCTAACAAAAATTTTCCAGATTCAGTTCAAGGGGTTTTCCATGGATCCAGCCCCTCCGTTCATCTTGTTGGGGGGTCCTTACACATTGGTCTTTCCCCATTGAGCCTTTGCTGCGGCTGCCCCAAGCTTTAGTGCGTTCCTCAGCACGTCGAACTGGACCTTGGAATGTGCCAGTCTGCAACATTCGGTGGTGGACAACTCTTTGCGCTGGAAGACCAGCAAGTTTTGTGCAGACCAAAGGGCGTCTTTCACCAAATTGATAGTCTTCCAGCAGCAGTTGATGTTTGTCTCGGTGCGCGTCTCTGGGAACAGCCCATAGAGCACAGACTCTTGCGTTACAGAGCTGCTTGGGATGAATCTCAACAAAATCCACTGCATCTCTTTCCACACCTGCTTTGCAAAGACACATTCCAGGAGGAGGTGGGCAACTGTCTCCTGCCTGAACACACACCTTCCCTTTTGTTCTCTTCCCCACCTCCACCTATCCTCCCCACCCCTCCGCCATCCCCACTTCACTTACTTAAAACCTATTACATTGAGTGTGGGACAAATTCCATCAATCTTTTGTACTGTATGAGATTAATTTTGTCACACTTTCTGGTACATTATATGACAGCAAATTTAATTCTAAATCTATCTCTGTTGTCCTGTATCTGAGTGTGAGATTATTTGAGTGTCAGTCTATGGAACTAAATGTGATTGTGTGATTCATTCTGTATGTCAATCATGAGTATTGTATGTGAATGTGTGGCAGCTTCTGTATTTATCTGCTGCTGTGGGTGAATGTGGATATCATTCTGTATCTGTCAGTGTCTGGAACTAAATTTAAGTGTGAGATTCATTCTGTATGCACCAGTCTTACAGTCAGAATGTGATTGTTTGATTCATTCTCTATGTGTAAGTCTAAGGTATTATGTATGTGTGTGGTTTTAATTAAGTGTCTGTCACTTTATGTGAGCTTGGGTCTCATTGTATATTTGTCAGTCTCTGGTTCTTTCTGTGAGAGTGAGATTAATTCTCTATCTGCTGGTCTCTGAAATTCATTGATTTTGTGACTCACTCTGTGTCTGTCAATCGATGATACTGTGAATAAGTGGGGGATATATATGGTGTCTGTCTGAACTTGGTATTGAGTATGATCGTAGGATTCATTGTGTATTGGTCAATATCCGGACTGAATGTGAAATAAGATGCATTCTGTCCATGAAAATCTCTGCTATTCTATGCAAGTGACCTCTGTCAGTCTTTGACACTGTTTTATTGAATGTGTAAGATACTGATTGTTTTATTGATTTAATACCTTTCAGGTTTTGGTACTATGTATGGGTGTGGTTCAAGTTCTGCATGTCAGTCTCCGATGTGAGTATTGATATCATTTATGTATCTGTCAGTCTCTTGCAATGAATGCAAGTGTGGGATTAATTCTCTTTTCAACAGTATCTGGTACTCACTGTGAGCATGTGACTCCTACAGTATCTGTCAGTGTCTGCTATTGTATGTGAATGTACAATTCCTCCTATGTCTTTCAGTGCCTAGTATAGTGTGTATGGGAGTAATTCTGTACCTGTTAGTACCTGGTACTGAATGAGATTGTGGGATTCATTCTGTTGTCTGTCAGTCTCTGCTAGTGTATGTGAGTGATATCTGTTATGCATATATTATTTTCTGGTACTGGAAGTGAATGTTGGATATATTCTTTAGCTGTTAGTCTCTGGTACAACGTATGAGTGTGGGTCCCATTCAGTATTAGTCAATTTCTGGTACAGTCTGCATGTGCACATCCAGAGCTCATTCTGCATTTGGCAGTCTCTGGTACTTAATGTGTGTTGCAATTCACTTTTTATGTGTCTGTTTCTGGGACAGTCAGTTAAAGTGGAATTAATTTTGTATCTCTCAGCTACTGGTATTGTCTACAAGTGTGGTACATTCTGTATCTATGAGACTCTGGTGCAGGATTCCTCTGTACCGGTACTTAATATGTATCTCAGGGATGGTATTGAGAACTATTAGTTTAACGCCATAATGTATCACAATTTGCCTCATTTAAACTGTGTGTTTTATTGAGTTGTGGTGTGAGAGTTTATGGAACATAGGAGCAGGACACCCAGCATGCTCTGCCATTCAATAGGATCAGGACTGATCATCCACTTCAATGCCTTTTTCCCACACTATCCTCATATCCCCTTATGTCATTTGTATTTACAAATCTGTCAATCTCTGCTTTAAACATACTCAATGACTGAGCTTCCACAGTTCTCTGGGGTAGAGAATTCCTAATGTTTAACAACCCTCTGAGTAAAGAAATTTCTCCTCATCTCTGTTTGTTTTGGACTAGTATTTAGTCTGTAACTCTGAACACATTTGTGAATGATGACATATATTTCAAACTCACAAATGGTGTGCTCAGTCTAATCAGAATCATTGAATTGATACTCTATCTTTCATTACAGCTCTTACAGAGATTATTGGATGGGTATGTAATGTGTAGTGCAGTCTGTACTAATTGGCATAATACTGTAACTTTCCTTTTGATACTGTATGAGATGTTTGTACTACATTGCAATCTGTCTCTCAGTCTGCACTCTGGTCTACATTCTTAGGATTCATTCTGTACCTTTCCATCAGCTGCTCTACCTCATATTTAATTTGTAGCTTAGGCTGCACTTTTGTGAGATTGATCCGGTGCCTTTCAATCTGATAGTGCATGTGATTTTGAACTAAGATTGATGGACCTACCTTTCAGTAGTACTGAGTTGGGGTGAATTGGAAACAACTTCTGCCTCTCCTGCATTGTTTGATTGTCTGCTGGGAGAGTGGAGTGTGGTGGTGCGTGGGGGGAGGGTTGCGTGGGGAGGGGGGAGCGTAATGCAGTATCTTACACATTCAATGTCTCTTGATCATCTCTATTGACAACCCCATCTGGCTAATTGAATCAGGGAGCACTCCCACTGTCTTGTTTAGTCTTTGAGAATGCAAATGTGCAGCCATATTTTCAGCCATTGTTGTGGTCTTTTTAAACAAGGTATTTCAAGTCTATAACAGTTCAAAAAATAATGTTCCATATGACAAATTAATATGTCTCGTTTTTGGCAGGTGTGGTTTTCGGCATAACATGAATGTAATATTTCAATTAATAATCATTATGACCAGCCACAAAGGATGATCAGTAATACAAAGAGCGTCAGTGTCTGATTCCACTGCAGCACTCAGCTTCTGCTGATCAGGTTTTCTTTGGTAGTTTTACAACAAATTAGTGACATCCAGGAACAACCCAACATCTGCACTGCTCCATGAATGGGAATACCTGCTGGAGCAGAGATGTATGCATAAGTCAGGATTTTATTTCCATCTGGCATTATAACATAAGAACATAATAACTAGGAGCAGGATTAGGCCATTCCACCAACTGAGCCTGCTCCACCATTCAATCAGATCATGGCAGATCTAATCATGGCCTCAACTCCACTGTCCTGCCTACCCCTATAACCCTTCACTCCCTTGTATATCAAAAGTCAGTCTAACTCAGCCTTAAATATATTCAATGGGTCGAGAATTCCAAAGAATAGCAGCCCTTTGAGAGAAGATATTCCTCCTCACCTACATCGAAAATGAGACCCCTTATTTTGAAACTGTTCCCCCGAGTTCTTGATTCCCTCATGAGGGGAAACATCATCTCAGTAAATACCCTGTCAAGCCCCCTCAGAATCTTATATATTTCAATAAGATTGGCTCTCATTCTTCTAAACTCCAATGAGTGCACCACAACCAGGTCAACCTTTCCACATAACACAACACCTTCATCCCAGAAATCAACCTAGTGGTAATTGCCTGAGCTACCTCCAATGCAAATATATCTCTCCATAAATAAGGAGACCAAAACTGCATGCAACACTCAAGGTGTGGTCGAACCAACAACTTGCACATTTCCCCATTGGAATAAAGGCCAACATTCCATTTTCCTTCCTAATTACTTGCTGTACTTTCATGCTAACATTTTGTGATTCATATACAAGGACCCCCTGATTCTCTGTACCACAGCATTCTGCAGTCTCTCTCAATTTAAATAATATTCTGCTTTTCTTTACATCATACCAAAGTGGATAACCTCACATTTTCCGACATTATACTTCATTGCCAAATTTTTGTCCACACACTTAACCTGTCTTTATCCCTTTGCAAACTCTTTGTGTCCTCCTCACAACTTGCTTTCCCACCTATCTTTGTATCACCAGCAAATTTGGTTACAATACACTCGATCCCTTCATCTAAGCCAGTAATTATAGCTTGGAAGTAGTTGAGGCCCCAACACCGATCCCTGTGGCACACCATTAGTTAGTTTGCCAAACTGAAAAATGACCCATTGAACCCAATTCCCTGTTTCTTGTTCGTTAGTCAATCCTCTATCCATGCTAATATATTACACCTGAACACCATGAACTCTTATCTTGTGTACCTTTTACATGGCACTTTATCGAACGCCTTTTGAACTCCAAATAAACAACATCTACTGATATAAAAACAGGAAATGCTGGAAATACTCAACAGGTCTGGCAGCATCTGTGGAAAGAGAAGCAGAGTTAACGTTTCGGGTCAGTGACGCTTCTTCGGAACTGGCAAATATTAGAAATGTCAAAGGTTATAAGCAAGTAAAGCGGGGGTGGGGCAAGAGATAAGAAAGGAGAAGGTGTAGATAGGACAAGGTCACAGAGAATAACTGACCAGAAGGTCATGGAGCAAAGGCAAACAATATGTTAATGATGTGTTGAAAGACAAAGCATTAGTACAGATTGGGTGTTAACGGACTGAAAATTGAATAGCAGCAAGTACAAACCTGGAAATAAACAGTGGGTAAGCCAATTGAACAGACTAAGATGAAATAAAATAAACATACAAAAAAATGTAAAAAGAAAAAATAACTAAAAATGAAAGTAAAATGGGGGGCTGTCATGCTCTGAAATTATTGAACTCAATGTTCAGTCCGGCAGGCTGTAGTGTGCCTAATTGGTAAATGAGATGCTGTTCCTCGAGTTTCGTTGATGTTCACTGGAACACTGCAGCAATCCCAGGACAGAGATGTGAGCATGAGAGCAGGGGGAAGTGTTGAAATGGCAAGCAACCGGAAGCTCAGGGTCCTGCTTGCGGATTGAGCGGAGGTGTTCCGCAAAGCGGTCACCCTGTCTGCGTTTGGTCTCCCCAATGTAGAGGAGACCACATTGTGAGCAGCAAATACAGTATACTACATTGAAAGAAGTACAAATAAGTTGCTGCTTAACCTGAAAGGAGTGTTTGGGGCCTGGGATAGTGAGGAGAGAGGAGGTAAATGGGCAGGTATTACAGCTCCTGCGATTGCAGGGGAAGGTGCCATGGGATGTGGACGAGGTGGTGGGGGTAATGGAGGAGTGGACCAGGGTGTGGTGGAGGGAAAGATCCCTTCAGAATGCTGACAGGGGAAGGGAGGGGAAGATGCGTTTGGTAGTGGCATCATGCTGGAGGTGGCGGAAATGGCGGAGGATGATCCTTTGGATATGGAGGCTGATGGGGTGGAAAGTGAGGGCAGGGGGAACCCTGTCACGGTTCTGGGAGGAAGGGGAAGGGGTGAGGGTAGAGGTGCGGGAAATGGGCCCGACACGGTTGAGGGCCCTGTCAACCACGGTGGGGGGAATCCTCTGTTGAGGAAAAAGGAAGACATATCAGAAGTGCTGTCATGGAAGGTAGCATCATCAGAGCAGATCACTACATCTACTGGTTCCCCTTCATATACCCTGCTTGTTACATCCTCAAAAATAATTTTGTCAAATATGATTTCTTTTTCATAAATCCATGTTGACTCTGCATGATTGTACATTAATTTTCTGAATGTTCTGCTACCACTTACTTAATCATGGATTTCAGCATTTTCCCAATGACAGACATTAGGCTAGCAGGCCTATCATTACCTGCTTTTTGAATAGGGGTTTCACATTTGCGGTTTAATATCCACTGGGACTGTTCCAGAATCTCGGGAATTTAAAATTACAACCAATGCATCCACTGTAGCCATTTCTTTTAAACTCTAGGATGCAGGCCATCAGGTCCAGGGGATCTGTCAGCCTTTAGTCCCATTAGTTTTCCTCATACATTTTTTCTAGCGATAGTGATTGTTTCAAGTTCCTTCTCTTACTCTGCACTCACTCTGTTCCATGAGCAGATTCTCATTGAGAAGCGGCGAACAGATCACCGGAGGAAAAAAAAACAGAATTCAAACTGTCTAAATGAAAAACAGACCAGAATTGACCCAGATACTGTCATTATTAAATTAATTCATCAGCGCCAAACCACTTATCATTAATGCACCAGGAGGATCTCCGAATTTATGAAATTGAAGGTGGCGGCATTTATGAAATTGTTGATTGACACCCTGTAGCTCAGTTCTTCATTGAACTGGGGGTGGGTGGGTGCAGGGGAATGTGTGAGCAGAGAAACAGAGCGCAATCCAGAGAGGGAACGGAAAACACATCTTTAGTTTTAGTTTAGAGATACAGCACTGAAACAGGCCCACCGAGCCTGTGCCGACCATCAACCACCCATTTATACTAATCCTACACTAATTCCATATTCCTACCACATCCCCACCTGTCCCTATATTTCCCTACCACCTACCGATACTAGGGACAATTTATAATGGCCAATTTACCTATCAACCTGCAAGTCTTTGGCAAGTGGGAGGAAACCCATGCAGACACAGGGAGAACTTGCAAACTCCACACAGGCAGTACCCAGAATTGAACCCGGGTCACTGGAGCTGAGAGGCTGCGGTGCTAACCACTGCGCCACCCCAGATGTGAAACAGGTCAATCCACTGGTACAATAACTACATCACTGACTCCCTCCTGACAGTGACCAGCCCTTTCACAGAGACTGTGGGTGGCTCTGAAAAGAGCCTTTGGGTTATTGGATGACATTTTGGCTGCTTTACTTTTTCTGGGAGCTCTGAGTGCTGGTTTTCGTGGGCAGCTGCACGGCCTGAATATTAGGCAGCACCCTGCCCTGAGCGATGGTCACTCCTCCCAGCTGCTTGTTGAGCTCCTCATCATTGCGGACCGCCAGCTG
This sequence comes from Heterodontus francisci, assembly GCF_036365525.1. Taxonomy (NCBI): domain Eukaryota; kingdom Metazoa; phylum Chordata; class Chondrichthyes; order Heterodontiformes; family Heterodontidae; genus Heterodontus; species Heterodontus francisci. Next base: position 4,354,913 of record NW_027140380.1, on the reverse strand, counting down.
CAGGTGTCTGGGGATGATGCGGGTCTTCTTGTTGTCCCGGGCCACATTACTGCCCAGCTCGAGGATATCAGCGGTCAGATACTCGAGCACAGCAGCCAGATAGACTGGGGCTCCGGCACCCTCATGCTCAGCATAGTTGCCCTTTCTCAGGAGCCTGTGAACACGGCCCACCGGGAACAGCAGTCCAGCCCAGGAGGAGCAAGACTTGGCCTTGGACCGAGCTTTCCCACCGCTCTTTCCTCTTCCAGACTTTTTTTTATTTCCAAAATATACTTTATTCATGGAAATCTGTAAAAAAAAATACATTACCAAACATTTTCAAACAGCATCAAGTCAAAAAATACAAACAGTGCAAAGGAGGTCAGTTTCCTTCAATAAAGGAGTGAGTTGCCTCACAACCCTTCCATTTCATTTGTCATGCCAGATCCATTTTTACATTTTACAGCACACAAAATTTTCCCGATAAAGTTCGAGGGGTTTTCCATGGATCCAGCCCCTCCGTTCAGCTTGATGTGGGGAACTTACACAGTGGTCTTTCCCCATTGAGCCTTTGCTGTGGCTGCCCCAAGCTTTAGTGCGTCCCTCAGCACGTAGTCCTGGACCATGGAATGTGCCAGTCTGCAACATTCAGTCATGGACAACACTTTGTGCTGGAAGACCAGCAAGTTTCGGGCAGACCAAAGGGCGTCTTTCACCGAATTGATAGTCCTCCAGCAGCAGTTGATGTTTATCTCGGTGTGTGTCGCTGGGAACAGCCCGTAGAGCACAGATTCCTGTGCTACAGAGCTGCTTGGGATGAACCTCGACAAAAACCACTGCATCTTTTTCCACACCTGCTTTGCAAAGACACATTCCAGAAAGAGATGGGCAACCGTCTCTTCCCCACCACAGCCACCTCGAGGGCATTGTGCGGAGGGGGTGAGACTTCAGGCGTGCAGGAAGGATCTGACGGGGAGGGCTCTTCTCACCACCAGCCAAGCTACATCTTGGTCACAATAAAAACAAGAAATGCTGGATTCACTCAGCAGGTCTGGCAGCATCTGTGGAAAGAGAAGCAGAGTTAACGTTTCGGGTCAGTGACCCTTCTTCGGAACTGCATCTTGGTGCTTGTTTAAAAGTTCTGGTGATGAGGCATTCTGCCAAATGACTTTGGCAGTCTGCTCGGGGAACCATCCGACCGGATCCACCATCTACTTTTCCCGTAGGGCCTTGAGGACATTCCGTGCAAACCACTGTCTGATGAATTGGTGGTCAAAGGTGTTTTCCGCAGAAACCTTCCCACGAAGGATAGGTGGTACGGCACGGTCCAACTGGATGGAGCGTTCCGCGGCAATGTGACCAGGTCCATCCTTCTCACCATCGGGTACAGAAAGAACCACCGCACATAATGACACTTGGTGTTTGCGTACTGAGCAGAAGACGGCAACGTCATCCATGTATGAGAAAAGCTCGAGTAGACTATGCTAGAATTCCCCAGAATGTAGAAGAATGACAAGTAATCGTACTGACAAATAAAAATCTTAAGTGGTTTGACACAATAGATACTGGGAGGCTGTTTCCTCTGGCTGGCAAACCTAGAACAAAGGCTCATAGTCTCAGTGTGAAGGGCTCAGTCATTCAGGACTGAGAAGAGTTTTTTTTCACTCTAATGGTTGTTAATCTTTGGAATTCTCTTCCCCAGAGAGCTGTGGATGCTCAATCATTGCGTATATTCAAGAGAGAGATTAATAGGTTTTTGGACACTTAGGTGATCAAGGGATCTGTGCTTGTGTAGTGAGATGGAGTTGAGGTAGGAAATCAGCCCTGATCTTATCGAATGGCAGAGCTATTTCGAAGGGCCGAGTGGCCTCATCCGACTTTTTATGCAAAGTTCCATTCTGTAAGAAATGGGACCTTTAATAACTGGTTCTTCTCATAATAATGTAGAATGCTTATAATCAATATATTATAGCGGCACAGTGGTGCAGTGGTTAGAACTGCAGCCTTACAGCTGCAGCGACCCTGGTTCGATTCTGGGTACTGCCTGTACGGAGTTTGCAAGTTCTCCCTGTGACCGCGTGGGTTTCTACCGGGTGCTCCGGTTTCCTCCGACAGCCAAAGACTTGCAGGTTGATAGGTAAATTGGCCATTATAAATTGCCCCTAGTATAGGTGTGGGGATGCGGTAGGAATATAGGATTAGTATAAATGGTTAGTTGATGGTCAGCACAGACTCAGTGGGCCGAAGGGCCTGCTTCAGTGCTGTATCGCTAAATAAATAAAATAAAAGTTGCAGGCATAGCATGAGGCCACCCACAGAAAAGCTGTTTTTCTCTCTCCTAAGGGAGAGAGAAGCAGTTCTTAGCAGCCAGGTTCAGCACTGGTATAAACAAAGATCGGGGCTGAGGAGTATGCTGTTCCTGAGGGGGGGGTCATATAGAAGCCACTGGACACCATAGATATTCCTGAAATGATACAGGGAGTCTTCTAGCACTTTGTGCACCCTGTTATCAGTACAAGTGTCTAGTGAAAGCTAAAAATGGGCTCCAGTATAAGATAAACTAAAAGATGACCTTGAGCAAAAGTGATGGACAAAGGTGGGGGGGTGGCCACCCTGATACTTCAGTTACCTGTCCTGTATTCATTGGTTAGAAGTGTTTGAACAAATGATTGACATAGGGTACCAGTCCCGAGAAATAAAGTATGTAAACAGGTGCTCGACAGGGAAATAGTCAGTCTTATTCAGACAGGAGAGCTTCCCAAAGCTCGGCTTCAGCTGAGTGTTAGACTTTGGCCTAACACTTTGGTTGGCTGAAGAAGACTGAGGACACCAACACCTCGCCTGCTTCATCGTCAGGGAGACTGTCAACACTGTTCTTCCCCACTGTATGATCCGGATCGGTAATCCATTCAATCTGTTATGGGTCGTACGTCTAATTCATCTATTTAGCTTATGCATCATCATATTTAAACTGTTCATATTTAAACTGATACTTCTTAATATGACAGTAAACTGTTGCTACTTAATAAACTATTTTAAAATCACATTATGAGCTCGGTCCCCTTCTTTGTGTATCTGTGAAGACCGAACCAAAATCTTACAATTCCTTCCCAGGGAATATTTCATTCTTCAAAAACAGAAATTTGCTGGAAATCTGAATAACAGAAGATTCTGGAAACACTCAGCAGTTCCAGCAGTATCTGTGGAGAGAGGAAGGCAGGAGCAACGTTTCAGGTCTTCAGAAGGGTCACAGAACTGGACCATTAACCTGAGCTTCTCTTCTCCACAGTTGTTTCTGGACTGGCTGAGTGTTTTCAGTATTTTAGTTTTTTTTTGTATTTCATCCCTTTCCCTTTTGACTGTTTGCTGTGAAACTTTCAGCGTTCTGCTCAGTTCTTTGTGTAGTTATGTTTTCTTTATTTGAAGTGATGTAAATAGTATCCGAAAAAATCAGACAGAAATACTGCTCCATTTAGTGTGAAATATAACAGGGCACATTTACAAATATCTAATCAATTAAGGCAATTTTTTAAAATAAGAATCAATTACCTTTATTTTCAATATAAAAATATGAAGCAATATGAGTGCATCACTTACAGACAAAATCTATTACCTCACATTACCTGCATCTTTAACCTTGACAGACTGTGTAAATTTCTTCTCCTATGTTACAGTTCTCACTTTCAGCTAGCAAATGTCAGCAATCTGTGATGCAGTGCAGTTCACAGATCAGACCGTCAGTCACAACATGCAATAATTGTTCAGCTTATGTTGGACAGGTGGAACTTAGAAATATTGGGAATGGAGACAAAGAACAAAGAACAAAGAAAATTACAGAACAGGAACAGGCCCTTCGGCCCTCCAAGCCTGCGCCGATCCAGATCCTCTTTCTTAACATGTCGCCTATTTTCTAAGGGTCTGTATCTCTTTGCTTCCTGCCCATTCATGTATCTGTCTAGATACATCTTAAAAGACGCTATCGTGCCCGCGTCTTCCACTTCCGCTGGCAACGTGTTCCAGGCACCCACCACCCTCTGCGTAAAGAACTTTCCACGCATATCCCCCCTAAACTTTTCCCCTCTCACTTTGAACTCGTGACCCCTAGTAATTGAATCCCCCACTCTGGGAAAAAGCTTCTTGCTATCAACCCTGTCTATACCTCTCATGATTTTGTACACCTCAATCAGGTCCCCCCTCAACCTCCGTCTTTCTAATGAAAATAATCCTAATCTACTCAACCTCTCTTCATAGCTAGCGCCCTCCATACCAGGCAACATCCTGGTGAACCTCCTCTGCATCCTCTCCAAAGCATCTACATCCTTTTGGTAATGTGGCGACCAGAACTGCATGCAGTATTCCAAATGTGGCCGAACCAAAGTCTTATACAACTGTAACATGACCTGCCAACTCTTGTACTCAATACCCCGTCCGATGAAGGAAAGCATGCCGTGTGCGTTCTTGACCACTCTATTGACCTGCGCTGCCACCTTCAGGGAACAATGGACCTGAACACCCAAATCTCTCTGGACATCAATTTTCCCCAGGACTTTTCCATTTACTGTATAGTTCGCTCTTGAATTGGATCTTCCAAAATGCATCACCTCGCATTTGCCCTGATTGAACTCCATCTGCCATTTCCCTGCCCAACTCTCCAAACTATCTACATTCTGCTGTATTCTCTGACAGTCCCCTTCACTATCTGCTACTCCACCAATCTTAGTGTCGTCTGCAAACTTGCTAATCAGACCACCTATACTTTCCTCCAAATCATTTATGTATATCACAAACAACAGTGGTCCCAGCACGGATCCCTGTGGAACACCACTGGTCACACTTCTCCATTTTGAGAAACTCCCTTCCACTACTACTCTCTGTCTCCTGTTGCCCAGCCAGTTCTTTATCCATCTGGCTAGTACACCTTGGACCCCATGCGACTTCACTTTCTCCATCAGCCTACCATGGGGAACCTTATCAAACGCCTTACTGAAGTCCATGTATATGACATCTACAGCCCTTCCCTCATCAATCAACTTTGTCACTTCCTCAAAGAATTCTATTAAGTTGGTAAGACATGACCTTCCCTGCACAAAACCATGTTGCCTATCACTGATAAGCCCATTTTCTTCCAAATGGGAATAGATCCTATCCCTCAGTATCTTCTCCAGCAGCTTCCCTACCACTGACATCAGGCTCCCAGGTCTATAATTACCTGGATTTTCCCTGCTACCCTTCTTAAACAGGGGGACAACATTAGCAATTCTCCAGTCCTCCGGGACCTCACCCGTGTTTAAGGATGCTGCAAAGATATCTGTTAAGGCCCCAGCTATTTCCTCTCTCGCTTCCCTCAGAAACCTGGGATAGATCCCATCCGGACCTGGGGACTTGCCCACCTTAATGCCTTTTAGAATACCCAACACTTCCTCCCTCCTTATGCCGACTTGACGTAGAGTAATCAAACATCTGTCCCGAACCTCAACATCCGTCATGTCCCTCTCCTCGGTGAATACCGATGCAAAGTACTCATTTAAAATCTCACCCATTTTCTCTGACTCCACGCAAAGCTTTCTTCCTTTGTCCTTGAGTGGGCCCATCCTTTCTCGAGTTACCCTCTTGCTCCTTAGATGTGAATAAAAAGCTTTGGGATTTTCCTTAACCCTGTTTGCTAAAGATATTTCATGACCCCTTTTAGCCCTCTTAATTACTCGTTTCAGATTGGTCCTACATTCCCGATATTCTTCCAAAGCTTCGTCTTTCTTCAGCCGCCTAGACCTTATGTATGCTTCCTTTTCCCTCTGAGCTAGTCTCACAATTTCACCTGTCATCCATGGTTCCCTAATCTTGCCATTTCTACCCCTCATTTTCACAGGAACATGTCTCTCCTGCACACTAATCAACCTCTCTTTAAAGGCCTCCCACATATCAAATGTGGATTTACCTTCAAACAGCTGCTCCCAATCTACATTCCCCAGCTCCTGCCGAATTTTGGTATAGTTGACCTTCCCCCAATTTAGCACTCTTCCTTTAGGACCACTCTCGTCTTTGTCCATGAGTATTCTAAAACTTATGGAATTGTGATCACTATTCCCAAAGTAGTCCCCTACTAAAGCTTCAACCACCTGGCCGGGCTCATTCCCCAACACCAGGTCCAGTATGGCCCCTTCCCGAGTTGGACTATTTACATACTGCTCCAGAAAACCCTCCTGGATGCTCCTTACAAATTCTGCTCCATCTAGACCTCTAACACTAAGTGAATCCCAGTCAATGTTGGGAAAATTAAAATCTCCTATCACCACCACCCTGTTGCTCCTACATCTTTCCATAATCTGTTTACATATTTGTACCTCTATCTCACGCTCGCTGTTGGGAGGCCTATAGTACAGCCCCACATTGTTACCGCACCCTTCCTATTTCTGAGTTCTGCCCATATTGCCTCACTGCTCGAGTCCTCCATAGTGCCCTCCTTCAGCACAAGCTGTGATATCCTCTTTTACCAGTAATGCAACTCCTCCACCCCTTTTACCTCCCTCTCTATCCTGCCTGAAGCATCGATATCCTGGGATATTTAGTTGCCAATCGTGCCCTTCCCTCAACCAAGTCTCAGTAATAGCAATAACATCATACTCCCAGGGACTAATCCAAGCCCTAAGTTCATCTGCCGTACCTACTACACTTCTTGCATTAAAACAAATACACCTCAGACCACCAGTCCCTTTGCGTACATCATCTGCTCCCTGCCTACTCTTTCCCTTTGTCACGCTGACTTCATTATCTAGTTCCTTACAGGCTTTAGTTACTGCCTCCTTACTGTCCACTGACCTCCTCATTTGGTTCCCATCCCCCTGCCACATTAGTTTAAACCCTCCCCAACAGCGTTAGCAAAAGCACCCCGAAGGACATTGATTCCAGTCCGGCCCAGGTGTAGACCGTCCAATTTGTAATAGTCCCACCTCCCCCAGAACCGGTCCCAATGTCCCAAAAATCTGAACCCCTCACTCTTGCACCATCTCTCAAGCCACGCATTCATCCTGACTATTCTTTCATTTCTACTCTGACTATCACGTGGCACTGGTAGCAATCCTGAGATTACTACCTCTGAGGTCCTACAGATAGCCATTATTACACTGAGTTTGTCCAAACATTAATTGTACCATTGTGCCACATCAGCCAGCCTGTTGTCCCGTACATGAGAATGCGAATCATTCTTTATATGCGGCTAACTGTCAGTCTTGGTTACTGAGTGGGAGTATGGGATTCATGCTGCAGTCAGTCATATTCTAGTCCTGTATGTGACTGATTCATACTGTGCTCATAGGTCTCTGTTGCTGTATGTGACTTTATGATCCATTGTTTCTGTCAGTACTGTATGTTAGTGTGGACTCATTCTGTATCTCAGTCTCATGTATGCTATTTGAGTGTGCGATTCATTCTGTATCTTTAAGTTACTGGTACAGTATGCGAGTGTAGGAATATTGTTGTAATTCTCAGCCACTGTAACTTTTTGAATCTGGGACTCATTCAGTATCAGTCTCTCGTCCTGTGTATGAGTGTGGCTTTCATTCAGTATCTGTCAATCTCTGGTATGGCCTGTGCATGTGGGTTTCATTCAGTATCTGTCAGACTCTGGTACTGCCTGTGAATGTGGGTTTCATTCAGTATCTGTCAGTCTCTGGTACTGCCTGTGAATGTGGGTTTTGTTCAGTATCTGTCAGTCTCTGGTACTGCCTGTGAGTGTGGGTTTCGTTCAGTATCTGTCAGTCTCTGCTGCAGCCTGTGAGTGTGGGTTTCATTCAGTATCTGTCAGTCTCTGCTACAGCCTGTGAGTGTGGGTTTCATTCAGTATCTGTCAGTCTCTGGTACTGCCTGTGAATGTGGGTTTTGTTCAGTATCTGTCAGTCTCTGGTACTGCCTGTGAATGTGGGTTTCATTCAGTATCTGTCAGTCTCTGGTACTGCCTGTGAATGTGGGTTTCATTCAGTATCTGTCAGTCTCTGGTACTGCCTGTGAATGTGGGTTTTGTTCAGCATCTGTCAGTCTCTGGTACTGCCTGTGAGTGTGGGTTTTTTCAGTATCTGTCAGTCTCTGGTACTGCCTGTGAGTATGGGTTTCGTTCAGTATCTGTAAGTCTCTGGGATTCTGTTTATGGGATATATTCCGCAACCATTAATCTCTGGGATGTTTTGCGGTTCTGAATTCATTCTACACAGAATTACATAGAATTTACAGCAAAGAGACAGGCTATTGTGCCCAAGATTTTGCATTTCCACATGAGCCTCCTCCAACTCTACTTCATCTAATCTGATCAGCAAACCCTTCAAATCTTTTCTGCCTCATATAATCATTTAACTTGCTGTTAAATGTCGCAATGTTCATGAACTCAACTGCTGCATGTGGTGACATGTTACAGATTCTAACCACGGTCAAAGCAGGGTGAAGAAGTTTCTCCTGAATTATTTATTTGATTTATTACTGACTATTTCCTATTCACAACTTTTCCCACAAGTGTGAAAAATCTCTACCTCTACCCTATCAAATCCTTTCATAGCCAATGCTTCTATTAGCCTGAACACTGAGCCTCCTTCTTTCCAGAGAAAGGAGCTCAGGCTTATTCAATAATGTGGAACATGTAGTTCTGTTGCAGTAATGGAATAAATATTGTATCTCAGTCTGAAACTCTATGCGATTTTAGATTGGTATGTAATGTGGAGCTCAGGCTGCAATCAATAATTGAGACAGTATCTTTCACTCTAACACGATAGATTTTTGGAGTGCTATGTTATCTGTACTTCAGCTGGTTCCAATGGAATAGATAATGTTATCTCTAATTCTGATAATGCTTGTTTATTAATTCACAGGACGTTAGTGTCACTGGCAAGGTCAGCATTTATTGCCCATCCCTAATTACACTTTCAATACAGCTGAGTGGTTTGCTGGGCCATTTCAGAGGACAGTTAAGATTCAATCACATTGCTGTGGGCCTGGAATCACTTATACTTCAGACTGGGTCAGAATGGCAGATTTCCTTCTCTCAAGGACATTCATGAATCTGATGGATTTTTTGACAGCAATCCAGTAGCTCCAGGGTCACCAGTGCTGAGACTAGATTTTTTTTATTCCAGATTTATTTAATTAACTGAATTTAAATTACCCAGCTGCTGTAGTGGAATTTAAACACATGTCTCTGAATCATTAGTCGAGACTTCTGGATTAATCCTGTACCACAACCACTAAAACCTCCATACCTCTGTTAGATTAGATTTTTTACTGGTTTGTAATGTGGAGCTCAGTCTACACAAAAGAAATTGATACTCTATTTCATTCTGATACTGTATATGTTTTTATGGCTGGTAAATAATGTGTAATTCAGTCTACTGTATTTTTCAATTCTGCAGTTTGGGTGAGTTCTGCACTGACATCTAATTTACACCACAGTTTACAATTTACAAGCATTGCACAATCGGATACTGTGGGCTGGATTTTACAGACCCCCACCCGACATTGCCTTTCATGATGGGGGAGGGGGGGGGCAGCAGAAAATGCCTCCGGGAGAGGCTGGGAGGGTCCGGCCCGCCGATATTGCCAGTGGCAGCGAGGCCTCATGGCAGCACCCCATTTCCCGCCGCTCAGCGACCAGACCTCCATTTGCATATTCAAATATATGTAAATGAATGCACTAATTATATTTACGTCCCCACCTGAGTTACTGCTCCCATCGTCACTCTGGTGGCTGGCCTTCGGATCCCTGTCCCGGGAAACGAGGCACACACTCATGGGCAGGGGGAAGGAGGTAAGTTTCTTAGTGCAGGAGGGAGGGGGAACATGGTCAAAGTAACATATTGGTGTAGGGGATGGTGGGAAGGGTTTGAGGTTAAAGTTTATGCACTTTGGGTGGGGGGGGCGCGGAAGGTCAGGTGGACAAGGTAAGTGTTTTTGGGGAGAGAGGGCAAGTCATTAATTTAATTGATACTGGGGGTGGGAGAGAGACAGAAGAAATGTCTTTGTTTATTTTCATGTCCTTGCGGTTTAAATATTTAAATTTAAAGATAGGGCTCAAAGCCCTTTAAAAATGGTATCAGCGCCTGCGCATAGGCGGCTGACGCCATTGCCAGGGATGGTCAGCTCGCCCCCTACATGTGATCGGCGGGAGGTGGCCCACCCCGGCTATTTAAATGAGCCACCACGCTGAGGATCGCGCTGACTCCACGACGTGTGGCCCGCACGAGCGGACCACCATTGTTTTCACCGGCCGTCGATTTCGGCAGCAGGCTTATAAAATTCAGCCCTGTGTGTGATTTTTGGACTGGCAATGTTTAGCTCAATCTGTACTAATGGAACTGATACTGTATTTCAGTTTGATATTGTATCTGTTTTTAGAATGGTATGTAATATTTAGTAATTTTTCATGCTGTGGGTGAGTTTTGAACTGGTATCTAATTTGTGTCTCAGGTTGCGCGATTTTTCAGCCCTTTTAAATATTTTACTGTAATGAATGTTGAACTTGTATGTAACTTGTATCTCAGGGTACACTATTGGGATGGTTAATCATCTTTTATAATCAATAGGCGTGAGCTTTGGGTATGGTATTTAATTAAAAACTCAGGGTACATCATTAGGTCAGATTCTGTGCCATTCAGTCAATACTGTGTGCCAGTTCTATCTGATATTTAATTGATAGTTAAGTCTGCATTATATTTAGATTGACACATTGCATTTCAATCTGCCAGTGGGTGTGATTATGACCTGGGATTGATGTATCGACCTGTCAGTGGTACTGAGTTGGGGTGAAACACAAACAATTTATTTCTCTCCCGCTTTGTTTGATTGTTGGATTGAAAATATGACTCTGGAACTCGGGATCAATGTGAGCCTGACTACTTCTGCAGTCTGAGACTGGGGAACTGATGAACTGTCTATCCCTCTGGACTCTGAGTGATAATGTACCTACTGTGTGTGAGAGGAGCTGGCTGCACTGTTCCTTGTGCCTCGAGTGCAGCAACCATCACATTCATCACGATACCTTCAAATATTTGCCTGTTGGAAGAAAAAATATATCTTATAACTCAAGAACAGGTGAGGGGCAAAATATCAAAGTGATCAATTTAATTTCTCAATTAATATTCATGAAGAACACACACAATTGAAAACCAGTGTCAGTATCAGCCTCCACTGAAGTACTGAAGCTCCCAGCTCCTGCATCACAAGTGTTCTGGGCAGATCCATCCTGACAAAACACTGCATTGGGATCATCCCAACTGCTCTATGCTCGACACATATTTCCAGCCATCCTGCTTCAAATAAATAAATAACAGAAAAATAAAGCCCTATATGTATAGTCCTCTATTCCTTTCACCCCATACATCTGTTCAGCGTCCCCTTAAGTGCACCGACCGATACTATACTCATTAGCATGTGGCATTGGGAGTAATCCAGAGATTACAACCTTTCAGGTCCTGCTTTTTAATCTGCTATCTAGCTCCCTAAATTCTGGTTGCAGGACCTCATCCCTCTTTCTACCTATGTCATTGGTGCCAATGTGTACCATGACCTCTGACTGTTCACCCTCCCCCTTGTCCTGCAGCCACTCTGTGACATCCTTGACCCTAGCACCAGGGAGGCAACATACCATCCTGGAGTCACGTTTGCAGCCACAGAAATGCCTATCTGTACCTCTTACGATAGAATCCCCTATCACTATAGCTCTTCTACTCCATTTCCGCCCCTCCTGTGCAGCTGATCCACCTGTGGTGCCACAGACTTGGTTCTTGCTGCATTCCCCTGAGAAGCTATTTCCCCCAACAGTATTCAAAGTAGAAAATCTGTTAGAAAGCGAGATGGATCCAGGGGACTCCTTCACCACCTGCCTAGTTCTTCTACTCTGCCTGGTGGTCACCCATTCCCTTTCTACCTGAGCAGTCTTTACCTGCGGTGTGACCACCTCCCTAAATGTGCTATCCACAATGATCTCAGCCTCGCGGATGCTCCACAGTATCTCCAGCCGCCGCTCCAGATCCAAAACGTGGATTTCGAGTAGCTGCAGCTGGAGACACTTCCTGCACACGTGTTCGCCCTGGACACTGGAAGTGTCCCTGACTTCCCACATTGCACAGGAGGATCACTCCACATTGCTGAGCTGCCCTGCCATGACCTACCCTTAATTTATCCCCTTAAATTACCCAAAAATTAAAATTATTTACACTAGGGACCTTGATTCTCCCCCAAAAAACACGACCTCCTTTCTTGAAAAAACTGTAGACCTTTCCCTTTACTTTTAGTTACTGACCCAGCTATTTAGAGTAACTCCCTAACAGCAGATACTCACCAACCAATCACCTTGCAGCCTTCCTATGACATCACTGCTCACTTTGTTTTTAAACTCCGGAGTGCCTGGACTGCTCTCCGCTCCTCTCCCGGAAGTTGAGTGACAAGGCCGCGATCCTCAGGCTCAATTTATCGGCTCCACTCTCGGTGTTCTCCCCACAGGTCTGCTCCTCACCCGCAAGGTGAGTTACTGGGCCACGAACCTCGGGCTCAATTTATCGGCTCCGCTCTCGGTGTTCTCCCCTCAGGACCAGTCCTCTCCCGGAAGGTGAGCGACTGGGCCGCGATCCTTGTGCTCAATTTATTGGTTCTGCTCTTGGCGTTCTCCCCACAGGTCCACTCTTCTCCGCTCCGCTCCTGGAAGGAAAGTAAGTCTGGTATCTGTGACGGACAATGAGGAGAAACACAATATCAGGAGAGAGTGAAATACATTTTACTCTTTAGACGATATTATTTATTATATTTCAGCTGTTTCTTGTTTCGCAAATATTTTGGCGGGCTTTTCAAATTTGTGAATGGGTTTCAGCTCTGACAATTTGCCGCTGTCAATCTCCACCCCATTTTCTCATTGCTCTTTGATCATCGTCGAAATAGCAGCTACCTGATTGGTGACAGGAACCAGCCAATGAGATTCAGCAGACAGTAACCAATCAGAAGTAGCCGGACAGTATTCCTCCAGAAGGTAAAACAGGGAAGTGCAGGAGGAATTCTTCACTCTTTGTGAAAGTATTTATGAGATTGTGGAAATGTCTGGAAGAGGAGCAGGGGAGAGACCATGATCCTGTCTCAGGTAAGTTTTTGAGTAAAATGGCTGTAACCAATTCTGTAACTTCAGGCCAGGGAGTGTGTAACACCGTTCGGGTGGCAGTGAAAGATAATGATGGAGATGCACCGGTTGATCGTACCTTCTTCATTAAGAAAATCCTTATTGATTGCTGTGGATTCCAAGCTGCGAACATCTTCTGCCTGCAGGACTTCCCCAGCTGTGGATATTTTAACGTGACCGGGTGGTGAGAAGCCACCTGTACAACCCCCATGTTCCTGTCGTGGATGTACTCACCTTCCTCACCAGGTATGTTGAGGTGGCCAGCGGCAGCACTGATGTCAAGGACCCATTTGGGATTTGGAACAGCTAGCGGCAGGTCAAGGTGACCTTGAAGGTCGATGCCAACGGAGCCATCATCCATCCTCCCTCCAGCTTCGCTTTCGGGGGAAGTCAAGGCTTCATGGTCCATGCGGAGCAGCCCAGAGTTTGTCGTACCTGCGGCAAATCTGGTCACGTAGCAGCTAACTGCAGCACAGTCGTCTGCAAGAATTGCAAGAAGGAAGGCCATCAGACGAAGGACTGTAAACATTGTAAGTACTGCAACCTGTGAGGTGGGGCAGGCCGCCTCTACAAAACCTGCCCCAAACACTGCCTCAGTTATGCTCAGGCAGCAAGGACCAAGGAAAGGCTGGGTTAAGGAATGGTGAGCATGTCTGGTGCTGGGAGGGAAACAAGCAATCCTCCCCACAGCGATGAAAGTCTATCTGAGAAAGAGAAGAAAGGGGAGGCAGCTGCAACCAGCGACCCAACACCTCCTCCGTGCCTGGAAACTCCTCCTCCACAGACAGAATTAATGGAGGAGGAGGCAGCAGATGGACAAACAGGTCAGTGGCAGGTAGTACAAAGGAAGACCACAAAGAAAAAACCTCCAAAAATAGAACAGGTCACCACCTAAACCAGTGGCAAGAGGAGGCTACCGTCTGAGACAGACTACAGCAGCTCCTCCTCACTGGACGAGGAAGGGCCGGAACGATGGCACCTCCAAAAGAAGCAGCAGAACTCAAAGGAGCTGGAAGATAAAGCCCACCAGCTCCGGGGCACTGGAAGCTGTGACACGCCCAGCGCACCCCATACCAAAAGCATGGAACCCAAGGAGATGCTCAGTGCACCCCAGCTCCGGGAGACCGAGAGCAGCGAAGTGTCCAGCGCACTCCAGCTCCAGCTCCGGGAAGTCAGGAACAGTGATGTCTTCAAGGAGGGACCGAGGGGAAAGACACCAACAGCAGAGGACAACCCAAGCCTTGCTGCCTACAAGACCCGCCACCCACCCGCCGATGTCACCCCAGTGGAACAAAACCCTCATGAATAACCATGAGGGGTTTCTGGGCTCAACGAATGTGAAACAGCTTGTGTACACTATGGGTATGCAGGAACATACTCAAGGACTGGGACTAGCAAGGACACCTGGTGTGGGAAGCAACACCCAACTTTATAGTGGATATAAAGATTGCTTCGATTAACATGCATTGTGTTAAATCCACCACGTGATGTGTTTCAACCTTGGATGACTTCGCAAAGGTCAAAGCCGGCGTACTGTTTCGTCAGGAGTGTGGAATCCTGCACCGCAGCACTTACAGGCAATGGTCACGATGGTGATCCCATGGGACATCGATCTCGTCCAGGGGAAATGATTCCTGTTCCTCCGGCCTGGGTATTCTGCTGCGGGAAGGCAACTTAACCATCTCTGAAGTTGAGATGCTGGTGGGCGGTCGCCTTCTCGTAGCAGATGTCATGTACAACAATGCTCTGCTCCAGTTAAGCAACGTATATGCCCCGGTCCAATACAGTGAGCGGCTGACCATCCTCCAGCAACTCACACTGCTGCTGGCGACATCCAGGCCGGTCATTCTTGGAGGTGACTTCAACTGCATCATTGATGCAGCTGGACGATCTGGCAGTGACGACAGAAAACTGGACGCTCTGCACAGATTCTTAAATGAAACAGTAAAAAATGCCAAACTGCACAATGTCTTCAGCAAACCTGCAGACAGAGAGCAGCGTAGATACACCTGGTCAAGATCGGACGGGTCTGCCCGTTCCAGGATTGACTTCCTGTATGTGTCCCCTGCTTTCACGGTCAGATCCACCGACGTCAATCCGGTGTTCTTCTCCAGCCACTGCCTCTTACTGGTTGTCTGTCACTTTCAGGATGACCAGCGGGTTAGCAAGGGGACATGGAAGCTCAATGCTACACTGCTAACCTCAGAGAACATTGAGGAACTCAAAAGAGATTGAAAAAGTTGGAGAACAGTGAGACCCTCTTTGAGTATCCGGTGAACTGGTGGGAAGTGATCAAGGAGAACATCAAGAGGTTCTTTATCTCCAAAGGTGTTCAGAGGGTGAGAGAGGCAGAGGGAAATGTCCCGACTCCAGAAAATAATGCAAAATCTGCTCTGGCTGCAGTCGATGGGGGTCGAGGTCAAGGAGGATCGCCAAGAGGTGAAGAGCCAGCAGGCCTCGCTCTTTGCCACAGAGGCCTCCAAGATCATCTTCCAGTCCAGAGTCCGCTCCATTGAGCAGGATGAGACGTGCTCGCGTTTCTTCTTCCAAAAGGTACATACAGAGAGCTCTGTGATCAGCAGCCTGAAGGAAGAGGATGGCTCGGTCACAACTTCGCAGTCCGACAGTCTAAGGATCAGCAAATCCTTGAATGCTGGGCTGTAAGACGTGAAGTCTATGGACAGTACGTCCTCCCAGTCCTTCCTGTCATCTATCACAGAGGTCTTAGATGACAGCATGCAGGAGAATCTGGATAAACCGCTAACTCTGGACAAGCTGACAAAGGCCATCAAGTCTTTTGAGACGAAGAAAACTCCCGGAAGCGACGGCTTACCAGTTGAGTTGTATTCGGCCCTGTGGTACTGGGTCAGCCCAGACCTGCTGGAAGTATACGAGACTATGCTCCTGGCCGGCAGCATGTCAGAATCCATGAGGAAAGGCATCATCACCTTCATCTACAAGCAGAAGGGGGAGAGGGCAGAAATCAGAAATTGGCGGCCCATCTCACTGCTTAATGTAGACTACAAGGTTCTGTCCAAAGTCATTGCCAGTCGAGTCAAGTCTGCTCTGGAGTTGGTGATTCACCCTGATCAGACCTGTACTGTACCCAGCAGGAAGATCTCTGATAGTGTCATGCTACTCAGGGAGACGATCACCAATGTACGGGTCAGGAGGGTGGACACCTGCCTCATCAGCCTGGACCAGGAGAAGGCTTTTGACAGGATATCGCACACATACATGATGGACGTGCTTTCCATAATGGGGTTTGGGGAGGGAATCTGCAATTGGATCAAACTGCTCTACACAAACATCTGTAGTACAGTCCAAAAAATTGGGTGGGAATCAGAAAGTTTCCAATCAAATCTGGAGTCAGACAGGGCTGTCATCTTTCCCCTGCTTTGTGTGTTTGCTGTATCAAACCCTTTGCTGAGTCTATTAGGAAGGATGCGGGCATAGGAGGGGTGACAATCCCAGGCAGTGGAGTCACTCAGGTCAAAGCCTCCCTGTACATGGATGATGTTGCTGTATTCTGATCGGATCCGCTGTCCATTCACAGACTGATGAGCATCTGCGACCAGTTCGAACTGGATTCGGGAGCCAATGTTAACCATGGCAAGAGCGAGGCCATGTTCCTTGGGAACTGGGCTGACCGATCCTTTGTCCCCTTCACCGTCAGGTCAGACTACCTGAAGGTGCTGGGGATATGGTTTGTAAGGGCCGGGACGTGCACCAAAACCTGGGAGGAGCGAGTAGCCAGGGTACAACATAAACTGAGCAAGTGGGAGCAGCGATCTCTCTCTATTATGGGTAAGAACCTGGTCATCAGGTGCAAGGTGCTCACGTTGTTGCTGTAAGTGGCACAGGTCTGGCCCGTACCCCACTCCTGTGCTGTGGCGATCACCCGAGCCAATTCCCGCTTTATCTGAAGACGTAAAATGGACAGGGTCCAGAGGGACACGATGTTCAAACCTCTGGATAAAGGCGAAAAAATGTACTCAACGTCGCCCTCAACCTGATGGCCGCCTCAGTATGTGGCTGCATCAAGCTGTGCGTAGAGCCCCAGTATGCAAACAGCAAGTGTCATTACGTGCTGAGGTTCGATCTGACCCCGGTGTTGCGAAGGATGGATCTGGTCACATTGCCACGGAACGCTCCATCCAGTTGGACTGTGCGTTTGTGGAAATGTTTGTGTGGAAAAACACCTTTGACCACCAATCCATCAGGCAGTGGTCTGCACGGAATGTCCTCAAGTATATTTTTGGAAAAGAAAAGTCTGGAAGAGGAAAGACCGGCGGGAAAGCTCGGTCCAACGCCAAGTCTCGCTCCTCCCGGGCTGGACTGCAGTTCCCGGTGGGCCGTGTTCACAGGCTCCTGAGAAAGGGCAACTATGCTGAGCGTGTGGGTGTCGGAGCCCCGGTCTATCTGGCTGCTGTGCTCGAGTATCTGACCGCTGAAATCCTCGAGTTGGCCAGTAACGCGGCCCAGGACAACAAGAAGACCCGCAACATCCTCAGACACCTACAGCTGGCTGTCCAGAATGACGAGGAGCTCACCAAGCTGCTGGGAGGGCTGACCATCACTCCTTGCTGGGTGCTGCCTAATATCTAGGCCATGCTGCTGCCCAAGAAAACCAGCGCTCCTGGCACCAAAACCAAGGCAATCTGCCAGGATTTTATCAAATACCCAAAGGTTCTTTTCAGAGCCACCCACAGTATCATTCTTGTAAATCTCCTCTGTACTCTCTGCACAGCAATTATGTCCTTTCTGTAATGTGATGACCAGAACTGTACGCAATACTCCAGCTGTGGCCAAACCACCGTTTTAAACAGTTCTCGCATTACATCCCTGCTTTTGTTGACCAAGAAAGGAAAGCATTCCATATGCCTTCTTCACCACTCTATCTACCTATCCTGTCACTTTCAGGGACCTGTGGACATGCACTCCAAAGTCTCTCACTTCTTCTCCCCATCTCAATATCTTCCCGTTTATTGTGTATTCCCTTGCTTTGTTTGCCCTCCCCAAATGCATTACCTCACACTTCTCCAGATTGAATTCCATTTGCCACTTTTCCGCCCACTCAATTAATCCATTCATATCATTCTGAAGTCTACAGCCATCCTCCTCACTATCAATTACACGGCCAATTTTTGTTTCATCAGCAAATTTCCCAATCATAGCTCCCACATTTAATTCCAAATAATTATTTTTTTTAAAGAGATACAGCACTGAAACAGGCCCTTCGGCCCACCGAGTGTGTGCCGACCATCAACCATCCATGTTATACTAATCCTACACTAATTCCATATTCTTACCACATCCCCACCTGTCCCTATATTTCCCTACCACCTACCGAGGGACAATTTATAATGGCCAATTAACCTATCAACCAGCAAGTCTTTGGCATGTGGGAGGAAACTGGAGCACCCAGAGGAAACCCACACAGACACAGGGAGAACTTGCATACTCCACACAGGCAGTACCCAGAATTGAACCCACCACTAAGGTCAGACTTACCACATCCTTTTAAAATAATAGTGCAACGTTCGCAGACCTCCAATCCTCCGGCACCTCCCCCATATCCAGTGAGGATTTGAAGATGATCCTCAGCGCATCCACTATTTCCTCCCTGGCTTCCTTTAACAACCTCAGATGCAAACCATCTGGCCCTGGTGATTTATTCATTTTCAAGGATGTCAGACCCTCTCGTACTTCCACTCTCATTATGCTTATCGTATCTAATATTTCACACTCCTCTTCTTTTACGACAATGTCTGCATCATCCCTCTCCTTTGTGAAGGCAGAGACAAAAAACTCAGTAAGAACCCCGCCCACATCTTCTGGATCCACACAGAAGTTCCCTTGTCCATCTCTGATAGGCCATACCCTTTCCTTAGTTATCCTCTTGCTCTTAATGGACTGATAAAACATCTTTGGGTTTCCTTCAAGTAGTTGTATCCAGTCCACATCCACCAAATCACCTCTCAGTTTTGTAAAATTTGCCTTCCCCCAATTTCGAACTTTTACTTTTAGAGCTGCCCTGCCATTACTTAGCTTTACAAACTCATTATTGCTCGTGTAATAAGTGTAATAAGTAGAATAATTTACCAGTTACTCACCGATCAGCTTCTTCCGCTGTACCATGGAGGCTGAAAAGGCAGAAAAGAAAAGAGAGACCAAAGAGCACCTCCTTCCCCTAGTCAGTGAAGTCCCTCACACATCAACTCACAGCTTTACACTCTGTCCAAACAGCACTTTCTAATTAGTAATTATTCATAAATTACACTAACTAAAACATGAGTAACCTGACCAATTACAAGGTAGCTATTTGAGGGTTTTTAAACAAAGAGCTTTTTTCCCTCTCCTGATTTCAGGTCCCACTCTGGACACTTGCTTTTGATTCCAGGACACTGAGGACAGGGTGCTGCCGAATATCCAGGCCGTGTTGCTGCCCAAGAAAACCAGCGCTCCGGGCACCAACACCAAGTCAATCTGCCAGGATTTTATCAAATACCCAAAGGCTCTTTTCAGATCCACCCACAGTATCTGAAAGGGCTGATTACTGTCTGAAGTCTGCTGTACCCACACCTCTGTCTATCCCTCTTCATCTAGAACAACCAGCGTCATCTTCCATTCCTTTCACCATCATGTGTTTAACTCGCTTCTCCTTATAGACAGTCAGATATCAATGTAATAATGAAATGATCTGTGTCAGTGCTGGCCATTTCCCTGTCCTGATTTCAGACCCCACTCTGGACACTTGTTTCCCATTCCAGGACCTTCTTGTATTAATATTCAGCACCACCTGTCAGTCAGAAACTTGTCTCAATGAACTGATCCTTTTACTGAACTTCCAACTGCTGCTGTCTATTTCTCGAGGGAAAGAGCTGTTCACTGTCTAAGGAAGTGAGGGGAATGTAACCCGGCTGCTGGTGAGAAGGTCCCGCCTTCTCAATCAAAAGCCTTTTATTTTACTGCAGTGATTCCCAGATTCCCAGCTGGTCTGTTGAGGATTTTGTTTTCACAGAAATATCTTGTTAAATACAAATCTGATTCCAACATGTCAATAACAGGAAAGAATGGGAATCTTTTAAAAGGATGAAGCAACTATTTCAGTGGCTTCTCACTGTCCCCCTGAAGCCTGTGTGAAGGGGAATTACCAATAGTCTGTAATTTATTACTTCCACACCGAGTTTGAGTTATTTGTCGCGTGAAAATTGCTGAACGGAATCTTTTACTGTCAGTTACGGATGAGAAGTTGACAAAAATTGGCAAAATAAAGCTGTTCATAAAATAGCACCAGAAATTTGAGTCGGTAAAAGCAAAATTGTGTTTTAAAAGTTTATTTAAACCGCTACGGGAAAATAGATTTTTATTTACTTTTCCAGTCGAACACTTATTTTCCATGGTGAAATTGGCGGCTTTCACAAATTCAAATATTCTGCCAGGTTGACAGGTTCAACCAATGATTTTTTTGTATTTTGTGCTTCGAGGTTCTCTAATTGAATCACTCATACGAGCTAATGGCTGTGTGGCCTAATGGATGAGGCGTCTGACTTTGGTATATTCTATGATGTTAGTAGAAGATTGCAGGCTCGAGTCCTGCCACAGTCATTTTGACCCAAAGGGATTGTGCAGGGCTTTGGGGATCGAGTCGGGGACTGAACAGATTGGAAACCCGACATGGACTTAATGGGGCGAATGGCCTCCTCATGTGCTGTCACTGACTTTATGAGAAGAGGGTGACCAATCAGAAGTGGGCTGGGGTTACAGCGGGCTCAAACTGCAGGAATTCCAGGTCCCTGAATGACTGAGCTGAAACTGATCAGTTTCACTGCAGGAAACACCGTCTCGGGGGAAATAACATCACAAATAATTCCATTTGACTAATAATTCAATTATAAAACAATGGGCAGATGTGAAGGTGTGATGTTACTTTTCACTGTGAGGGGAGAATCCGCAATCTGGGTAAATCAGCAACTTTATAACATCGTCTGTACGTTTAGAAAAGAAACGATGAAAACTCTCCCCATAACCCTGGTGCGGTGGAAAGGCTCAATTCAGAGATTGGAATATAACGAGAGCACAACATAAATCATTAACTGTTATTTCCGGCATAAAACACACCCCAGCTCCCGTTCCCATGTCACTGCTGTCCCGATGAGGCGGTGGGTGACTCTGAAAAGAGACTTTGTTTTGTGTTTCTGCAGGAAAAACACAAAGATCCTCCCAGGCAGTGAAACTCATCTTCCCAGAATCTCCATACCAGATTGAAACAGAAAACACAAAGACAGTGAGAAAGTTCCAGAGAGTTACTGAGCATTAAAACCAATGAAATAAACCAATTCTAGAGAGATGTTGGTGCAGCTTTTTCAGAGAGATTGTGGGTGGCTCTTAAAAGAGCCGTTGTGTTTCGAGTGTTTTCACTACATGGTGGAGTTTTATTTGGAGTTGATGTACTTGGTCACTCACTTTGTCCCTTCTCACATTCCGAGCGCTTTGTTGGGTGGAAATATTTATTCAGGCAGTTTCAACAGCTCAGAGCCGACATTGAGTCAGAAACCAGAAATGGGAGTACGGGACACAGACAAGGAATTTACGCTGGACCTTTAGAAATCTCACTGGTTATAGGCCTCAGTTAGAGCGTTGTGTCGAATTCCATGCTCCACACTTTAGCAGGAATGTCAAGGCCTTAGAGAGGGTGCAGTGGAGATTTACTGGAATGGTATCAGAAATGCAGGAATTCAGCTAATGTGGAAAGAATAGGGGTCTGGGGTGTGTGAAGCTGGGGTCCTTCTTCTTAGAGCAGAATGGCAGTTAATAGTTGTGTTCAACATTGTGAAGAGTTTTTATAAGAATAAAGAAGTTTGACTGCAATCAGACAGAGCCTTGGTGAGATCACACATTATGGGCAGCACAGTGGTGCAGTGGTTAGCACCGCAGCCTCACAGCTCCAGCAACCCTGGTTCAATTCTGGATACTGCTTGTGTGGAGTTTGCAAGTTCTCCCTGTGTCTGTGTGGGCTTTCTCCAGTTGCTCTGGTTTCCTCCCACAAGCCAAAAGACTTGTTGGTAGGGAAATTGGCCATGATAAATTGTCCCCAGTACAGGTAGGTGGGAGGGAAATATAGGGTCGGTGGGGATGTGGTAGGAATATGGGATTAGTGTAGGATTAGTATAAATGGGTGATTGTTGGTTGGCATAGACTCGGTGGGCCGAAGGGCCTTTTTCAGTGCTGTATCTCTCTGTGACTCTGGAGATGTGGATGCTCAATCATTGGGTATATCCAAGAGAGAGATCGATAGGTTTTTGGATACTAAGGGAATCAAGGGATTTGTGCTAGTGTGGTAAGATGGAGTTGATGTAGGAGGTCAGCTGTGATCTTATTGAATGGCAGAGCTATTTCGATGGGCCGAATGGCCTACTACTATTTTTTATGTAAAGTTCCATTCCTCTCAGGGAATATTTTATTTTCAAAAAGAGAAATACTGCACACACTGGAAATCTGAATAATAACAGAAGATTCTGGAAACACTCAGCAGTTCCAGCAGTATCTGTGGAGAGAGGAAGGGAGGAGCAATGTTTCAGGTATATAGAAGGGTCACAGAACTGGACCATTAACCCGAGCTTCTCTTCTCCACAGTTGTTTCCGGACTGGCTGAGTGTTTTCAGTATTTTAGGCTTTTTCTTTCTGTATTTCATCCTTTTCCCATTTGACTATTTGCTGTGAAACTTTCAGCGTTGTGCTCAATTCTTTGTGTCGTTGTGTTTTCTTTATTTGAAGTAATGTAAATAGTAACCTGAAATGAATTTGCCAAATGGTTGGGCAAATTGTTAAAACCAGTTTTTGAGCAAGTTCTCCACATGCACAGTAAAGGATTTCTTCACATTTGCGAAGACCATACAGGACTTGCATATCGATAGCAATGCCGTGTCCATGTGTCATTTGACATTGCTAGCCTATTCACCAATGTACCACTTCAGGAAGCCATAGATATTTGCACTGCAGTGCTATATCATGGCGATTTAGACCCGTCACCATTGTGTGAATCAGTATTCATTGAACTTATGAACTCGGCAACTTACACAGTTGAGTTCAGTTTTACTGACACCATGTATCGCTGGTATTGCCATGGGATCCCCTCTAGGCCCAGCTCTCACAAACATCTTTGTTGGATTCCATGACAAAGCTGTTTTTAAGGGAATGACACCTAACCTCCTACCTCTTGCATATTTCCAATATGTAGATGATACGTTTGCTATATTTGAATCCGCAGCTGCATGAAATAATTTCCTTGCACGTCTTCATGGGCTCCATCCTGCACTCAAATTCACCTTTGGAATGGAGCAGTCAAATTAGTTCCCTTTCCTTGATGTACTAGTTGAGAAATCTGCTAAGGGGTTTTCTACCACGGTCTACCGCAAACCTACCTTCACTGGTCAATACACGCGTTGGGATTATTACAGTTCCACACGCTATAAGATTGGTCTTATCAACAACCTCATAAATAGGGCTGAGCCATTTGCTCACCATGCAAGCTTGATGTTGAAATAGGGCGAATCAAAGACATCCTGCATTACAATGGCTACACTGATCAGATCATTTCTCACTGTATATCACACAAACTTATAAACGGGCTGAAGGACGTCATTTTGAGCCCTGAAAAGTGTCCAGTCTCCCTCAAATTACCCTGGAAGGGTAATATATCCCCAGTATTTGAGTAACTGGTGATGCGAGCTGTTTCCTGCTGTTACTATGCAGGAGCAACAAGTGTGGTGTTCACCACTAACAGGATGCTGCTGTCAAGCAAAAGAGACGTCCTGCCTATCACACAAATAAGTAACGTGATATATGAATTTCAATACCAGTGTGATGCTAGGTTTCTAGACCGTACATCCCAAAACTGGCGGATTGTATCAAATAACATGTCCCTTCCGCTGTTCGCAATGGGCCCTACCCAACCAACCCGTGCTTGCAAAACTCAAAACACAGTATCCAACATGAGATGTGATTCCACAATAGGACAACATTTGCTAAATAATTCTCAGTGTGCTAAGAATTACACTGAAAACCGATTTAAGACTGTCTGTAGGGCTCGCAGTGTGGTGCATTGGTGTGTACTGTAAGCTACATATATTAATACACAGGGACCTGTTCTTTGCAGACAGAAAGAACATGCACACATATTGTGCCTGTTTCAGCTAAACAAAATAAGTGACAGCCATTCACTGGCTCATTCCACAGGGCAATGCCTTGACCAATCAGAGTCAAGCTGCCTGGTTTAAATTTCAAACAAAGCTGGGCAGTTATCTGTCAGTCACCATAAACTGATGCATTCTGAATGGCAATGCCTCGACCAATCAGAGTTCACTTGCCAACCAATCAGCACTCTCTTCTCATACAGAAGAAAGTTGTTGTTTTCCATTAAATTGGCATTCTTGCGGATTGCCCTGCTGAGTGCAAGACGAAAACAACTGGCTACCAAAGTTTGGACAACATGTCACTATTTTCACGAAATGATTACTTTTATTTTCAATATAAAAATATAAAGCAATATGAGTGTAACATTTACAGACAAATTCTATTACCTCACATTGCCTGATTCTTTCACACTGACAGACTATGTGAACTACTGTCCCGATTTTGCAGTTCTCACTTCCAGTTAGCAAATGTCAGCAATCTGTGATACAGTGCAGTTTACAGACCAGACCGTCAATCACAACATGCAATAATTGTTCAGCTTCTGTTGGACTGGTGGGATTTAGAAATACTAGGAATTGAGATGAGCTGTTATTGCATTTAATTATTTGTTTCATGGGATGTGGACGTCGCCAGCCAGGCCAGCATTTATTGTCCATCCCTAATTGCCCATGAGAAGGTGGTGGTTTTCTTCCTTCTTGAACCACTGCAGTCCATGTGGGGTAGGTACACCCACAGTGCTATTAGGAAGGGAGTTCCAGGATTTTTACCCACGACAGTGAAGGAATAGCGATATAGTTCCATGTCAGGATGATGTGTAGCTTGGAGGAGAACTTTCAGGTGGTGGTATTCCCATGCATCTGCTGCCCTTGTCCTTCTAGGCAGTAGAGGATGCAGGATTGGAAGGTGCTGCCTGAGTAGCCTTGGTGCATTGTTGCAGTGCATCTTGTAGATGGTACACACTGCTGCCACTGTTCGTCAGTGGTGAAGGGAGTCAATGATGTGGACGGGGTGCCAATCAAGCGTGTTGCTTTGTCCTGGATGGTGTCGAGCTTCTTGAATGTTGTTGGAGCTGCACCCATCCGGGCAAGTGGATAGTATTCCATCACACTCCAGACTTGTGCCTAGTAAATGGTGGACAGGCTTGGGGAGTCAGGAGGTGAGTTACTCACCGCATGCTTCCTACCCTCTGATCAGCTCATGTAGTCACACTATTTATAAGGCTACTCCAGTTCAGTTTCTGGTCAATGGGAACCCCCAGGAAGTTGATAGTGGGGGATTCAGCGATCGTAATGCCATTGAATGTCAATGGGAGATCGTTAGATTCTCTCTTGTTCGAGATGGTCATTTCCTGGCACTTGTGTGGCGCGAATGTTACTCGCCACTTATCAGCCCAAGCCTGGATATTGTCCAGGTCTTGCTGCATTTCTACATGGACCTCTTCAGTATCTGAGGAGTCGCGAATGGTGCTAAATTTTGCAATCATCAGTGAACATCCCCACTTCTGACCTTATGATTGAAGGAAGGTCACTGATGAAGTAGTGAAGAAGGTTGGGCCGAGGATACTACCCTGAGGAACTCCAGCAGTAATGTCCTGGAGCTGAGATGATTGACCTCCAACAATCACAACCATTTTCCTTTGTGCTAGGTACGATTCCAACCAGTGGAGAGTTTTCCTCTTGATTCACCCATTGACTCCAGTTTTGCTCTGGCTCCTTGATGCCATACTCAGTCAAATGCTACCTTGATGTCAAGGGCAGACACTCTCACCTCACCTCTTGAGTTCAGCTCTTTTGTCCTTGTTTGAACCAAGACTCTAATGAGGTCAGGAGCTGAATGGCCCTGGCAGAACCAAACTGAGCGTCACTGAACAGGTTATTGCAAAGCAAGTGCCCCGTCGATGACATCTTCCATCACTATACTGATGATTGAGAGTAGACTGATGAGGCAGCAATTGGCTGGTTTGGAATTGTCCTGCTATTTGTGTACAGGACATACCTGGGCAATTTTCCACATTGCCGGGTAGATGCCAGTATTGTAGCTGTACTGGAACAGCTTGGCTCGGGGCGCGCCAAGTTCTGGAGCACAGGTCTTCAGTACTATTGCCGGAATATTGTCAGGGCCTGTAGCCTTTGCTGTATCCAGAGCCTTCAGTCGTTTCTTGATATCACGTTGAGTGAATCGAATTGGCTGAAGACTGGCATCTGTGATGCTGGGGACTTCAGGAGGAGGCCGAGATGGATCATCAACCCGGCACTTCTGGCTGAAGATTGTTTCAAATTCTTCATCCTTGTCTTTTGCACTGATGTGCTGGGCTCCCCCATCATTGAGGTTGGGGATATTTGTGGAGCCACCTCCTCCTGTTGGTTGTTTAATTGTCCACCACCATTCATCATTGGATGTGGCAGGGTGTAGATCTGATCCGTTGGTTGTGGGATCACTTAGCCCTGTCTATTACATGCTGCTTCTGCTGTTTGGCATGAAAGTAGTCCTGGGCTGTAGCTTCATCAGGCTGACGCCTCATTTCAAGGTATGCCTGGTGCTGCTCCTGGCATGCCCTCCTGCACTCTTCATTGAATTAGGGTTGATCCCCCAGCTTGTTGGTAATGTTAGAGTGGGGGAATATGCCGGGCCATGAGGTTATAGAATGTGGTTGACTGCAATTCTGCTGCTGCTAATGGTCCACAGCACCTCATGGATGCCCAGTTATACATTGCTAGATCTGTTCAAAATCTATCCTATTTAGCACAGTGGTAGTGGCACACAACACGATAGAGGGTATCCTCAATGTGAAGACGGGACATCATCTCCACAAGGACTGTGCAGTGGTCACTCCTACCAATACTGTCATGGACAGATGCATCTGCGGCAGGCAGATTGGTGACGATGAGGTCAAGTATATTTTTCACTCTTGTTAGTTCCCTCACCACCTACCGCAGACCCAATTGAGCAGCTATGTCCGTTAGGACTCGGCCAGCATGGTCAGTAGTGGTGCTACCGAGCCACTCATGGTGATAGACATTGAAATCCCCCAGCCAGACTACATTCTGTCCCTTGCCACCCTCAGTGCTCCCTCCAAGTGGTGTTCATCAGTCTCTCGCTGTCTCTTATAATAAAAACAAGAAATGCTGGAACCACTCAGCAGGTCTGGCAGCATCTGTGGAAAGAGAAACAGAGTTAACGTTTCGGGTTAACGATGAAGGGTCACCGACCCGAAACGTTAACTCTTCGTTCAGATGAAGGGTCACAGACCCGAAACGTTAACTCTGCTTCTCTTTCCACAGATGCTGCCAGACCTGCTGAGTGGTTCCAGCATTTATTGTTTTTATTTCAGATTTCCAGCATCCGCAGTATTTTGCTTTTATCTCGCTGTCTCTTGCTGGTTTGCTCAGTACCTTTCTCTGTCTGTTCATTTCTGGATCCTGATAATCTCTTCCTGGTTTTCTGTGTGTCTTTCTCTGTCTGTTCCTTTCTGAGTCCTGATAATCTCTTCCTGGTTTTCTGTGTGTCTTTCTCTCTCTTTTCCTTTCTGAGTCCTGATAATATCTTCCTGGTTTTCTGTGTGTCTTTCTTTGTCTGTTCCTTTCTGGGTCCTGATAAACTCTTCCTGGTTTTCTGTGTGTCTTTCTCTGCCTGCCTCATTGTCGGTGCTGTTACTCAGTGTCCTTGTGTTGTTGTGCAGTGAGGGTGAGTCCGTCAGCACGTGTGTTGCTGAGTCCGGGATTCTTAAGAAATCCGACAACAATCCGATTTTTATAAAAACATTGGGGAAATGAACATATTTCACTAACGGGCAGCTAAAATTTAAAACAGCAGTTAGCAGAGTGGCACAGCGGAAGCGTGGTGGGCCCATAACCCAGAGGTTGATAGATCGAACCCATTCTCTGCTATTTATGTTCGGTAGCAACACAAACAGTTCACTTTCAAAACATCAAGTGTTTCCCCATAATAACAAGATGCGCTGGATTGCGATCAGCTTTTTCCTTCGAGTGAACGCATCAATCAGTAACAAATCACTTTTGCTCACACGAACACAAGCTGCAAACACGGACCAGCCGAGTCTTTCCCACTTTGTCAACCCCCTTCCTGCAGAGCCTCCTCTCCACCACCAGATGGTGATGTTGGCCACAATAAAACCAGGACAAATGGTCACAGTGAGGAGACGGTCAGTAACAGAAAATAAAACAATAACAGGGAAAACCTTTGCACAACAACAGGGGACATCTTTACACAACAGAAAACATATTTACACAACAGGAAATACAGTTACACAACAGGGAGAACACAATCATACAAATGCCTTGTTTCTCCATCTCAGTTTCGTTGTCTGTCTCTCTCTCTCCGTTCCTCACTTTTGCTTCCTCACAGTCTATTAGTTTTCTGTGTGTTTTTCTCTCTGTCCCGTTGTCGATGGTGTCACTCAACGTCATTGTAACATTGTGTAGCCAGACTGAGCCTCCCAACACCTGTGTTATAGAACATAGAACATAGGACAGTACAGCACAGTACAGGCCCTTCGGCCCACAATGTTGTGCCGAACCATTAACCTACTCTGAGATCAAAACTACCTACATACCCTTCATTCTACTATCATCCATGTACCTATCCAAGAGACGCTTAAATGTCCCTAATGTATCTGCTTCTACTACCACCACTGGCAGTGCATTCCACGCACCCACCACTCTCTGTGTAAAGAACCGACCTCTGACATCTCCCCGAAACCTTCCTCCATCACCTTAAAATTATGCCCCCTGGTGATAGCCCTTTCCACCCTGGGGAAAAGTCTCTGGCTATCCACTCTATCTATGCCTCTCATCATCTTGTACCCCTCTATCAAGTCACCTCTCATCCTTCTTCGTTCCAATGGGAAAAGCCCCAGCTCCCTCAATCTTTCTTCGTAGGACATGCCCTCCAGTCCAGGCAGCATCCTGATAAATCTCCTCTGCACCCTCTCTAAAGCTTCCACATCCTTCCTATAATGAGACGACCAGAACTGAACACAATATTCCAAGTGTGGTCTAATCAGGGCTTTATAGAGCTGCAGCATAACCTCGCGGCTCTTAAACTCAATCCCCCTGTTAATGAAAGCTAACACACCATACGCCTTCTTAACAACCCTATCAACTTGGGTGGCAACTTTGAGCGATCTTTGGACATGGACCCCAAGATCCCTCTGTTCCTCCACACTACCAAGAATCCTGTCTTTTAGCCTGTATTCTGCATTCAAATTCGACCTTCCAAAATGAATCACTTCACACTTTTCCAGTTTGAACTCCATCTGCCACTTCTCAGCCCAGCTCTGCATCCTGTCAATGTCCCGTTGCAACCTACAACAGCCTTCCACACTATCCACAACTCCAGCAACCTTCGTGTCATCGGCAAACTTGCTAACCCAGACTTCCACTTCCTCATCCAAGTCATTTAGAAAAATCACGAAGAGCAGAGGTCCCAGAACAGATCCCTGCGGAACACCACTTGTCACCGAGCTCCAGGCTGAATACTTTCCATCTACTACCACCCTCTGTCTTCTATGGGCCAGCCAAATCTGTATCCAGACAGCCAACTTTCCCTGTATCCCATGCCTCCTTACTTTCTGAATGAGCCTACCATGGGGAACCTTATCAAACGCCTTGCTGAAATCCATATACACCACATCCACTGCTCTTCCTTCATCAATGTGTTTTGTCACATCTTCAAAGAATTCAATAAGGCTTGTGAGGCATGACCTGCCCCTCACAAAGCCATGCTGACTGTCTCTAATCAAACTATGCTTTTCCAACTAATCATAAATCCTGTCTCTCAGAATCCTCTCCAATAATTTGCCCACTACCTACGTAAGACTGACTGGTCTGTAATTCCCAGGGTTATCCTTATTCCCTTTCTTGAACAAGGGAATAACATTTGCCACCCTCCAATCATCTGGTACTACTCCAGTGGACAGTGAGGACGCAAAGATCATCGCCAAAGGCGCGGCAATCTCTTCCCTCGCTTCCCGTAATATCCTTGGGTATATCCCGTCCGGCCCCAGGAACTTATCTGTCCTCATGTCTTTCAAAATTTCCAGCACATCCTCCCTCTTAACATCAACCTGTTCGAGCATATCAGCCTGTTTCACGCTGTCCTCACAAACGAACAGGTCCCTCTCACTAGTGAATATTGAAGCAAAGTATTCATTTAGGACCTCCCCTACCTCCTCCGACTCCAGGCACAAGTTCCCTCCACTGTCCTTGATCGGCCCTACCCTCACTCCGGCCATTCTCTTGTTCCTCACATAAGTGGAGAACGCATTGGGATTTTCCTTAATCCTACCCGCCAAGACTTTTTCATGTCCCCTTCTAGCTCTCCTAAGTCCATTCTTCAGTTCCTTCCTGGCTACCTTGTAACCCTCTAGAGCCCTGTCTGGTCCTTGCTTCCTCAACCTTAAGTAAGCTTCCTTCTTCCTCTTGACTAGCTGTTCCACATTTCTTGTCATCCAAGGTTCCTTCACCCTACCATCCCTTCCTTGCCTCATCGGGACAAACCTATCCAGCAGTCGCAGCAAGTGCTCCCAAAACAACCTCCACATTTCTGTCGTGCATTTCCCTGAGAACATCTGTTCCCAATTTATGCACCCCAGTTCTTGCCTAATAGCATTGTAATTCCCCCTCCCCCAATTAAATATTTTCCCATCCCATCCGCTCCTGTCCCTCTCCATGACTATAGTAAAGGTCAGGGAGTTGTGATCACTATCACCGAAATGTTCTACCACCGAGAGATCTGCCACCTGGCCTGGTTCGTTGCCAAGCACCAAATCCAACATCGCCTCCCCTCCAGTCAGCCTATCTACAATGTTCAAATCTCTGGACAAGGGCGGGAAAAATGTACCCAACGTGGCCCTCATCCTGATGACCACCTTCGTGTGCGGCTGCATCAAGCTGTGTGTAGATCCTCAGTACGCAATCTCCAAGTGTCACTACGTGCTGAGGTTCTATCTGTCCCCGGTGTTGCGAAGGATGTGCCTGGTCACATTGCCGCGGAACGCTCCATGCAGTTGGGCGGTGCCGTACCACCTATCCTTCGTGGAGCAGTTTCTGCGGGAAAACACCTTTGACCACCGGTCCATCAGGCAGTGGTCTGCACGGAATGTCCTCAAGGCCCTACAGGAAAAGGAAACGGTGGATCCTGTCGGATGGTTCCCCGAGCAGACCGTCAAAGTCATTTGGCGGAATGCCTCATCACCAGAGCTTTCAAACAAGCACCAAGACGTAGCTTGGCTGGTGGTGAGAATGGCCCTCCCCGTCAGATCCTTCATGCACACCCGACGTCTCGCCCCCTCCGCACAGTGCCCCCGCGTTGGCTGTGGTGGGGAAGAGACGATCGCACACCTCCTCCTGGAATGTGCCTTTGCAAAGCAGGTGTGGAAAGAGATGCAGTGGTTTTTGTCAAGGTTCATCCCAATCAGCTCTGTAACACAGGAGTCTGTGCTCTACGGGCTGTTCCCAGGGACGCACACCGAGACAAACATCAACTGCTGCTGGAGGACTATCAATTCGATGAAAGATGCCCTTTGGTCTGCCCGAAACTTGCTGGTCTTCCAGCGCAAAGAGTTGTCCACCACCGAATGTTGCAGACTGGCACATTCCAAGGTCCAGGACTACGTGCTGAGGGACGCACTAAAGCTTGGGGCAGCCGCAGCAAAGGCTCAATGGGGAAAGACCACAGTGTAAGGTTCCCCCACCAAGCTGGACTGAGGGGCTGGATCCATGGGAAACCCCTCGAACTGTATCGTTAATATTCTCAATTGCTGTAAATGTAAAACTGTAATTGACATGACAATTGTGAAACGGAAGGGTTGGGAAGAAACTCATGACAGTATTGAAGGAAACTGATCCCCCTTGCAATGTTTGTATTTTTTGGTAATGTTTGGCAATGTAATTTTTACAGATTTTTATGAATAAAGTATATTTTGGAAATAAATAAAAAAAATCTACATATTGAGTCAGGAAACCTTCCTGGACACACCTGACAAAAACTGCTCCATCCAAACTATTTGCACTAAGGAGGTTCCAATCAATATTAGGGAAGTTGAAGTCACCCATGACAACAACCCTGTTACTTCTGCACCTTTCCAAAATCTGCCTCCCAATCTGTTCCTCCGTGTCTCTGTTGCTATTGGGGGGTCTATGGAAAACTCCCAATAAAGTGACTGCTCCTTTCCTGTTTCTGGCATCCACCCATAATGACTCAGTAGACAAACCCTCCTCGATGACCTCCCTTTCTGCAGCTGTGATACTATCCCTGATTAATAATGCAACTCCCCCACTTCTTTTACCTCCCTCCCTATTCCTTTTGAAACATCTAAACCCCGGAACATCCAACATCCCTTCCTGCCCTTGTGATCCCCAAGTGTCCGTAATGGCCACAACATCGTAGCTCGAAGTACTGATCCATGCTCTAAGTTCATCACCTTTATTCCTGACACTTCTTGCATTAAAATGGACACACTTCAACCCATCATACTGGCTGAAACTTTGCCCTGTCAACTGTCTAACCTTCCTCACAGACTCTCTGCACTCGGTATCTGCCTGTTCAACAGCGACCCCATCCACTGATCCATAGCTCCGGTTCCCATCCCCATGCCAAACTAGTTTAAACCCTCCCGAAGAGCTCTAGCAAACCTCCCGCCCAGGATATTGGTGCCCCTCCAGTTCAGATGCAACCCGTCCTTCTTGTACAGGTCCCACCTTCCCCAGAAGGTATCCCAATGATCCACATAACTGAAGCCCTCCCTCCTACACCAGCTCTGTAGCCACGTGTTCAGCTGCACTTGCTCTCTGTTTCTAGCCTCACTAGCACGTGGCACCGGTATCAATCCTGAGAATACTACTCTGCTCGTCCTGTCTTTTAGCTTCCAACCTAACTCCTATATTCGCTTTTCAGGTCCTCATCCCTTTACCTAGCTATGTCATTGGTACCGATATGTACCACGACTTCTGGCTGCTCCCCGTCCCCCTTAAGAATCCTGTAGACTCGATCTGAGACATCCCTGACCCTGGCACCCAGGAGGCAACATACCATCCGGGAGTCTCATTCGCGACCACAGAATCTCCTGTCTGTTCCTCTAACCATTGAATCTCCTATCACTATCGCTCTCCTATTCTCCACCCTTCCCTTCTGAGCCGCAGAGCCAGGCTCAGTGACAGAGACCTGGCCGCTGTGGCTTTCCCCTGGTAGGTCCCCCCCCCCCCAACCGTATCCAAAACGGTATACTTATTATTGAGGGGAACGGCCACAGGGGATCCCTGCACTGTGTGCCTATTCCCTTTCCCTCCCCTGACGGTCACCCAGCTACCTTTATCCTGTGACTGAGGTATCAGTACTTCCCTATAACTGCTCTCTATCATCCCCTCTGCCTCCCGCATGATCCGAAGTTCATCCAGCTCCAGCTCCGGTTCCCTAACGCGGTCTGTGAGGAGCTGGAGTTGGGTACACTTCTCACAGGTGAAGTCAGCAGGGACACAAGTGGTGACCCTTACCTCCCACATCCTGCAAGAGGAGCATGCAACTGCCCGAGCTTCCATCCCCTCTGCTCGAAATAGACAACAGAGAATAAAAAAATATAAAGGAAAACCTTACCTTACCAAACCCTCCACATAAGAGTCCTTTTATTTGGTTGGAGGAGGAGGATGGGTGGGAGACACTACACATGTAGTGTTTCGGGTTTAGCCACTGCCCGAATATATAAGTTCACTTACCCAGCAGTCCCCGTGTCCGCGTCCGCCGATTCGTCAGGTAAGTACTTTATAGTGAAACGTACCTTCCCGGCTGCCCCCTGGCTCGCACTATCACCACTACTGCTGATCAAAGGTGTTGCTGTAATAAAAACAGAAAATGCTGGAAATGCTCAGTAGGTCTGGCAGCATCTGTGCAGAGAGAAACAGTTAACAGTTCAGGTCTGTTTCCTTAGCTCACATTAACTTTGTTTCTCTCTCCACAGATGCTGCCAGACCTGCCGACTATTTCAAGCATTTTCTGTTTATGTTTCAGATTTCCAGCATCCGCAGTATTTTGCTTTTGTACGTGTGTTGCTATGTCTGGGACTGTTTGAGTGCAATGCTATTGCTTTATAAACAGCGTTGAAACAAACATTTATCTAGTTAACACACAGCACTAATACACAGCTGGATATAAACAGCAGCCTGCAACAGAGGGTGCAATGGAAGTTTATTAACACAAATAATTCACCAACACTATATTTAAAGCGATCCTCAATCACACCACCCTTCATCTTAACACGTTTTATTCTTCATTGACATCAACTTCTTGCTTCCAATAAACACTTCAATTTGGAACACAGCTTCCAAATCACCTTTATTCACAAACCCGAACACAAACTGCAAATGCTGCAAACACACACCAGCCCAGACTTTCCCCTTTCTGTCAACCCATTCCTGCATCACTGCCTCTCCACCAACAGTTGCTGCTAGAATCATACAATCATAGAATGGCTAAAGCACAGAAGGAGGCCATTCGGCCTGACCAACCCATGTTGGCTGTCTGCTAAAGCAACTCACCTCGTCTCACTCCCCAGTCAGTTCAATTTCGGTGGTGGGAAAACTTCTCGAAAGAATAATTCGGGACAAAATTAATAGTCCCATGGACAAATGTGGGTTAATTCAGGAAAGACAGCATGGATTTCTTCAGGGAAAATCCTGTTTAACTGTCCTGCTGGAGTTTTTTGATGAGGTAACAGAGAGGGATGATGAGGGCAATGCTGTTGATGTGGTGCACATGGACTTTCAAAAGGTCTGGCAGCATCTGAATGTTCACTGACCTGAAACATTAACTCTGTTTCTCTCTCCACAGATGCTGCCAGACCTGCTGAGTATTTCCAGCACTTTTTGTTTACATTTCAGATTTCTAGCATCTGCAGTATTTTGCTTTTATTGACTTTCAAAAGGAGTTTGATACAATGCAACACAACAGACTTGTGAACAAAGTTATAACTCATGGAATAAAAGGGACAGCAGTAACATGGACATGGAATTGGCTGAGTGACAGGAAACAAAGAGTAGTGATCAATGGATGTTCTTCGGGCGAGAGGAAGGTTTGTTGTGGAGTTCCCCAGGAGTCAGTGTTGGGACCCTTGCCTTTCCTGATATATATTAATGACCTAGACCTTGGTGTACAGGGCAGAATTTCAAAGTTTATGGATGATACGAAAATTGGAAGCATTGTGAATTTGTAGTAACAATTCTGTGATTCTGTGATTCCAATATTCAAGTCATTTATATATATGGTGGTCCTGACACTGACACTTGTGGACATCACTGTTCACCATCTTCCATTCTGAAAAACAACTAAATACCACAACTCGCTTTTCTTGATATTTCATACATTTTTTAATCTAAGCAGATACTGACCCTCCTATTCCAGGAGCCTGAGTTTTGTTACCCAGCCTTTTCTGTGGTAGTTTGTCAAACGCTTTCTTAAAATCCAAATGGACAACATCCATTGCTTTCCCTTCATCAACCATTCTGTTACTTCATCAAAAAAATCAGTTATTTATTAATAGATGCAGTAATGAAACAGGCCCTTCGGCCCATCAAGTCTGTGCCGACCAACAACCACCCATTTATACTAATCTGACATTAATCCCACATTCCCTATCACAGCCCCACCATTCTTCTCCCACCTCCCTGCACGGGGGGCAATTTACAATGGCCAATTTACCAATCAATCTGCAAGTCTTTGGCTGTGCGAAGAAACCCACGCAGTCACAGGGAGAACTCAAACTGCGCACAGGGACTGAACACGGGTCGCTGGAGCTGTGAGGCTGCGGTGCTGAACACTGATCGCCCAAAATGACCGTGGCAGGACTCGAACCTACAATCTTCTGATAACCTTGTTAAATACACCGAAGTCAGACGCCTTACCCATTAGGCCACACGGCCAATAGCGAAGAAGTAGAAAGGTGCTGAACCTCTCAGTTTTCGGTCTACCCAAACCAAGTTCAAGGCCTGAATAATGAACCGATTGCCTCATTCGTTCTGTGAATAATACAATGATTTAATAGACAAAGTTTTGAAACATTCCTGCCCATAAATCTTGATAACAGAGAGTGTGTGGATCTCCTGACTCAGAATGTTTAATGGATACAGTCCTCAGATCCGACAAGGAACCCCTGAACATCCACAGTAAAGACAGTGTGGATGAGGAAATGTAAGAGCTGGGAGCTGAAACTCAGGGACGGCCGAGCTCTCCTCTCATTGAGCTTGTGTGTCTGCTCTGCTCGCCGCACTTCCGGCTCTACTTTGTTTCCAATGAAAAGATGAAAAGGGCCGTTCGGTTTTCCTCTCACTGACAGCGTGTTTCACTCGGGTTAAGATAACCCGGGACTTTTGCTGCTGAAATGAATTCTGCAAGGTCCCAGCAAACACACCGGCTCCCTCCTTTCTCCCCTCTTTCTATCGGATTGTTTTACCAGGAGGGGCTCAATAATAACAAACCCCCTGCAGGGAATGACCGCAAATTGAGCATCTAAATGGGGCAAGTGGGCAGCTTTCTGGGTTCTCGGTTCCCCCTACCCCGCCCCTCCCTCCCTCCAGTCCAAGCCCCTCTTCACTTTCTTTGGGACTTTGATGAGGGTGAAATGGGGAAAGTTCCCATTGATGTTTGAATGCTGAATTGCTGCAAAGATCTGCGCACGCGCGACATAGCCCCGCCCCCAGTGGGACGTCACAATGAGGAGTGGAGCGCATGCGCATCCTTTCCCCAACTCAGTCTGTGAGGCCATTCACTTAATCAGGGGAAGATGCTTTAAATCAGCTGCTAATGGAGACTTCCCGGGCCCGGGGGAAGGGAACAAACAGCATCTGCTTCCAGCAGCCACTGCTTTGGGAGCGTGTCCGCAGATGTGCTCAGAGATTAGCATTGAGTGGTGGGAAGTTGAGGGGGAGTCGGGGAGTGTTTGTAACAGACACTGTGGAGCAGGAGCTGCTCCCGGAACATGGAGTGAGCCGGGGACACGGGGAAGGGAGAGTTCATTCTCGGACAGTGTCTGTACAGGCTCAGGGAGACACAATGGGAAGAAATCACTATTGAAAATCACTGACAATTTCACCACCCAAAGGAGAGGGAATTTTCCTGCTTTAGTTCCAGTCTCTCACTGTTTGTTGGATCGTGAACAGTGGCGGAAAAATAGCCGCAAAATAACAATCTGGACAGTTAGACAAAGAGCATTTATTGCAGACACCAGGTGAGAAGTGTGAAAGGCACATTTTAAATAGTGTAAAGGTCACTGCTCTGTCGGACAGTCCCAGTCATTGAGCAGTGCAGGGCTTGTGTTGTTTCTGAATGTCACAAACTTGTTGTAAATCCACTGCAAACACCTGGTAAACAGAAGCTGAATACTGCAGTACTGCAGTGCAGTCAGACACTGACACTGTTTGTGTTCCTGGTTTTCATTTTGTGATTGTTCATAATGATTATTATTGGGACGATTACATTGATCGCTTTTGTATCTTCTACCTCACCAGTTCTTTCATTCCTGCAGGAAAATACATGAAGGAACCTGAATGGATGTGGTGATTCTCGGACACAAGGAAAAGTGCAGTGATCTCGTTGCAACACACAGTCGGTACAGGATCACTCCCAAAGCACAGAGATACTGCCAGCTCATCAGTTCCACTGGAACAAACAAAAGAAGTCGTCAGACAGACACTGATCCCAAAGTCGAGAGACACATTTTCAATCCAACAGTCAAACAGCAGCAGGAGAGACAGAAGTTGTTTCCATTTCACTCCAATTCAGTACAGCTGACAGGTTGATACATCAATCACAGTCCAAAAACAAACTCACCATCAGATCTAAATAAACTCTGTCACCATGGTGACATTATAAATATAAAATCTGAAATAGAACAGCGGCACAGTGGCGCAGTGGTTAGCACTGCAGCCTCACAACTCCAGCGACCCGGGTTCAATTCTGGGTACTGCCTGTGTGGAGTTTGCAAGTTCTCCCTGTGTCTGCGTGGGTTTCCTCCGGGTGCTCCGGTTTCTTCCCACATGCCGAAGACCTGCAGGTTGATAGGTTAATTGGCCATTATAAATTGCCTCTCGTGTAGGTTGGTGGTAGGGGAAATATAGAGACAGGTGGGGATGTGGTTGGAATATGGAATTAGTGTAGGATTAGTAAAAATGGGTGGTTGATGGTCGGCACCGACTTGGTGGGCCGAAGGGCCTGTTTCAGTGCTGTATCACTAAAATTTACAGAATTGAAAGGTACAGAATGAATGCAAGGAAGGAGGCTTCAATAGATTTGGACAGGTTAAATGAATGGGCAAGAACATGGCAGATGGAATATAATGTGAATAAGTGTGAAGTTCTCCACTTTGGTAGAATAAACAGAAAGACAGAGTATTTCTTAAATGGTGAGAGGCTGGGAAGTGTCGATGTCCAAAGGCACCTGGGTGTCCTTGTTCCTGAGACACTAAAAGCTAGCATGCAGGTGCAGCAATCAATTAGGAAGGCAAATGGTATGTTGGCTTCATTGAAAGCGTATTTGAGTACATGAGTAAAGATGTATGAAGTCTAGATGAGACTGCACCTGGAGTATTCTGTACAATTTTGGTTTCCTTATCTTAGGAAGGATAGACTTGTCACAGAGGGAGTGCAACAGAGATTCACCGGTCTCATCCCCAAGGATGGTGGGATTGTCTTATGATGAGAGACTGCAGAAACTGGGCCTAAATTCTCTAGAGGTTTGAAGAATGAGAGGTGATCTCATTGAAACAGACAAAGTTCTTACAGGGTGTGACAGGGTAGATATGGATAGGATGTTTCCTCTGTCTAGTGAGTGTAGAACAAGGGGACACAGTCTCAGAATAAGGGCAGGCCATTTGAGACTGAGATGAGCAGGAATTTCTTTACTCAGAGGGTGAGAAATCTGTGGAATTCTTTATCCCCGAGGGCTGTGGAAGATCAATCATTGAACATATTCAAGACATAAATC
This sequence comes from Heterodontus francisci, assembly GCF_036365525.1. Lineage (NCBI taxonomy): Eukaryota > Metazoa > Chordata > Chondrichthyes > Heterodontiformes > Heterodontidae > Heterodontus > Heterodontus francisci. Next base: position 4,315,606 of record NW_027140380.1, on the reverse strand, counting down.
GATAGATTTCTAAATACTAACAAGATCAAGGGATATGGAGATAGCAGGGAAAAATGGCGTAGAGGTAGATGATCAGTCACGATCTGTTTGAATGTTGGAGCAGGCTCGATGGGCTGAATGGCCTCATGCCCCTATTTCCTATGATCCTATGAATCCCAATAATGTACATCGGAACGTTAGACCAAGTTATGCATAACATACCAGTTCAAAAATCCCACAGAGATTAAGACTGAAAGATACAGTATCAATTCCATTACTACAAAATGAAGGACTTGGAGCTTGCAGACCAGCCCATGTATAAGATTGAAAGTTATATTTTCATTCGCAATCGTTTTCACAGAGCTGAATATTGAATACCAATCCACAACTTGTACAGGACTACCAAATAAAACCTACAACTGTAAAATACAGTTCATCCATATTTTAAATTAAACAAAAGGCAAATAAGTATTGATACATTAAGAGAGCGGGAAACAGTGAGAGCAGAGTGGAGCATAAAGAGCCCAGGAGAGGGAGCAAGAGTTCACTCGGGGAGCAGGGAACAGCGAGAGCAGGCGTCAAAAAAGGCAAAGGAATACACAATTAATGGGAGAACACTGAATGGTGTAGAGGAAGTGAGGGACGTTGGAGTGAATGTCCACAGATCCCTGAAGTAGCAGTGCAGGTCAATAAGGTGGTTCAGCAGGTATATGGAATCCTTTCCTTTATTAACTGAGTTATAGAATATAAGGGTGACCTGGTATCCATGTCAATAAGTCACTGACAGCTAACATGCAGGTGCAGCAAGCAATTAGGAAGGCTAATAGTATGTTAGCCTTTATCGCAAGAGGATTTGAGTACAGGAGTAGTGAATTCTTGCTTCAATTGTATAGAACCCTGGTTAGACTGCACTTGGAGTACTGTGTGCAGCTTTGGTCCCCTTACCTTAGGAAGGATATTTTTGCCATCGATGGAGTGCAAAGAAGGTTCATCAGACTTGTTCCTGGGATGGTGGGACTGTCCTATGAAGAGAGATTGGGGAAACTGGGGCTGTATTCTCTAGAGTTTTGAAGAATGAGAGGTGATCTCATTGAAACCTACAAAATATTTAAAGGACAGTCAGGGTAGATGCAGCTAAGATGTTTCTCCTGGTTGGGGAGTCGAGAACCAGGGGACGCAATTTCAAAATAAGGGGCAAGCCACTTAGGACAGAGATGAGGAGAAATGTTGTTCCTCAGAGGGTTGTGAATCTTTGGAATTCTTTACCCCAGAGGGCTGTGGAAGCTCAGTCATTGAGTATGTTTAAAGCAGAGATTGATAGATTTCTAAATACAAATGACATAAGGGAATATGAGGAAAGTGTGGGGAAAAGGGCATTGAAGTGGATGATCAGCAATGATCATATTGAATGGTGGGGTAGGCTCGATGGGCTGAATGGCCGACTCCTGCTCCTATGTTCCTGACTCCACATGATCGATGAGACACAGCCTCATGCCGACTTGTCGGGTGTTGCAAACAGATAACATTGCTTCTGATCTTCACCAGAACAGAGAGTGAGATGTAAAATTGATCATCAAACAGACTGTGAGAGAATACAACAGAATAAAACACATGGAGAGACACTGTGGAATTAAAAATATATTTGATTGGAATGTTGAATTTTGATTGGAATGAATAAAACACCAGAAACAACAGATTAAATTTGGACAGAAAAGAGAAACTGATGGGAAGAAGGAAGAAAAGAAAGGATGGATCTGTTCACTTTTTTCAGTTTTTTCACTGGTCCATCAAAGCTGGATTAAAAAACGATGCAAAAAACAGAGAATTTCACCAAAAAGGGAGATTAAATGCTGCCGAAACCTTGGATCGAAGGATGCCCCAACAGATCACCTGTTTAACTGTCTCCTCACTGGGGGATTTCAATCAATGAGCAATATTATTCTCTTCTTTTGTTAAATGAAACCCCTACTGTCACTTGGAGTTAATATCCCTGTCTTCCAACTCCTGAATAATAAAATTGTGAGTTTCGCGATATTTTCTGGACACATTTCCTGCTGAAAGAACTAAGAACTCTTTTCTAATTTACACAATACTATATACACACTCATCAAGCCTCCAAAACTAGCATCCTTGGTGCTGCTCTCTCTTCTCCCAAACCTCATCTCATGTGACTGTTACATCATCACTCTGATTGTGGGAGGGGTTGATCCCACTTCTCTTCAGCATTAACCCTTTACATCCTCATACTGCACTGTCTGTCCAAAAAAATCGGCGGAGGGAACTTGAATTATCAAAACAGCAACAGCTGCCAGTTGAAAATCAACTCAACCCATCAGAGAGAGACTGTCAGAGAACTTCCTGCATCCAGTCCTGACCCTGTCACATTAAGCAGTTGCTCACCCAGACCCCACTCTCATCAACACTGAACATTTTTACTGAGACCCTTCAAATACTGTTTATACTGCCGCAAAGATCAAAGTTCACACTGTTGTATTAAATACAACAAAGTTTAATATCTTCTCACCGTTTCTCGGTAACCACATGAGACATAGGTTTTCTTATTTGGTTCCTTTGATTTTTCTTGTTCCTGACTGACAAATATTCCAAACCTCAGATAAACCCTCCCACTTGCGTCATGTCCCAGTCTCGGTTAAAAGCAACACATAATGACACAAACACTCTGAAACACTTTCACACTTTCCTTCAGTGAGATTAATATCAAGCTGTTTTCCAGGTTGAATGTAACTGTGAACAAATTTATATCAAAGAAGTTACCTTTGATGTATCAGCACTGAAGTTCTGTACAAGGAGGAACAGCCATTTCAAACTTAGATCCTTCACAAAGGCTGTTTTTTTGTGTGATTGAAATTCATCATGTATTTTGAATTAAAGTTCACAAGACACAGATGTCAATGTTGATGAAGAAACTTTTCAAGTATGTTACTACTGTGAAATAAGGCTCTGTCGGGAGTTGAACCCAGGATCTTTTATTTACTAGACAAGTGCTTTAACCAACTAAGCTACAGAGCCAGATCACGAATGTGCGTGTAATTGAAATCAGAGGAAGGCCTTGTAGATGGTGGGCAGGCTTTGGCGAGTCAAGAGCTGAGTTCGTCACGGCAGTGTTCCCAGCCTCTGACTCGCTCTTGTAGTTGTAGCTGTAGTTGTAATTGTAATAGGCAACCGTCCGTCTCGGAAGACGATGGGCTACACCCGGGGTGTACGTCACTTCTGTATTAAACATCGTTTGTTGTGGCTGCAGAGGATGACTCGTGAGTGACCATACCTTCCGCAGCTGGTACAGATGAATATCATTGGCCCGAGGTCGACTGATAATTTTTCCTTCCTCTGAGCTCTCTTTCCCACCATCTGGTCATTTCTTTTGTCCTCTGCTTTTCCCATGGTCTTCCTGAATGCCTTTCTCCAGGAATTCCTGTCAGCAGGAAGGACTTCCCATGCATTGACTCCAATCCCAGTCAGCTTGAGATCTCGCTTTGCAGATGTCCTTGTATCACAGACGTGGGTGACCTGTTGGTCTCGTGCTGATAGCAAGCTCACCATCGAGCGTGTCTTTGGCAATGCGACCGTCATCCATTCAGCACACATGACCCAGTCAACAGAGTCACTGCTGACTCAAGAGGGCAAACATGCTGCAGATCCCTGCACGCTGGTGTACTTCTGCATTCGGCACTCTGTCCTGCCAGGAGATGCCCAATATCCATCTGAGACAGCGGAGGTGGAAGCTGTTCAGCTGCTGTTCTTGGCTTGTATAAGTTGTTGATGCTTCTCTACTATAAAGGAGGGTGCTGAGAACACAAGCCTGGTACATGTGGAGCTTTGTATTTTCGATCAGTTTGCTGTCGGTTCACACTCGTCTTCTCAACTTTGACATGACAGCTGCAGCATTGACAATCCTGGTGCTGATTTCAGTATCAAGGGACAGATTGCTGGTGATTGTTGATCGAAGGTCTGTGAAGCTGTTGATAACCTCCAAAGTTAGGCTGTCGATGTTGATGGAAGGTGGAGTCTCTACGTCCTGGCCCATAACTTTGATCTTCCTGATGCTGATCGTCAGTCCAAACCCCTTGCAGGCCAGGGAGAACCGATATACAAGCTGCTGTTAATGAACTTCATTATGGGATGTCAGCACAGCGTCATCAGCAAACAGCAACTCACAGACCAAGAACTGACTCATTTTGGTCTTGGTGCGCAGTCTTGCCAAGATGAACAGCTTGTCATCAGCTCTGGTATGCAGGTGGACACCCCCATCTGAGTCACTGAAAGTTTAAAATAGCAACATGGAGAAGAATATGCCAATTGTAAAGGATGTGAGCTGTGAGGAGGTTACAAGGAGGTTTCCAGGGGACTTGGACAGGATAAGTGAATGAAATGACAGATGGAATATAATGTGAATAAGTGTGAAGTTATTCACTTTGGTAGAATAAACAGAAAGACAGAATATTTCTTAACTGGTGAGAGGTTAGGAAGTGTTGATGTCCAAAGGGACCTGTGTGTCCTTGTTCATGAGACACTAAAAGCTCGCATGCAGGTGCAGCAATCAATTAGGAAGGCAAATGGTATGTTGGCCTTAACATGAGGGGTCATGAGTGCAGGAATAAAGATGTCTTGCTGAAATTGTATAGAGCCTTGGTGAGATCGTGCTGGAGTATTGTGTACAGTTTTGGTTTCCTTATCTCAGGAAGAATATACTTGCCACAGAGGGAGTGCAACGGAGGGTCACCAGACTAATCCCTGGGATGGTGGGATTGTCTTCTGAGGAAACTGGGCTTGTATTCCTTAAAGTTTCATTTAAAAGGCCATTTAAAACTGAGATAGGGTGGAATTTCTTCACTCAGGTTGGTGAATCTTTGGAATTCTCTACCTCAGGGGTTTGTGAAAGTTCAATCATTGAGCATGTTCAGGACAGAAATTGATAGAAATCTTGATACTCATGACATCAAGGGATGTGGGGAGAGCGCGGGAAAGTGGTGTTGAGGTAGATGATCATCAAGGATGTAATTGAATGACAGATCAGGCTCGACAGGTTAAACTGCCTCCTCCTACGTTCCGAAGAGAGTTTGCACCAGGACACAGCCCTGTTTTACCCCACTGCTGATCGTGAAAGTGTCTGATGTTGCTCCATTGTAACTGACGGAACTGTGCATGTTCTCGTGGAAAGAAGAGATGACGCCCAAGAGTTCAGGAGGGCAGCCTAGTTTCCACAGCAGTTTGAAGAGTCTGTCTCTGCTAACAAGATCGAAGGCCTTGGTGATGTCTATAAAGACAATGTAGAGTGGTCTGTACTGTTCACAGTACTTCTCCTGTAACTGCTGAAGTGAGAAAACCATGTCAGCTGTCAATCTACCAGCTCTGAAGCTGCACTGAGACTCAGGATAGATGTGTGATGTCAGGGTCTGCAATCTGGTCAGAGCAATGCGAGCAAAGACCTTCCCCACAATACTTAGCAAGGAGATGCCTCGGTAATTGCTGCAGTCACTGCGATTCCCCCTTATTTTTGTACAAGGTGACAATGTTTGCATCACGCATGTTTAGAGGCGCAGATCTCCCCTTCCAACAGAGACACAGGAGTTCATGGAGATGCTGCAGCAGAGCCGCTTTTCCACTTTAGATGATTCCAGGTGGAATACCATCATTTCCCAGGGCTTTACCACTGGCAAGACGGTCAATGGCGTTGTTGAGCTCTCTGGTGGTGTCACTGTCCAGCTCCTCCATGACATTGAAGTCTGGAATGGTGCTGAGAGCTACTTCAATGACAATTTTCTCCGTTATGTATAGTTCAAGGTAATGCTCCACTCACCTTTCCATCTGCTTGTTAGGTTTAGTGATGATTGTCACTGTCTTTGTCTTCAAAGGTGTTGATTTAGTTACTGCTGCTCCCATTGCTTTCATAATTTTTTTTTATTCATTCATGTGATGTGGTCATCACTGGCTAAGCCAGCATTTATTGCCCATCCCTCATTTCCCATGAGAAGGTGGTGGTGAGCTGCCTTCTTGAACCGCTGCAGTCTGTGTGAGGTAGGTACACCCATAGTGCTGTTAGGGAGGGAATTCCAGGATTTTGGCCCAGCAACAGTGAAGGAAAGGCGATATAGTTCCAAGTCACGATAGTGTGTGGCTTGGAGGGGAACTTGCAGGTGGTGGTGTTCCCATGAATTTGCTGCCCTTGTCCTTCTCGTTGGTAGAGGTTGCGGGTATGGAAGGTGCTGTCTAAGGAACCTTGGTGTGTTGAATTCCTTCATATGTCCCTCTAGCATCCCCCAGATTCAGTGGCAGATTGTATGCTGTTGCAGATTTTTAACCAGTATTGATTGGTGCAGTGCCGAGCAGTCTGCAGAGACTTGTTTCTGGCAGCTCTGAGAGCATCTAGAGTTTGTTTGCTGGGGACTTGTTTGTAGTTCATGAGGGCTCTGTTCTTAGTTGCAGTAACTGACTCCATTTCAGTCCAATAAGCCCCAAACCAGTCAGCATTCCTCCCATCTCTTTTCCCATACACAGCGAGTGCAGAGTAAACCATGGTGGTGTGCAGATGATTCCACTTTGATACCACACTGAGGCCTTGGGTGTTCTCTGAAAGAGCCTGATCGAGGATGTTGAGGAACTCCTGGGTCTTTTCTGGATCAGTGGTTCGGCAAGTGTTGATCCGAGAACGACCTTTCTTCTTGGATGGGTGAAGCTTCCTTGTTGCACACCAGGGAGTGATCAGTGTCACAGTCAGCACTGTGATAGCTGTGTGTGATGAGGATACTGCTGAGGGTGGTATGTCTGGTGATGATAAGGTCTAGCTGGTGCCAGTGGCATGATCTCGGACGTCTCCAGGACACCTTGTGGCACAGCTTGACCTGGAAATAGCTGTTCATCACACAGAATCCATGGTGACAGCATAGCTCCAGAAACCTCTGTCCATTTTTGTTCATCTTGCTAATCCCCTGGTGCCCTATGCTCATTGGCCAAGCTGTAGTCAGTACCCAAGCTTGCGTTGAAATCCCCGAGAAGATACAGTCCCTCGGTGCTGGGAATTCTACTGATGGCAGTGTCAAGTGTCTCATAGAATTGATCCTTGACATCTGGGGTGGAGGTGAGTGTCGGGACATGGATGCATATGAGATTAACTGGGCCCGCGCTAGTTGACAAGTGAAGGGTAAGAAGTCTCTCTGAGCCAACTGTGGGGGGTTCACTCATTGCAAGTAGCGTGTTTTTTTACTGTGAAACCCACTCCATGCTCACGAGTTGCCTCTTGGGCTTTCCCCTGCCAGAAGAAGGTGTAGTGTTTCTCTTTGAGGGATCCACTTTGAATGAGTCTAGTTCCTTGCAGCACAGCAATGTCCACATTGAGCCTTGTGAGTTCCTTGTCAATCACAGCTGTCTTGTGTGTGCTATCAACCTGCAGAAGGTTGTCAGTAAGGCCAGGACACATGGTCCTTACATTCCAGCTTGTGATGCAAAGCACTGGTGTCTTCTTTGTTGAGTTTGTCTTGCCTGGTGCATAGATTATCAATCCGCCAGTTGAGAGATATCTCTCTAAGCTGCAAGCACCCATTAAAGCAAGTAGGTCGTGGCAGGACAGCACCTACCTGACTGGGGGCTGCACAGCTGGGAGTAGGTGGTAGTTATCCATTGAGACGCGATGATCTCTCCCACTGTCAAAAGTAACCCCTGGTGCTCATACTCTACACCAATTGAGTGAGAGCTTATAATCGGTAACTGTTTCTTCCCATGTTGTGCTAATGTTTAACCATGAAGCTGGAGTGTCCTCTCCAGGACACAGGCCTGGGCAAATAGTATGGAGACCCTGAGCATCAGGACCCCCTCTCAGCATTGCTAGTATTGTCCAAAGGAAAGGAAAAAAACAATACTGTTTGGTACCAGCTCTGCTGTAGGAGTTGCTGGAAAACTGCCTGATAAGTAACAGGTAACCGCCTACGGGACTCCACTCCGGATTTACTGTCCAGGTTTACTCCCTCAGCCTTCTTCTCTCTCAAGACACCCACAGGGAAGTGAGACTTTTTGCCCATAGATGGGGCTCTGTTTCTTGGCATCAGGATGGAACCACACGCCAGTGGGCCTGCATGACATGCATAAGGATATCACACACTGCCCCATCCCTGTGACAGCTCAGAGAGATACCCTGATGATAATGCACCCCACAGGAAAATCACAAACAGCCCCCTCCCTAGGACAGCTCAGGGTCAGACACTGCACACACTGCAACAACAGTGACATTACTGGATTAGTCCCTCCATTCTGAAAAACAAGCATTCACCCTACTTTATGCTTTCCGTCTCTCAGCCAATTTTGTATCCACGCTGCCACTGCCTCTTTAATCCCATCTGCTCAAATTTTGTTAACAAGTCTATTTTATGGTACTTTTTCAAACACAATTTTGAAGTGCAGACACACACCATCAACCTCACCACCCTGGTCAACTCTCTGTGAAACTTCATCAAAGAAATTAATTCATTAATTAATTCATACACAATCTTCTGTTAACCAATCTGTACTGGCTGTCATTTATTAGCCCATGTTCTACCAAGTGCCAGTTAATTTTCTCCTGGATAATTGTCTCTAAAAGTTTCCCCACCACTGACATTTGACTAACTGGTCTGTAGTTCCTGGGTTTATCTCTCTTTTTAAACAGGGCTGTAAAATTAGCAATCCTTGCAGACTTATCTTTCAGTTCTGGAAAGTCTATTGTGGACAATCTCTTTGGGCATGACTTTAACCAATTAAATCAACAGGATACTTGATTAATAAGTCCAGAACTTTTATTGAGAGTAAAATAGTACTTAATAATTGGAAGTAAAATTATCTTGAACAAACTTGGGGAATATAGCTCGACAGCTCTAGCAGGTGTGTGGACTGGTCGAGCTTGGTCTCAGAGTGTCACGGTCCTCTTTGTCCAGTCTAGATCCCTCATCAGGTGGAGAACTTGCTTGATGATCTGAGCCTTTACCCCTGAGATCTTCTAGTGGTCCTGCACACTGAAACCTTACAAGATCCCTACTTTTAACCCCTGGATGGCCATCACACCACCATGTAAAATAATAATTGGTCTGAGCTGTTGCTAGGTACATTTAATTAATGTCTTCCACGAACAGCCAACTGTCCTCAGAATCTCAGACATGAGTACAATGGAGTGGTTACACACTGTCTCCCAATCTGATCTGAAACAAGTTTCCTGTTCATTAAATCGAGACTCTTGAAAATGCTGGAAATACTCAACAGGTCTGACAGCATCTGTGGAGAGAGAAACAGAGTTAACGTTTCAGATCTGTGATCTTTCATCAGAACTGGGCTGAAATTGTTTGAAGGACTGAGATTGTGGAATCAATTTCAGGGTCAAAAACATTGTACTCTGTCAGGATGGGAAGATGGTGATTATTAAGTACAGTGCAAGAATATAGATGCTTTTGCATTATTTGAATCAACATTGACTTAAACCTTGTGCTCACGAAACCTATCTTTTGATCAAAATGACACTGATAACAATGGAAAAAGCAACACATACATTTCACGACCACAGAAATTTATAAAGCCTTTTACAGCCAATGAAGGACTTTCCAAGTGTAGTCACTGTACAGTACAATACAATACCCTACAATAAGGATTTTTCACATTCGAGTCACGCAAGTGCCAGGCAATGACCATCTCAAACAAGAGAGAATCTAACCCTCTCCCCTTGACATTCAACAGCATTACGATTGCTGAATCCCCCACTATGAACATCCTGGGGGTTACCATTGACCAGAAACTGAACTGCAGTAGCCATATAAATATCATGGCTACAAGAGCATGTCAGACACTAGGAATCCTGCGGCAGGTAACTCACCTCCTGACTCCCCAAAGCCTGTCCCCTATCTACAAGGCACAAGTCAGGGGTGTGATGCAATACTCTCCATTGCCTGGATAGGTGCAGCTCCAACAACACTTAAGAAGCTCAACGTCATCCAGGACAAAGCAGCCCACTTGATTGGCGCCTCATTCACTATATTCACTCTCTCTATCACCAACGCACAGCGTGCACCATCCACAAGATGCACTGCAGCAACGCAGCAAGCCTCCTTACACAGCACCTTCCAAACCCATAACTTCTATCACCTAGAAGGACAAGGGCAGCAGATGCATGGGAACACCACCACCTGCAAGTTCCCCTCTGAGCCACACACCATCCTGGAATTGGAACTATATCACCGTTCCTTCACTGTGGCTGGGTCAAAATCCTGGATCTCCCTTCCGAACAGCACCACATCGACTGCAGCGGTTCAAGAAGGCAGCTCACCACCACCTTCTCCAGGGAATTAGGGATGGGCAATAAATGCAATAAATAAAAATAAAATCTATAAAAAAGACTATAATCCCCAAAAGTAGAAAATACATATGAAAATGAAAATATAATAAAGTACAGTCAGCATGGATTTCACAAAGAAAGACTTGATTAACCTTATCTTTGAAGAATCAACAGCAAGGGTCATACAGCAGATGTAGAAGAGTTTAAGTTAATAAAGCCTGATCCTTTTATGTGCTTGAACCAACTAATTGTGGGTTAACAAACAAGCACACTAACTGACAGAGCTGGGTGTTGTTCTTTCTTGATTACCCTAAAGCAGGGTGTCAATGAGTTAAATCTTCAGGTTGCTGACTCCGGATATTATTGTGATTAAATATGAAAAGATGCACTGTGTCTCAGCCCCGGTATATTGGCTCTTTCTCTGTACAGTGCTGTATACACTCAGATACTGACAGTGTCTCTCCCTCCCTCACTTTTCCAGCCCTGACATTGCAGAAAGTGCTGCTCAAAGTTACACATTCTGACTGTTTGCAGTTGATTCGTGAGAGATTATTAACGTATCCTTCTGCAGCGCTGCCTCGGTTAATAACAGCAGATCGAAGTCACATTTCAGATACAGAAACAGACGTATCAATTATTCACTCTTTCCCAGAGTGCGTGAGGCCGAGACAAGCAGCAACATTCCAGCCCCACACTCTGCAATTAAACAGCACCAGCGGAAAGCAGTGAATACAGATTCAATCAGTGGGTTAATGTCCATTACCGGGATGCAAGATTCGACAGCCCAGGACAAACATCCCCATACACCGAGAACAAGCTCAGGAAAACCCGGGGGAGTTAATAACCCAATCACTGAGCATTCCAGCAACATTGAACAAGTTCCTGAACTGAGTGAACCTTTCAAAGTGCAGAAGTGATGACGAGGTCAAAAAGGTCTGAACAGTTGAGGTGACTGAGCGGTTTCAGCTTCTCTGTTCTGGTTGCAGCTTTCACTGGAGGCATGTGTTTAAATCCCCCTTCTGACAACTTGATTTTCAGTTACTTTGCAGAGCTTCCTTGAAGGTTTGAGGTGGAGTAAATACTGAGGAACTGTTTCTAACTGCTGAACGGTCAATAACCGAAGGTTACAGATTTAAAGAGACTCACAAAACCAGAAGGAACTTGAGGAAAAATTGCTTTCTGCAATGTGTGGTTAGGATTTCAGTTATGTGGTTAGTTTGGAGCAGCTGGGGTTGTTCTCCTTCGAGAGGAGATTTGATAGAGGTGTTCACAATCATGAGGGGCTGTGACAGACCCGATAGAGAGAAACTGTTGTTAGAAGGATTGAGACTCAGGTAAAAGCTGTGGCTCAGTTGGTCACACTCACCTCGAAATCACAAGCTTCTGGGTTCAGATTTCACAGCTGACACTCCAGTGCAGCACTGAGGGTGTTGAAGGTGCTGCCTTTCAGGTGTGATGTTAAACCAAGACCTGGTCTGCATGTTTGGGTGAATGTAAAAGATCCCATGCTGCAATTTCAAACAAGTGAAGAGCAATTCTCCCTGGTGTTGTGATCAATATTTGCCTCTCAATCAGATCAGTTGGTCATTATCACATTGCTGTTTGTGGGTATTAGCTGCTGCATTTCTGACATTACAACAGTGATTACACTTCAAAAGTATTTCATTGTCCACAAAGTGCTTTGATATATCCAGTGGTCAGGAAAGGTGCTATATAAATGCAAGTCTCTTCTTTCTATATCACAACACATTACTGTGTAAAAAATGGTTCTTCATGTCACCTCTGGTTCTTTTGACAATCACCTGATATCTGTGTCCTCTGCTTACTGACCCTTTTACCACTGGAAACAGTTTCTCCTTATTTAAAGTATTGAAAAACTCCATGATTTTGAACAAAGGTGTCAAATCTTTTCTGAATTTTCTCTGCTGCAAGGAGAACAACCCCAGCTTCTCCAATCTCTCCACATAACTGAAATCCCTCACCCTGCTACCATTGTGGTAAATCTCTTTTTTATTCTTTCATGGGATGTGGGCACTGCTGACACAATGTGATTCCTGTCAATGGAGCGGCCCGCTGACATCATCGGACTGTGCCAAGCTGTGCATAGGCACAGCTACATCTTGCCAGGATTAAGTGGCACACGCGCAGGATGATGTCATTGTGCAGCGCCAACGTCATCGCATATCCGCGCCTGGTCCATCTTCGCTCATGTGCGCGAAAGCATCATCGGGTATCCAGCCCCTCACTCAGCTGGAGGAAGCGGCTGAATAGGAGACTTTGAGGCTGGAGCTCTCCCCCCTCGGCAACTCGCTCCAGGCCTCGACGCTTCCTCCCCTCAGCCGCTCGCTCCACACCTCGATGCTCCCCTGGCCGATCGTTCCCCGCTCGTGTCACCGAGCTCTCTGGCTGCTCGCTCTCAACCCCCCAATCCCCGCTCCAGCTGCTAGCTCTAGGCTGTGCCACTTCCCTCCTCTAGGCCACTCACTACTCGCTCCTATGTCACACTTTGCAGCCCACCTTACTTCTTCGGGCGGCGCGTGGAGACTGGACAAACGTGGGAGCAAGTGGCCGAGAGAAGGGAAGCAGCGCAGCATAGAGCTAGCGGCTGGAGGGGAGGGGGGCTGGGGAGTGAGCAAGCGACCAGAGAATGGGGTGACGCGATCGGGGGACAATCGTCCAGGGAAGAGGGGGGAGCAGTGAGGTCTGGAGTGAGCGACTGTGGAGGGTGGAAGCGGCCGGTGCGAAGGAGGGGGAGAAAGCGAGTTGTGCCACCTAGTGGTTGTGTTGTCAGCAAACGCAGCCTTTATTGTCGATGCTGAATTGCCCTTGAGAAGGTGGTGGTGAGCAGCTTATTTGAGCCACTGCAGTCCATGTGTTTTATAAACAACAGTGCTGTTGGGAAGGGAGTTCCAGGATTTTGATCAAGTGACAGTGAAGGAACGGTGATATAGTTCCAAGTCAAGATGGTGTGCAGCTTGGAGGGGAGCTTGCAGATGGTGGTGTTCCCATTCATTCAATGTCCATCCAGGTTCTCAAGGTCGGGCGTTTGGAAGGTGTTGTTGAAGGAGGCTTGGTGAGTTGCTGCAGTGCATCTTGTAGATGGTACACACTGCTGCCACTGTTCACTGGTGGTGCAGGGAATTAATATTCCAAGTCGTGGATGAGGTGCTGATCAAACGAGCTGCTTTGTCCTGGACGGTGTTGAGTTTCTTTGGTGTTTTTGGAGCTCCACTCATCCAGGCAAGTGGGGAGTATTGCATCACACTCCTGACTTGTGCCTTGTAGATGGTGGACAGGAGGTGAGTCAGTCACAGCAGAATTTCCAGCCTCTGACCTGCTCTTGTAGCTATGCTATTTATATGGCTGATCCAATTCAGTTTCTGCTCAATGGTAACCCCCAGAATGTTGATAGTGAAGGATTCAGAAATGGTAATGTCATTGAATGTCAAGGGGATATGGTTAGATTCTCTCTTGTTGGAAATGGTCATTGCCTGGCATTTTTGTGGCGTGAATGTTACTTGCCACTTGTTAGCCCAATCCCAACGTTGTCCAGCTCTTTCTACATGTGGACTTGGACTGCTTCAGTATCTGAGGAGATGTTAATGCGACAGAACATTTTGCAATCATCAGCGAACATCCCCACTTCTGACCTTATTACAGAGGGAAGGTCATTGATGAAGCAGCTGAAGATGGTTGGGGCCTAGGACACTACCCTGAGGAAGTCCTGAGTGATGTTCTGGGACCGAGATGATTGGCCACCAACAAGCATCACCATGTTCCTTTGCGCGATGTATGACTCCAACTAGTGGAGAGTTTTCCCCTGATTAAAATTGACTTCAATTTTGCAAGGGCTCCTTGATGCCCTTGGCAAGAGTAGTCACTGTCACCTCACCTCACCTCCTGAATTCAACTCGTCTGCCCATATTTGGGCCAAGGCCACAATGAGGTCAGGAACTGAGTGGCCCTGGCGGAACCCAAAATGAGCAATGAAGAGCAGGTTATTGCTGTGTAAGTGCTGCTTGATAGCACTGTCAACGACACCTTCCATCACTTTACTGATGATCAAGAGGAGGCTGACGGGGCAGTAATTGACCGGGTTGGATTTGTCCTGCTTTTTGTGTAGAGAACATACCTGGGCAATATTCCACATTGCCGGGTAGATGCCAGTGTTGCAGCTGTACTGGAACAGCTTGGCTGGTGGCATGGCTAGTTCTGGAGCATAAGTCTTCAGCACTACAGCCGGGATGTTGTCAGTATCCAGAGCCTTCAGCCATTTCTTGATTTTCTTTTTATTCATTCATGGGATATGGGCGACGCTGGCCAGGCCAGCATTTATTGCCCATCCCTAATTGCCCTTGAGAAGGTGGTGGTGAGCTGCCTTCTTGAACAGCTCCAAATATCATGTGGAGTGAATTGGGTTAGCTGAAGATTGGCATCTGTGATGCTGGGAACCTCAGGAGGAGGCCGAGATGGATCATCAACTTGGCACTTCTGGCTGAAGGTGGTTGCAAATGATTCAACCTTGTATTTTGCACTGATATGCTGGTCTCCCCTATCATTAAGGATGGGAATATTTGTGGAGCCTTGACCTCCTGTTAATTGTTTAATTATCCACCACCATTCAGGTCTGGATGTGGCAGGACTGCACTGCTTTGATCTGATCTGTTGGTTGTGAGATCACTCAGCTCTGTCTATTGCATGCTGCTTCCACTGTTTGACATGCAAGTAATCCTGTGTTATAGCTTCACCAGGTTGACACCTCATTTTTAGGTCTGCTTGGTGCTGTTCCTGACATGCCCTCCTGCACACTTCATTGAACCACTATTGCTCCCTTGGCTTGATGGTAATGGTAGAGTGAGGGATATGTCAGGCTATGAGGTAACATATTGTGTTTAAATACAATTCTGCTGCTGCTGATGGCCCACAGTGCCTCATGGATGCCCAGTTTTGAGCTGCCAGATCTGTTCATTTCTTCCCTCAGAAATAATTGGAAAACAAATTCCTAAGGAATGCATGAACTAAATAAAAAGGAGAGAGAAATAAATACTGACAAAATAGATGGCAGCATTTGGAAGGTAAAAAGATTTCAGTTTTATTATTGATGAGTGAAAGGAATATATCACACTTTGGGGCTTCTGGAAGTGGATTTCCTGATAATCTGTGGAATTGAAGGGAAGCTGCTTCATGGTTGGTGGAACAAACTCCCGCCCTTGGGGTGGAGCCAACAGCTGCATCCGTCCAATAACAGACAGAGTAGAAGTACTGTATCAGGTCTTGTTAGCTCAGTTGGTCGAGCATGAGACTTTTAATCTCAGGGTCTTGGATTTGAGACCCTTGTTGTGTGGTTGTTCTTCCCTTTTTCAGACTTCATCGGCAGAGAGTTCAAGGAGTGTTTGAAATCAAATTCAACAACATCATCAGATTTCAACTCCCCCCCCCACCGCCCCCTCCCAGTGTAGTTGACAGGACCCTCAACCTCTGCCCTCCGCCTTCTCCTCCCTCCCAGAACTGCGACAGGGTTCCCCTTGTCCTCACTTTCCACCCCACCTGCCTCCACATCCAAAGGATCATCCTCCACCATTTCCGCCACCTCCAGCGTGATGCCACCACCAAACGCATCCTCCCCTCCCCTGTCAGCATTCTGCTGGGATTGTTCCCTCCACGCCACCCTGGTCCACTCCTCCATTACCCCAAAACCCTCGTCCCCTTCCCAAGGCACCTTCCCATGCAATCGCAGGAGATATAATACCTGCCCTTTTCCCTCCTCTCTGCTCATTATCCAAAGCCCGATACACTCTTTTCAGGTGAAGCAGCGATTTACTTGTACTTCTTTCAATTATGTATACTGTATTCACTGCTCACAATGCGGTCTCCTCTAAACCGGGGAGACCAAACGCAGATTAGGTGGAACACCTCTGCTCAGTGCGAAAGCATGACCCTGAGATTCTGGTTGCTTGCCATTTCAACACTGCACTCTGTTCTCATGTCAACATTTCTGTCTTTGGCCTGTTCCAGTGTTCCAGTGAACATCAACGCAAGCTCGAGGAGCAGAACCTGACCTTTCGATTCAGCACTCTACAGCCTTGTGGACTGAACATTGAGTTCAATAACTTCAGAGCATGACTGGTGTCAGGCAACCACAAGCATTAACACACTCTTTGCCTTTGTCCCAGGACAGCTTTGTTATTTAATCTCTCCTGCCCTCTGCCCTATCAAACAACTTCCCCTTTGTTCACTCCCACACACCCCTCCCCTTCACTTGTTTAAAACCTAATTCTTTTTTAACCTTTGTCTGTTCTGATGAAAGGTCACAGACCTGAAATGTTTTCTCTGTTTCTCTCTCCACAGATGCTGCCAGACCTACTGAATATTTCGAGCACTTTTTGTTTTTATTTCAGATTTCCAGCATCTGCAGTATTTGGCTTTTATTATGTCAGAAAGTCTCTCCTTGATTCAGGACTCTTACCTCTCTCCAGAATCTCTCTGCTAAAGATTGAACTGTATCTCATTTCACTCACAGCTCAGGGTCAGTGCTGCTCAGTGGGACTTCTGGCTGTCTCCCGCTTCACAATCCATCAGTACTGAGAAAACAATGGGGAATATTACTCACATGTTGTGTTCTGTAACTTTTTACAAACACTTTAATGTATATATTGTCTTCCAAAGCAGTGACAGAATGGTGGCTTTAGTGTATTGTTGAAATAGCTTTGTTGAGTTCGTGCTGTACTAACAGTTAAACAGTTCTTGGTTCAATACCAGGTTTTGGCACTTTCAACCTCTCCTGTGTCTTTTTCTTTGGCTCCAATGGTCAAGCTGCATGATTTACTCTGAAATTAGCACCAGAGAACCAAGGCACCAGCGAGCATGAGGAGCTGAAATTAGCACAGATCAAATCCACTTAATATTTCTGACTGAAGATGGTTGCAAATGCTTCAGCTTCATCTTTTGCACTGACGTGCTCAGCACCACCATCATTGAGGATGTGAATGTTTTTGGAGCCTCCTCATCTGGTTAGTTATTTAATTATCCACCACCATTCACGACTGGATGTGGCAGGACTGTGGAACTGTGATCTGATTCTGAGGGAGATATCCGTGCGTGGAGTGGCGGGATGTATGGAGAGTGATCCTGACAAGGGTGTCCGAGACTGGAGTGGAAGCTTTCTGTGGAGGGACAGGAAGAGGCCATTCAGCCCCAGTGTTTTATAAAGGTTTAGCATAACTTATTTGCTTTTACTCTATGCCTCTATTAATAAAGCCAAGTGTCCTGTTTGCTCTTAGCAACCTTTTCAAACCTTGATCAAAAAAGATTGGTGTACATTGTCTCATTCTTCCTCCCAAACTGTATCACTTCACACTTCTCTGTGTAAAATTTTATCTGTTGTGTGAAAGCCCATTTTACCAGTGTGTTTAAGTTCCTCTGAAGTGTATTACTGTCACTAGCATAGGACGAAATTCCCGAGCATTCTTTGATGCTATCTCCATGTCAAGAGCAATCTTACACGCTGGCTCAAATGTGGGATTTTGTGCGTTTAGTATCTTTTCTCATCCGCCAATATAAGCACAAATCTGTCTCATAATGTACGATCGAAGAATGTGTCAAAGTTGCAATGTAGTGATAAATTCTTCAGTGCCACAATGTACTCACCAACTGTTTCACTACTTTATGCTTTCTCATTCCAAATTTGTAGATTTCCGTAATCTCGCGTGTCTTCGGGTTGAGCCTCACTTCAGCGAAGAAACAGAAAATTATGATTCAAAGATTACACTGTCAATTATTCACTTCTCTGTCTTCTCCTGAACTTCGAGTTCAGATTTGTCTGTGAAGTTGAGTCACACGTTAAGACAGCACAGTTTTTGTCTTTGTGAAGGAAGTGATTTGGGAATGGCTGTTTGAAACTGTCGCTTCTTGCACAGAAATTCAGTGCAAATACTCAATCACCCACAATTTCCTCGAAAGAAATTTGTTCACAATCGCATTCGACATGGAAACTGCTTCAGCATTAATCTCACTGAAGCAGAGTGTGACCATGTTGTATGTTGCAGAGTGTTGGTGCCGTTATGTGTCACTTTTAACCGAGACTGGGACAAGGTTGATCCAAGGTTGAAATATATTATCATTCAGGAGCAAGAAAAATCGAAAGGAACTATATAAGAAAACCCAGTCTCCAGATTTGCTCTTACCTTCCAAGAGTGGAGAGGCGAGGAGCAGAGCGGACCTGTGGGGGGAACACCGGGAGCGGAGCCTGTAAATTGACCCCTCGGATCGAGGCCCAGTCTCTTACCTTCCGGGAGCGGAGAGCAGTCGAACCTCTTCCAATGCGCCGGAATATTGAACAAAAAAGGCAAACAGTGACATCAGAGGAGAGCTGCAAGCCGATTGGTTGGTAAGTAGCAGCTGTTTGAATATCTTAAAAAATAAGGGGAAAGTTGTTTTTTTTTGTTGGAAAAAAAACCTCTGGTGATAAGGTGAGTACTACTAAAGTGTTCTTTTTTTCAGGACTTTAGATTGTAGTGGGTGGAACAATTACCCTAGTATAATTAGTATTTTTTAATGAAGGTAGTAACTAATTAACCTAAGGGTAAGTCATGACAGGAGAGCTCAGCCCCGTGATATGCTCCTCCTGCGCTTTGAGGGAAATCAGGGATGCTTCCAGTGTCCCTGGTGACCATGTCTGCAGGAAGTGTATCCAGCTGCAGCTAGTGGCTACCCGCATTACGGAACTGGAGCTGCAGGTGGATTTACTGTGGAGCATCCGTGATGCTGAGGACGTTGTGGATAGCATGTTTAGTAAGGTGGTCACAATGCAGGTAATGGCTGCACAGGCAGAAAAGAGATGGGTGACCAACAGACGGAGTAGCAGATGGTGCAGGAGTCCCCTGTGGCCATCCCCCTCTCAAACAGATATACCGCTTTGGATACTGTTGCGGGGGGATGACCTCCCAGGGCAAAGCAGCAACAGCCAAGTTTGTGGCACCACGGAGGAAAAGTGTTGCAAGAGCTATACTGATGGGGATTCTATAGTAATGGGTGCAGATTGGCGTTTCTGTGGCCACAAACGAGACTCCAGGATGGTATGTTGCCACCCTGGTTGTAAGGTCAAGGATGTCTCGGAGCGGCTGCAGGACATTCTGAAAGGGAAAGGTGAGCAGCCAGAGTTCGTGGTCCATATTGGTACTAACGACATAGGCAGGAAGAGAGATGAGGTCCTGCAAAGTGAATATAGGGAGTTAGGCAGAAGGTTAAAAAGCAGGACCTCTAGGGTTGTAATCTCAGGATTATTCCACGTGATAGTGAGGGTAGGAATAGGAGGATAAGGCAAATGAATGCGTTGCTGAAGACTGGCGAAGGCGGGAGGGCTTCAGCTACTTGGATCATTGGGATCTATTCTGGTGCAGAGGTGACCTGGACAAGAAGGATGGGTTGCATCTGAACTGGAGGGGGACCAATATCCTTGCAGAGAGGTTTGCTAGTACTGATCAGGAGGGTTTAAACTAGTCTTGCAGGGGGTGGGATCTAAAGTAGTAATCTCTCAGATGAGATGGTTGAGGCAAATGTAGAGGTTAAAGCAAGCAAGTCCAGTAGGCAGGCAGGGCAGGGGCAGGACAGGGAGCGTGGAAGGTCTGGTAGGCTAAACTGCATTTACTTTAATGCAAGAAGCCTTACAGGTAAGGCAGATGAACTCAGAGCATGGATTGGTACATGGGATTGTGATATTGTAGCTATTACGGAAACGTGGTTGAGGGATGGGCAGGACTGGCAGCTCAATGTTCCGGGGTACCGAAGCTTTCGGCGTGACAGAGGTGGAGGTAAGAGAGAAGGGAGAGTTGCACTATTGATTAGGGAGGACATCACAGCAGTACTTAGAGAGGATATCTGGGGGGGAATGTCCAGCGAGGACCTGTGGGTAGAAGTTAGAAATAAGAAAAGGGTGATCACTTTGATGGGATTATAGGATAGGCCCCCCAATAGTCAGAGGGAAGTGGAGGAGCATATATGTAGGGAAATCACAGATAGGTGTAGGAATTATAGGGTTGTAATAGTAGGTGATTTTAGCTTCCCTAACATTGACTGGGACTGCCTTAGTGCTCAGGGATGAGATGGGGAAGAATTTGTTAAATGTGTCCAGGATAGTTGTCTGAAGCAGTATATGGATGGTCCTACTAGAGAAGGGGCTACACTCGACCTCCCCTTAGGAAATGAGGATGGGCAGGTGGTTGATGTGCCAGTGGGGGAGCACTTTGGGACCAGTGACCATAACTCTATTAGCTTCAAGATAGTTCTGGAAAAGGATAGGACTGGTCCTCAGGTTGAAGGCCTAAATTGGGGGAAGGCTAATTTCGATGGCATCAGACAGGAACTCTCAAAAGTTGAATGAGAGAGGCTGTTTGCAGGTAAGTGGGAGGCTTTTAAAATGAGATAGGAAGAGTTCAGGGCGGGCATGTTCCTGTTAGATGGAAGGGCAAGCTGACAAGTTTAGGGAACCTTGGTTGACGAGGGATATTGAGGTCTGGTCAGGACAAAGAAGGAGGCATATGTCAGGTATAGGCAGCTGGGATCAAGCGAGTATAGGGGATGTAGGACTACACTTAAGAAGGAAATTCGGAGGGCGAAAAGGGGCCATGGGATTTCCCTGGCACATAAGATAAAGGAGAATCCTAAAAGATTCTATAAGTATATTAAGAGTAAAAGGGTAGCTAGGGAGAGAGGAGGTCCCCTTAAGGATCAGTGTGGCAATCTATGTGTGGAGCCACGGGAAATGGGCGAGGTCTTAAATGAATATTTCTTATCCGTATTTACCGTGGAGAAGGTCATGGAAGCTAGTGAGTTCAAGGGAAGGAACACTGATATCCTGGAGCATATCAACATTACAAAGGATGAGGTGTTGGAGGTTTTGAAGTGCATTAAGGTGGATAAATCCCCAGGGCCTGACCAGGTGTATCCTAGGATGCTATGGGAAGAAAGGGAGGAGATTGCTGGGGCCCTGGCAGAGATTTTTGTGTCATCATTAGCTACGGGTGAGGTACCGGAAGACTGGAGGATAGCTAATGTTGTGCCTTTATTAAGAAGGGCAGAAGGGATAAGCTAGGAAACTACAGGCCGGTGAGTCTTACATCAGTGGTGGGAAGGTTATTGGAAGGGATTCTGAGAGACAGAATTTATATGCTTCTGGAAAGGCATGGTCTGATTAGCGATAGTCAGCATGGCTTTGTGCGTGGGAAATCATGTCTCACGAATTTGATTGAGTTTTTCAAGGAAGTGACCAAGAGGATTGACGAGGGCAGGGCGATGGATGTTGTCTACATGGACTTTAGCAAGCCCTTTGACAAGGTCCCACTTGGTAGGCTGGTCCAGAAGGTTCGAACAAATGGGATCCAGGATGAGCTCGCAAATTGGATGCAAAATTGGCTTGGTGATAGGAGGCAGAGGGTGGTAGTGGACGGTTGTTTTTCAGATTGGAGGCCGGTGACCAGTGGTGTGCCGCAGGGATCGGTGCTGGACCCCCTGTTGTTTTTCATATATATTAATGACTTGGATGTGAATGTAAGGGGCATGATAAGTAAGTTTGCAGAAGACACCAAAATTGGTGGTATAGTGGACAGTGAACAAGGTTGTCTAAGCTTACAACAGGATATAGATCAACTGGGAAAGTGGACAAGTGCTTGGCAAATGGAATTTAATGCAGACAAGTGTGAAGTGATGCATTTTGTGAAGTTAAGCCAGGGCAGGACATATACAGTGACTGGCAGGGCTCTGGGGAGTGTTGTTGAGCAGAGAGACCTTGGTGTGCAAGTACATAGTTCCCTGAAAGTGGCAACACAGGTAGACAGGGTGGTGAAGGGGGCGTATGGCATGCTTGCCTTCATCAGCCGAGGCATTGAGTACAAGTGTTAGGACGTCATGTTACAGTTATACATAACGTTGGTTAGGCCATATTTGGAGTACTGTGTGCAGTTCTGGCTGCCGCATTACAGGAAAGATGTGATTAAGCTAGAAAGGGTGCAGAAAAGATTCACAAGGATGTTGCCTGGTTTGGAGGGCATGAGTTATCAAGAGAGATTGGACAGGCTGGGTCTGTTTTCCCTGGAGCGAAGGAGGCTGAGAGGAGACATGATAGAGGTATATAAAATTATGAGAGGCATAGATAGCATAGATAGCCAGAGTCTGTTTCCCATGGGAGGGGTGACTAAAATTAGAGGGCATAGATTTAAGGTGAGAGGGAGGAGGTTTAAAGGGGATCAAAGGGGTAAATTTTTCACATAAAGAATCGTGGGTATCTGGAATGAGCTGCCTGAGGAGGTGGTGGAGGCAGGAACAGTAGTGACAATTTAGAGGCATCTGGACAGGTACTTGAATGAGCAAGGCAGAGAGGGATATGGAATTAATGCAGGCAGGTGGGATTAGTATAGATAGGCATTATGGTCGACATGGATGCGGTGGGCCGAAGGACCTGTTTCTATGCTGTACGATTCTGTGACTATTTGAGAATCTGTAGATCCGCTTGGGGAAAGCGAATCAGAGCAGAATGAAGAGTGAACTGTCCGACTGACCAGAAGAGATGAAGACACAGCTCAGTCAGCACGTTCCCCTGATTTATGATGCTGGAATATTTCTCACACAGAAATTATTCAACCCAATGACAAACATTCTTACAGCTGATAATTTATGCTACTGATTTAAGGACTGTCTCTCATGTGGTCACTGAGTGACGGTGAAAAGATATTAAACTTTGTTCTATTCAGTCCAGCTGCGATGAACTTTGAATGTTTCCGCCTTTTATAAACATTATTTGAAGGGTCTCGGTAACAGTATTCAGTGTTGATGAGGGTGGGGTCTGGGTGAGCAGCTGCTGAGTGTGACAGGGTCAGGACTGGATGCAGGAAGTTCTCTGACAGTCTCTCTCTCTCTCTCTCTGATGGGTTTGAGTTGATTTACAACTGGCAGCTGTTGGTGTTTCGATAAATGAAGGAAGTTCTCTAACCATTTTTTGGACAGACAGTGTAGCATAAGAATGTAAAGGGTTAATGCTGAAGACAGTGGGATCAACCTCTCCCACTGTCAGAGTGATGATGTAACAGTCACATGAGATGAGGTTTGGGAGAAGAGAGAGCAGCACCAAGGATGCTAGCTTAGGAGGCTTGATGAGTGTGTATATAGTATTGTGTAAATTAGAAAAGAGTTCTTAGTTCTTTCAGCAGGAAATGTGTCCCGAAAATATCGAGAAACTCACAATTTTATTATTCAGGAGTCGGAACACAGATATTAATTCCAAGTGACAGTTCTGGGTTTATTTCACAAAAAAAGTAGTGAATAATATTGCTCACTGATTGAAATCCCCCAGTGAGGAGACAGTTAAACAGGTGATCTGTTGGGGCACCCTTCAATCCAAGGTTTCGGTGGCATTTAATCTCCCTTTTTGGTGAAATTCTCTGTTATTTGCAACTTTTTTATCCAGCTTTGATGGGCAAGTGAAAAAACTGAAAAAAGTAAACAGTTCCATCCTTTCTTTTCTTCCTTCTTCCCTTCTTTCCATCAGTTTCTCTTTTCTGTCCCAGATCAATATAATGATGAGAATACAAATTTAATCTGCTGTTTCTGGTGTTTTATCCATTCCAATTAAAATTCAACATTCCAGTCAAATCTATTTGTTTTTCCACAGTGTCTCTCCATGTGTTTTATTCTGTTGTATTCTCTCACAGTCTGTTTGATGATCAATGTTACATCTCACTCTCTGTTCTGGTGAAGATCAGAAGCAGTAATATCTGTTTACGCCACCTGACAAGTCGGCTGAGGCTGTGTCTCTCTGATCATGTGGAGTTAAAGCAATTCTTCCAGTCAGTTCAGTTGTCATTTCATGAGAAATTAGAAGTCATCATGACTTCGTCATTGACCTAATGGTTCAGGTGTCTGAGTGATGTTGATCATGGTGTGATCAAATGTTTGTATGTTCCAGTCTTTCCGTGGTGAGTTTTCACACTGAGTAGAAACGTGTTGGACATGGTCTGGAATGTTTCACACCGCTCCATTCCCAACAGGCCATGACCTGATGTGATGGAAATTTCATTTACGAACAGAAGCTACGTTTCCATCATTGCACATCTGTCTGCACAGTCAGGATCTGTGCTGAAGGTGACCATCACACCAAAACAGTTGACAAGGTGGTGGAGAGGTTAACATGATGGATTGTTAATCTATTGTGCTTTGCGCGTGTGGGTTCAAATCCCATCCTTGTTAGTTTATGAACTGTCGAGTGCATTGTTGTTTCCAGGGGGGGAAATTTTGTGTTAAGTCGGCCTGGAAACCTCTTCTTGTCAATATCTTGGCGGCGCCATGGTTAGCACCGCAGCCTCACAGCTCCAGCGACCTGGGTTCAATTCCAAGTACTGCCTGTGTGGAGTTTGCAAGTTCTCCCTGTGTCTGCGTGGGTTTTCTCCGGGTGCTCTGGTTTCCTCCCACATGCCAAAGACTTGCAGGTTGTTAGGTTAATTGGCCATTATAAATTGCCCCTAGTATAGGTAGGTGGCAGGGACAGGTGGGGATGTGGTAGGAATATGGGATTGGTGTAGGATTAGTATAAATGGGTGGTTGATGGTCGGCACAGACTCGGTGGGCCGAAGGGCCTGTTTCAGTGCTGTATCTCTAAACTAAATATCTAGAAGGTGATTCCAGAATTGTTTATACTTTATTAAAATTGAGACAGACAATTGGAATTCTTCACCAAATTGGACTGGAATGAAGATCAAATTGGGATCACGAAAAGGAGGAAGATTTTTCCCTCCCTCCCTTCCTTCCATCTTTACTTTCTCTGGATTTACACCAAATGAAAGACTAACTGGAAAAGCAAACGGCGAGGGAGCAGAAGCAGAACATTATCCTTTGGCAAGAAATTTATTTTCAAATCTTCTTGATAGATTAAGTGAGTGAGCAATGCTTTGGCAGATGGAGTTTAAAATGAGGGGTCATCTAGGACCTACGAAAGATAGATCAGAGTGTTTTTATAAGTGGTGAGATGTTAGAAACTGGGGAAGCAGAGACCCGAGTGCTGAATCACTAAAAGCTAGTGGACTGGTAGAAAATAATGTGAAAGGCTAATGGAATCTGAAGATTGGAACTCATGTTGTAGTTATATAAAGCTCTGTGCTCCTGAAGTAAATGTCCAAGCCGGAATTGTGGGGAATCTTTGGAGAGTGATTTGGTTTTTATTCATTCTTGGGCGCGAGTATCGCTGATAAGTCTAGCATTTATTACCCATCCCTAATTGCCTTTGAGAATGTAGTGGTGAGCTGCCTTCTGGAACCACTGCAGTCCATATGGTGTAGGAACACCCACAGTGCTATTGGGGAGGGAGTTCCAGGATTGTGACCCAACAATAGCGAAGAAATGGGGTTATAGTTCCATGTCAGGATGGTGAGTGACTTGGAGGGGAAACTGCAGATAGTGAGTTCCCATGCATCTGCTGCCCTTGTCCTTCGAGGTGGTAGTGGTCACGGGCTTGGAAGGTGCTGTTGAAGGATACTTGGCAAGTTACTGCAGTTCATATGGAGATGGTACACACTGCAGCCACTGTGTACTGGGGTGGAGGAAGTGAATGTTTAAGGTGGTGGGTTAGGTTCTGATCAAGTGGGATGCTTTGTCCTGGATGGTGTTGAGCTTCTTGAGTGTTGTTGAGTGAGGTGTATTCCATCACACTCCTGACTTGTGCCTTGTAGATAGTGGACAGGTTTTGGTGTATCAGGAGGTGAGATACTTGCTGCAGAATTCCCAATCTCTGACCGACGCTTATGGCCGCAGCATAGATGTGACTGGTCTAGTTTAGTTTCTGGTCAATGGTAACCCCCAAGATGTTTATGGTGAGGGATTCAGCGATGGTAATGCTGCTGAATATCAAAAGGTGGATGGTTTGATTTTCTCTCATTGGAGATGTTCACTGCTTGGCACTTGTGTGGCCAGAAGGTTGCTTGTCACTTATCAGCTGAAGCCTCAATGTTGTATCGGTCTTGCTGCTTGTGGGCACAGACTGCTTCAGTATCTGAGGAATTGTGAATCAGCAGGGACCATTCCCGCTTCTGACTCTTCTGAGTCAACAATGAAACAGCTGAGGATGTCTGGACCTAGGACACTACCCTGAGAAACTCCTGAGGCAATGTCCTGGGCTGACATGATTGGCCTCCACTAACCACAACCATCTTGCTTTGTGCGAGGTACGACTCCACCAAGTGGAGAGTTTTACCCCGATTCCAATTGACTTCAATTTTGCTGGGATCCTTGATGCCACACTCACTCAAGGGCAATCACTCTCACCTCTCCTCTGGAATTCCACTCATTCTGGGGCGGCACAGTGGCGCAGTGGTTAGCACCGCAACCTCACAGCTCCAGAGACCCGGGTTCGATTCCGGGTACTGCCTGTGTGGAGTTTGCAAGTTCTCCCTGTGTCTGCGTGGGTTTTCTCCGGG
The DNA here is from genome assembly GCF_036365525.1 of Heterodontus francisci. Lineage (NCBI taxonomy): Eukaryota > Metazoa > Chordata > Chondrichthyes > Heterodontiformes > Heterodontidae > Heterodontus > Heterodontus francisci. The sequence goes on along the minus strand of NW_027140380.1, from coordinate 4,288,867 downwards.
TGCTCCGGTTTCCTGCCAAAACACTTGCAGGTTGATAGGTAAATTGGCCATTATAAATTGTCACCAGTGTAGTTCGGTGGTAGGGAAATATAAAGACAGTTGGGGATGTTTGGTAGAAATATGGGATTAGTGTAGGATTAGTACAAATGGGTGGTTGATGTTCGGCACAGACTCGGTGGGCCGAAGGGCCTGTTTCAGTGCTGTATCACTAATCTAAAAAAAAAAATCTAATCTAAAATTCGTCTCTGTTTGAACCAATCTGCAACGAGGTTATAAGAACAGAAGAAATAGTAGCAGGAGTAGGCCATTTTGCCCCTCGAGCCTGCTCCGCCATTCAATAGGATCATGGCTGACCTGATCATGGCCTCACTCCCACGTTCTTTCTGCTCCCCATAACCCTTGACTTCCTGGTTGATAAAAGTCTGTCGAACTCAGTCTTGAAGACATTCAATGATCCAGCCTCCATTGCTCTCTGCGCTAGATAATTCCAAAGATTAATGAATCTCTGAGAGAAGAAATTCCGCCTCATTTCCTTCTTAAATGGAAAACCCCTAATTCTGAAACCGTGTCCCTGAGTTCTAGATTCCACCATGAGGGGAAACATCCTCTCAGCATCTACCCCGTCAAGGCCCCTCAGAATCTTATATGTTTCAATACGATCACCTATCATTTTTTCTCAGTTCCAATGAGTACAGGTCCAGCCTGCTCAACTCTCCTCATAAGACAACCCCTTCATCACAGGAATCAATCCAGTGAACCTTCTCTGAACTGCCTCCACTGCAAGGAAATCCCTCCTTAAATAAGGAAACCAAAACTGTACACGGTACTCTCGGTGTGTTTTCACCAACACCCCTGTACATTTGCAGCAAGACTTCTCTACTTTTGTCCTCCATTCCCCTTGAAATAAAAGGTAACATTCCATTTGCCTTCCTAATTATTTGCTCTACCTGCATGCCAACTTTTAGTGATTCATGTACAAGGACACCCAGATCCTTCTACACCGTAGCATTCTGTAGTCTCTTGCAATTTAAGTAATATTTTGCTTTTCCATTCTTCCTACCAAAGTGGATAACCTCACATTTTCCCATATTATACTCTACCTGCTAGTATTTGCTTGGATCCGAGAGACCCTGGCAGAACCGATCGATGAGCAGATTATTGCCAAGTGTGTGGTGCTTGATCGCACTGTTGATGACATCTTCCATCACTTTGCTGCTGATTGATAATAGACTGATGGGGTGGTAATTGGTCAGATTGCATTTGTCCTGATTTTTTTTATGGAGAGGGCACACTTGGGCAATTTTCCACATTGTCGAGTAGATGCCTGTGTTGTAGCTCTACTGGAACAGCTTGGCTGAGAGTGCAGCTAGTTCTGGAGCACAAGTCTTCAGAACTAGAGCCGGAATGTTGTTAGGGCCCATAGTCTTTGCTGTATCGAGTGCCTTCATCTGTTTCTTACTATCATGTGGAATGAATCGAATTGGCTGAAGACTGGAAACTGTGATGCTGGGGACCTCAGGAGGCCGAGATGAATCATCCACTGAGCAATTTCTGACAGAAGATTGTTAGAAATGCTTCAGCTTTGGCTCCAACATCATTGAGGATGGGGATGTTTTTGGAGCCTCCTCATCTAATCTGTCCACCATCATTCATGACTGGATGTGGTAGGACTAAGGACCTGTGATCTGATCGTGAGGGAGATATCCTTGCATGGAGTGGTGGGATCTATGGAGAATGATCCTGACAAGTGTGTGTAAACCTGGAATGGAAGCTTTCTGTGGAGGTACAGGAGTAGGCCATTCAGACCCAGTATTTTATAAAGGTTTATCATAACTTATTTACTTTTACTCTATGCCTCTATTAATAAAGCCAAGTGTCCTGTTTTCTCTTAGCAGCCTTTTCAAACCTTCTAAGATTGGTGTACATTGTCTCTTTGTTCTTGCACCCACTTTAGAATTGTAACATTTCATTTATATGGCCTCTCCTTATTCTTCCTCCCAAATTGTATCACTTCACAATTCTCTGTGTAAATTTTATCTGCCATTTGAAAGCCCATTTTCCAGTTTTTTTTTAAGCTCCCCTGAAGTGTGTTACTATCACTGGCACAGGATGAAATTCCCGAGCATTCTTTGATGCTATCTCCATGGAAAGAGCAATCTGACACGCTAGCTCAAATGTAGGATTCTGTGTGTTTAGTATCTTTTCTCATTCACCAATATAAGCACAAATCTGTCTCATAATGTACCGTCTAAGAATGTGCCAAAGCTGCAATGCAGTGATAAATTCTTCAGTGCCACAATGTACTCACCAACTGTTTCACTACTTTTCTGCTTTCTGGTTCCAAATTTTTAGCTTGCCGTGATCTCTAGTGGCTTAGGGTTGAAATGTTCCTCTAACTTGGTGATGATTGTTTTGAATGGCACATTTTTTGCCTTGATAGGAGCAGGAAGCTTTGTTAGCTGGTCCTACACTTCCAGGCTAATTTCCATTAGCAAAATTGCTTTCTTGCCCTCAAGAATTGCTTTATTCTGAGTCTTGACCTCTATATTTTCATCTTCACATTCCAATATGTTATTAGCTCTGAAAAACATTTCAATTCTTTCAATATATGAACTGAATGGTTCTCGAGCCCTCTCATATGTTCCGAGCCATGTATCCCTTGGGTGTACCCATATTTTCCCAAAATATCACTTTGAATCGGATGCACACTAAGACCCTGCGGCATCTCATTCAACTGAGGAGACAGTCTGTGGCCCAGGCTTCACACAATCCACCCAAAACCTCCACCATCCGAGCAGGTAGCTCACCAGGAGCTGGCTGACCTGGTTCACTGCAGTCCCTGCTGCTGTTTGCTGCCAATATTTTCGGACTTTTATCTCATCCTCATCACCATTTTCTCTGATATATTCAGGGGGCATCAGCAGAGAAAATGTACACCAAGTGTGGGAAGTGCAAGGACGTGTTTATTTACATCATTACCTCATGAACATAATATACAAATACATTACATGTGTGAATCACATCTTGATCACTATTACCTTTATACCAGATGTGTCTGAATAAATGGAACCCCGTCACAATAAACACTGTCACCTTTCAATGTTTAGCGGAGAGGTTTGACGGCCTGGTGTGTGTGATTCCCACATTAATGTGTTTGTACAAAGTTCGGAGAAAGACGGAGATATGAATAATTGGTTGGGAAATCTTTAAGCATATCACCATGTCTCTCACGCACAAAGAACTGCAAACACATGGATTCAGAAAGAACCTGAGTGCAAAATCAACAGAAAAAAACACCGCCAGAGAGACTTGCAATAACCTGTAGCTCAGGGAAAGTACATGATGTTATGGAAGGGACTTCGAATTTTTTTTTTGTGAATTTTATTTTGTTGAGGAAATTATAATCAAACTGAATAAATGTAAGACCAGTTCTTTTTCAAGAGGGCACTGAAAGTATTAATTTGACAACTATGTTGACAAGTTGTCACGACTCAAGTTAAATGTAGAACAGAAGCCCTGGGAACGGGGAAATGTGGACAGAGAAGTCAGTCGTGCCTCTTAATTGGACAAGCCCGGCAGCAGCAGCGCGCACCAAAGAGGGCAGAAAAATCGCAAGCTTTTGTTTGTAGCAGTCATTGTGTTTTAGCTTCTGGAGTGAGCAGCTGATAAAGTTAGCCAGAAGAAGTGTCAAGGAATGAGAGAAGACCGCAACCCGCCTTGTTTTGCAGCAAATCTTGAAAAGACTCTGAGGAGTTCACTGTGTCAATTCGTCTCATATTCTGTCTTTGAAGAAAGCCTGCTAAAATTAATTCTCAACCCCGCCTCTAAATAAACTCTTCTAAAAGAACCGAGTGACCTGTGTACATGTACTCGGAAATTAGACTGTATGTCAATTTTGGAACAACATATCTCATCTGCTGTTTTCTTCAGAAATGAGCAAGTAATCAGTCCAAGTGTTTTATTGTCTTTAACAGAGCCCTGAATTGTATAGAAAAATCCCTTTTTTTTCAGTATGTGTGTGTGCGTGTGTTCAGCTGAGGTAAGAAAGGGACTTTAAATGTTGGTTAAGGTAAAAAGGGAACTTTTAAAATTTCCACCTGTGTGTTTATGCTTTACTTCATGATTAGTTAAAACTTGTTCTATAAGAAACTGATAATTTTGTTGTTCATTAAGTGTCTTCTATTCTGGGAAAAATAGAGCAGATGATTGACTGTATCAGTAAGTGGGAAAAGTTAAAATTTTTGTTGTGACCTGTGGAGAAGTGGGATGAGAATAAATAGTAACCACCTCAGATTTCAATTGCAACAGCACTTGTGATCTGGCTCTGTAGCTTAGTTGGTTAAAGCACCTGTCTTGTAAACAGGAGATCCTGGGTTCGATTCCCAGCGGAGCTTTACTTCATATTTGCAATATGCTTGAGAAGTTTCCGTATCAACATTTATGTCTGTGTCTTGTGAACTTTAGCTGAGAATTCAAATTTCATGATGAATTTCATTCACAGGAGAAAACAGCCTTTGTGAAGGATGTGAGTTTGGAATGGCTCTTCCTCCTCGGACGGAAATTCAGTGCTGATATTTCAAAGACAACTTCTTTGATACAAATTTGTTCACAGTTGCATTCAACCTGGAAAAAAAGCTCGACTTTAATCTCACTGAAGGAAAGTGTGACCGTGTTGTTTGTTTCAAAGTGTGTGTGTCATTATGTGTTGCTTGTAACTGAGACTGGGACACGACACAAGTGGGAGGGTTGATCTGAGGTTTGGAATATTTCTCAGTCAGGAACAAGAAAAATCAAAGGAACCAAATAAGAAAACCATTGTCTCATGTGGTTACCGAGAAACGGTGAGGAGATATCAAACTTTGTTCTATTCAAAACAGCTGTGAACTTTGACCTTTCTTGCCTTTTCTCAACAGTATTTGAAGTGTCTCGGTAACAATGTTCAGTGTTGATGAGAGTGGGGTCTGGGTGAGCATCTGCTGAGTGTGACAGGGTCAGGACTGGATGCAGGAAGTTCTCTGACAGTCTCTCTCTCTCGCTGATGGGTTTGAGTTGATTTTCAACTGGGAGCAGCTGGTTTTTCGATAAATGAAGGAAGTTCCCTCTCTCCATTTTTTTCTGACAGACAGTGTAGTATAAGGATGTAAAGGGTTAATGCTGAAGACAGTGGGATCAACCCCTCCCACTGTCTGAGTGATGATGTAACAGTCAAATGAGATGAGGTTTGGGAGAGGAGAGAGCAGCACCAAGGATGCCAGCTTCGGAGGCTTGAAGAGTGTGTATATAGTATTGTGTAAATTAGAAAAGAGTTCTTAGCTCTTTCAGCTGGAAATGTGTCCAGAAAATATTGATAAAGTCACAATTTTATAATTCAGGAGTCGGAACACAGATATTAACTCCAAGTGACAGTTCTGGGTTCATTTAACAAAAGTAGAGAATAATATTACTCACTGCTTGAAATCCCCCAGTGAGGAGACAGTTAAACAAATGATCTGTTGGGGCATCCTTCGATCCAAGGTTTCGACAGCACTTAATCTCCCTTTCTGGTGAAATTCTCTGTTATTTGCAACTTTTTTTATCCAGCTTTGATGGGTGAGTGAAAAAACTGAAAAAAGTGAACAGTTCCATCCTTTCTTTTCTTTCTTCTTCCCTTCTTTCCATCAGTTTCTCTTTTCTGTCCCAGATCAATGAGAATCCCAATTTAATCTGCTGTTTGATCCATTCCAATCAGAATTCAACATTCCAATCAAATCTATTTGTTATTCCACAGTGTCTCTCCATGTGTTTTATTCTGTTGTATTCTCTCACAGTCTGATTGATGATCAATGTTACATCTCACTCTCTGTTCTGGTGAAGATCAGAAGCAGTAATATCTGTTTGCACCACCCACCAAGTCGGCCTGAGGCTGTGCCTCGCTGATCATGTGGAGTTAGGAACATAGGAACATAGGAGCAGGAGTCGGCCATTCAGCCCATTAGCCTGCCCCACCATTCAATATGATCATGGCTGATCGTCCACTTCAATGCCCTTTTCCCACACTTTCCTCATATTCCCTTATGTCATTTGTATTTAGACATCTGTCAATCTCTGCTTTAAACATACTCAATGACTGAGCTTCCACAGCCCTCTGGGGTAGAGAATTCCAAAGATTCACAAACCTCTGAGTCAAGAAATTTCTCCTCATCTCTGTCCTAAGCGGCTACTCCCTTATTTTGAAATTCCTTCCCTTGGTTCTCGGCTCCCCAACCAGGGATCTTAGCTGCATCTACCCTGACTGTCGTTTAAGTATTTTGTAGGTTTCAATGAGATCACCTCCCATTCTTTGAAACTCTAGAGAATACAGCCCCAGTTTCTCCAACCTTTCTTCATACAACAGTCCCACCATCCCTGGAAGAAGTCTGATGAACCTTCGTTGAACTCCCTCCATGGCAATAATATCCTTCCTAAGGTAAGGAGACCAAAACTGTATTCCAAGTGCGGTCTAACCAAGTTTCTGTACAATTGAAGCAAGAATTCACGACTCCCGTACTCAAATCCTCTTGCGATAAAGGCTAACATACTATTAGCTTTCCTAATTGCTTGCTGCACCTGCATGTTAGCTTTCAGTGATTTATTGACAAGGACACCCAGATCACCCTTATATTCTATACCTCAGCTAATAAAGGAAAGGATTCCATATACCTGCTGAACCACCTTTTTGACCTGTCCTGCTACCTTCAGGGATCTGTGGACATTCGCTCCAACGTCCCTCACTTCCTCTACACCGTTCAGTGTTCTCCCATTAATTGTGTATTCCTTTGCCTTTTTTGACCTCCCAAATACATCACCTCACACTTGTCCAATTTGAATTCCATTTGCCACTATTCTCCCCACCTGACCAGTCTATTGATTTCTTCCTGCAGTGTCCAGCTATCCTCCTCGCTATCAACAACACGGACAATTTTCATGTCATCTGCAATCGTCTTGATTATGCCCTCTACATTCATGTCCAAATCATTAATTTATACCACAAAAAGCAGGGAACCTAGTTCTGAGCCCTGTGGAACACCACTTGAAACAGACCTCGAGTTGCACAAACACCCAAACCCAATTCCTTTTTGCTTCCTGCCACCGAGTCTATTTTATGTCCAGCTTGCTACATTCCCCTGGATCCCATGTGCTTTTATTTTTTTTAACCGGTTTGTCATGTGGGACCTTGTCAAAAGTCTTGCTAAAATCCATGTAGGCCACATCAACTGCACTACCCTCACAATCCTCATTGTTACTTCTTCAAAAAATTCACTCAAGATAGTCAGACAGGAGCTTCCCTTAACAAATCCATGCTGATGATACTTGATTAATCTGAGCCTTTCTAAGTGACAGTTTATCCTGTCTCTCAGAATTAATTCCAATAATTCACCCACTATTGAGGTTAGGCTGACTGGCCTTTAATTATTCGGTCTTGCTTCCTTTTTCAACAATGGTGCAATGTTAGCAATAAAAACAAAATGTACTGCAAATACACAGCAGATCTGGTAGCATCTGTGGAGAGAGAAGCAAAGTTAACATTTCAGGTCAGTGACTTTTCATCAGAACAGATATGTTAACTTTGTTTCTCTCTCCACAGATGCTGCCAGACCTGCTGTGTATTTCCAGCACTAATAGTTTTTATTTCAGATTTGCAGCATCTGCAGAATTTTGCTTTTATTGCAGAGACCTCCAATCCTCTGACATCACACCTGTATCCAGTGAGGGATTGGAAACTGATGGTCAGACCTTCCACTATTTCCTCACTGGCTTCTTTTAACAGCCTGGGGTACATTTCATCCGGCCCTGATGATTTATCCACTTTCAAGGATGCTCATCCCATTTATACTTCTTCTCCCCCTCAGTTTATCATGTCCAATGCTTCACACTCCTTCTCCTTAATTATAATGTCTGCATCACCCCCTCATTTGTGAAGACAGTAAAGTATTCATTAACAAACATACCAACATCTTCAACCCTGACACATAGGTTACTTTTTAGTTCTTTGATGGGCCCTACTTTTTCCTCTGTTGCCTCTTACTCCCATGTATTGAAGAAATATCTTTGAATTCGTTTTGATTTTGCTTGTCAACATTCTTTCATGCTCTGTGTTTTTCACCACTGCTCCCAAATGCCTGTAGTCATGTCAAAGCACAACTTGTCAGAAGTGGGATTTAAACCCACCCCTCCAGAGAGCGTTGTGATCTGAATGCACCATTTCAGACTGCTTGACCATCCTGTCTACCCCATGTGGATGCTTAATGCTGAGGTAGTTATCCATTCTTTGTGAAAGTATTTGTGAGATTGTGGAAATGTCTGGAAGAGGAACGACCAGCGGGAACTCTCGGTCCAAGGCCAAGTCTCGCTCTCCCGGGCTGGACTGCAGTTCCCGGTGGGCCGTGTTCACAGGCTCCTGAGAAAGGGTAACTATGCTGAGCGTGTGGGTGCGGGAGCCCCGGTCTATCTGGCTGCTGTGCTCGAGTATCTGACCGCTGAAATCCTCAAGCTGGCCGGTAACGCGGCCCGGGGCAACAAGAAGACCCGCATCATCCCCAGACACCTGCAGCTGGCCGTCCGCAACGACGAGGAGCTCAACAAGCTGCTGGGAGGAGTGATCATCGCACAGGGCGGGGTGCTGCCTAATATCTAGGCCGTGCTGCTGCCCAAGAAAACCAGCGCTCAGAGCTTCCAGAAAAAGGAAAGCGGCCAAAATGTCATCTAATAACCCAAAGGCTCTTTTCAGAGCCACCCACAGTCTCTGTGAAAGGGCTGATTACTGTCTAATTCCAGCATGTCAGTAACAGGACAGAATAGGATCTATTTAAAATGTTTAAGCAACTATTTCAGTGGCTTCTCACTGTCCCCCTGATCCCTGTGTGAAGGGAATTACCAATAGTCTAATTTATTCCTTTCCACACCAAGTTCGAGTTATTGGTCCCTTAAGGATTGCTGAATGGAGTCTTTTACCGCCAGTTACAGATAAGAAATGGGAAAAAAATGACAGGTTAAAACTGTGCGTAAAATAGCGCCAGGAATTTGTGGCGAAAATAGCGGAATAAACAAAGGTTTTTAAAGGTTGGTGGAAAATATTTTACGAACAACTTTAAATAGATTTTCCAGTAATCACTTCTTTCCGACACTGAAGTTGGCGCCTTTTGCGAATTCAAACTTTCTGCCAGGTCGACAATTTAAATCAATGTAATAAAAACAAGAAATGCTGGAACCACTCAGCAGGTCTGGCAACATCTGTGGAACGAGAAGCAGAGTTAACGTTTTGGATCCGGAACTGTTCGCACCCACACTGTTTGGGATCATCTTTTCCCTGCTGCTCTCATATGCATTCAAGTCTTCAGAAGAAGGAATTTTCCTCCACACATGATCAGGTGGCAGGTTGTTCAACCTTGCCTGTCTAAGAGCGAAGACCAAAGTACGGAAAGTCCTCATCAGGGAACTCCTCCTTGCTGACAATGCTGCATTAACATCTCACACTGAAGAGTGTCTGCAGAGTCTCATCGACAGGCTGGCGACTGCCTGCAACGAATGTGGCCGAACCATCAGCCTCAAGAAAACGAACATCGTGGGACAGGATGTCAGAAATGCTCCATCCATTAATATCAGCAACCACACTCTGGAAGTGGTTCAAGACTTCACCTACCTAGGCTCAACTATCACCAGTAACCTGTCTCTCGATGCAGAAATCAACAAGTGCATGGGAAAGACTTCCACTGCTATGTCCAGACTGGCCAAGTGAGTGTGGGAAAATGGCACACTGACACAGAACACAAAAGTCCGAGTGTATCAAGCCTGTGTCCTCAGTATCTTGCTCGACAGCAGCGAGGCCTGGACAACATATGTCAGCCAAGAGCGACGCCTCAATTCATTCCATTTTTGCTGCTTCCGGAGAATCCTTGGCATCAGGTGGCAGGACCGTATCTCTAACACAGAAGTCCTCGAGGTGACCAACATCCCCAGCTTATAGGCCCGACTGAGCCAGCGGCGCCTGAGATGGCTTGGCCATGTGAGCCGCATGGAAGATGGCAGGATCCCCAAGGACACATTGTACAGCGAGCTCGCCACTGGTATCAGACCCACCGGCCATCCATGTCTCCACTTTAAAGACGTCTGCAAATGCGACATGAAGTTCTGTGACATTGATCACAAGTCATGGGAGTCAGTTGCCAGCGATCGCCAGAGCTGGCGGGCAGCCATAAAGGCGGGGCTATAGTGCGGCGAGTTGAAGAGACTTAGCAGTTGGCAGGAAAAAAGACAGAAGCGCAAGGGGAGAGCCAACTGCGTAACAGCCCTGACAACCAATTTTATCTGCAGCACCTGTGGAAGAGTCTGTCACTCTCGAATTGGTCTTTCTAGCCACTCCAGGCACAGCTCCACAAACCACTGACCACCTCCAGGCGCTTACCCATTGTCTCTCGAGACAAGGAGGCCAAAGAAGAAGGTGTGGCATTTCACTGAGGGCATGTGTCGACTGGGGAAATAACTAACTGTGGAACCTCAGGCACTGTTTACACAGCCCGTTTAGAAAATCAAATCCACTGCACATCCTTGCTGCAAGTGAAATGTCAAATTCGGGGATTCCAGTTTTATTCCCGAATGCAGCACAGATTTATTCCAGTCAGTTCTGAACAGCCTATCCCAGCTCCCGTTTCCAGGTCACTGCTCTCTCTGTGTGAGGCGGTGGGTGGCTCTTAGAAGAGCCTTTGTTGTGTGTTTGCTGGAAAGGGTCGAGTTGTTCAGCCGCCGAATCCGTGGAGTGCAGCCCTGCTGTTTCAGAACGTACACCACATCCATGGCAGTGACCGTCTTGCGCTTGGCGTGCTCAGTGTAGGTGACCGCATCCCTGACCACATTCTCCAGGAAAATCTTCAACACCCCGCGAGTCTCCTCATAGATCAAACCTGAGATCCGCTTGACCCCGCCGCGGCGAGCCAGGCGGCGGATTGCTGGTTTAGTGATGCCCTGGATATTATCACGAAGCACTTTGCGGTGCCGCTTTGCTCCGCCTTTTTAGTACCTCCCTCTCTCAATTTGTACCCTCTCCATTGCCTCTACTCTCTTCACTTCCACTGATATTTTGTCCAATTCCACTTCCTTAGTGATCACTGATACAAAGTACTCATTAAGTAGATTAACATTGCCCTGCACTTCCAAGCATATATTACCCTCTTTGTCCCTAATCGGCCGCACTCTACCTCTTACTACCCACTTATCATTTACATGCTGCTCAAAGATTTTTGGGTTCCTTTTCATGTTGACTGCCAGTCTATTCTCATAGAAATAGAGAATAAGCTAAATATAGAAGATATAAATATTTCGCATCCTTGATGAGGTGGAACTTTTTTATGTTGTGGGTGGTAATGACTTGGCCCACGAGTGTGGTGGAAGCAGAGACAATCAATGATTTGAAAAGGAAATTGGATGGATACTTGAAGGAAAGAAACTTGCAGGAGGAAAGGGATCGAGCTGGTGAGTGGAACTGACTAGATTGCTCCAGGGAGAGCCAGCATGGACATGATGGGCCAAAGGACCACCTTCTGTGCTGTAAATAACTCTGTGTTGTTTCTCAAATTCAATCCACTGGTGCTTGGTAAATAATTTCAAAGTAAATTGTGCAACTGGAAAATCAGAACCAAGGCAAGGGACGCACAAGGAAGCAGAATTGCTGAAACCCGGGATTGAACCTGGGTTCCCATGGATCAGATACTCCTCCACTAGGGATCCACGAGGGATCATCCAAGTTACTTTTAAATCCTCTCATGGGTCCACATGTCAGACTGAGTTCCATGTTGTAGAATCAAGCAAAGGAAATCTGCTCAGTTCCAAAACTATCAGCAAATTGAAGCTGATTGCGATCAACATCATCAGAGGTCAGAACGACCTGGTGAAAGAAGACACCCTGAAGAAGGATCCACAATTATTCAAAGACATCAGCAAAGTAAAAAAGAAGAAAATCGATGATAAAAACAGAAAGTGCTGGAAAAACTGAGCAGGTCTGGCAGCATCTGTGGAGAGAGAAGCAGAGTTAACATTTCAGGTCAGTGACCCTTCTTCAGAACTGGCAGATATAAGAAATGTAAAGGATTTTAAGCAAGTAAAGTGGGGGTGGGGCAAGAGATAACAAAGGAGAAGGTATTGATAGGACAAGGTCACGGAATAGCTTAACAGAAGGAGAGGGCGGGGGAAGTGGGGGTTGGAGAGGGTGGGGGGACATAGCGGGGGAAGTGAGGGGAGAGGGCGGGGAGAGGGGTGGGAAGCAAGTAGAGAGCGTGGGGGAAGCGGGGAGAGAGTGTGGGGGAAGCAAGTTGAGAGCGTGGGGGAAGTGGGGAGGGAGCGGCCGAAGACCTTGGTGGCGGTGGGTGTGCTCTCCTCCTCCTCCCCGCTCTCTCCGAACATTCTCCCCCGCCTGATCTCTCTGGCCATTCCCTGCTGCCATGTAAACACATGGCCTTTGTTTTGCTTTACATTGCCTTTGTGTGATTATTTGAGCAGCGCCATCTTTAGTCCTGGCAGCTGCCAGAACGTCGCTGACTGGGACGTTTTATTTGAACAGGCTGCTTTTGCACATGTGCTGATGCAGCACCACTTAGTGGTGGCATTGTCAGCAAATGCAGCCTTTCATTTCCTGGAATGTTCGTGCGTGTTTTCTTTTGTACCTGTCAGTGCCTGGGAGGAGAGAGTCAGCTTCTCTTCGTAACCGTGAATTTCTGGTGTGACAATGTGGGTTTTTACTCTGTATGTTTCAATTTTTGATCTGTGACTGTTTGTTTCTGCTATTGCGATGTGAGTTTCACCACCTATCTTTCAACAACTTGTATGTGAGCATCAGCTTTTGTCCAGATCTATCAGTTTCTGATATAGAGTCATAGAGTTATACAGCACAGAAACAGGCCCTTCGGCCCATCGTGTCTGTGCCAGCCATCAAGCACCTAACTATTCCATTTCCCATTATCCAGCACTTGGCCCGTAGCCTTGTATGCTATGGCATTTCAAGTGCTCATCTAAATACTTCTAAAATGTTGTGAGGGTTCCTGCCTCTACCACCCCTTCAGGCAGTGTGTTCCAGATTTCAACCACCCTCTGGGTAAAATTTTTTCCTCAAATCCCCTCTAAGCCTCCTGCCCCTTACCTTAAATCTACGCCCCCTGGTTATTAACCCCTTTGCTAATGGAAATACTTTCTTCCTATCTAAATTATCAATGCCCTTCATAATTCTGTATAGCTCTCCCCTCAGCCTTCTCTGCTCTAAGGAAAACAACCCTCGCCTTTTCAGTCTCTCTTCATAGCTGAAATTCCCCAGTCCAGGCAACATCCTGGTGAATCTCCTCTGCACCCTCTCCAGGGCAATCACATCCTTCCTATCATGTGGTGCCCAGAACAGTACACAGTACTCCATCTGTGGCCTAACTAGCATTTTATACAGCTCCATCATAACGCCCTGCTCTTATATTCTATGCCTCAGACGATCTATATCGTCCTGTAATCTAATATTTACGACACCACCAATTTTCGTGTCATGTGTGATAAAGGGTTTGATTCTATCCCTATCAATTTCTGTTACATGCATGTGCTTTTAATCTGCACCTCCTCTAAGTGAGTGTGTTTTATTCTCTGTAATGGTCTGTCTCTTGTAGGTGAGTCTGTGTTTTGCTTTTTATCTCTCAGTCTTCCATGTATGAGCCTGGTTTTGTACCTACTTTTCTTTGTACCTTGCAGTATGGATATGGAAGAGAGGTTTTTACACATTACCTGCCAAATCCTGCGAAATGATTTTTGGGTTTCACACAGTATCTGTCAGTTTCTTGTCTAGGCCTGTTGTTTTAATCTGTCCCTGGCATTTGCTGGTTTGTTAGTGTGGGGTTTACACTGTACCTGTCAGTTTCTCAGATGTGAGTGTTGGTTTCACTTTGTATAGAATCATAGATCACAGAATACTTACAGCACAAAAGGAGGTTTCAGCTCTTCGTGCTTGTGCTGCCTCTCTGCACAAGCAACTCAGCTCATGCCACATCCTCATGTATTCCATGAAAACCTGATTTTTTTTTTCTCGTCAGATAATTATCATATATCCTTTTGAAAGCTATGGTTGAACCGTCCTCCGTCACACTCTCAGGCAGTACAGATCAGATCTTAACCACTCGCTGCGTAAAAAAAGGTTTTTCCTCATGTTGCCTTTGGTTCTTTTCCCAATCACCTTAAATCGGTGTCCTCTGCTTAAACAGCCATGAGTAATATTTCCCATTGCTTTCTCAGCACTGATGAATTGTGAGGTGGGAGACAGCCAGAAGTCCCACTGAGCTGCACTGACTCCCAGCTGAAAAAGAAATGAGATAAAGTTCAGTCTTTCACAGCGAGATGCTGCAGAGAGTTAAGAGCCCCGAATGAAAGTGAGACTTTCTCATACTGTTGTTGAATTTCATTTCAAACACTCCTTGTACTCTCTGCTACTGAAGCCGAAAAATAGGGAAAATCTAAATAGCACTCAAACTCACAACCCTGAGATTAAACGTCCCATGATTGACAGACTGAACTGTCACTTCTACTCTACCTCTGTTTGGATGGATGCAACTGTATGCTCCAATGCAAGGACAGCTTTCAAATCCTCCCATGGATCCACATGTCAGACTGAGTTACATGTTGTAAACTCAAGCAAAGGAAATCTGCTCACTTCCAAAACTATCAGCAAATTGAAGCTGATTACGATCAACATCATCAGAGGTCAGAACTACCTGGTGAAAGAAGACACCCTGAAGAAGGATCCACAATTATTCAAAGTCATCGACAAAGTGAAAAACAAGAAAATCGATGAGTCAATCCAAGCCAAACAGAAACAATTGAAGAATTCCATTCCAGACCAGAACACAATTTTGTTGCTTTTGGAGCCAGGTCTCAGTTAATGCTTGAATATGGCTACCTGCCTGACCCTAACCCGACGGGTCCTGATGACATGTGTCGGGTTTGGGTCGCTCCTCCTGGTTCGGCATTTGGGTTCGGCATTCGGGCTCAGGTCAGGCCGGGCTGGGTCAGACACACTCGAATACTCTAAATGCCTTGTGTTCGAATTGTGTTAGTGAAACACTGGAAACTGCAGATCTTTTGAAGTGTACTTCCTACTCTGCTTGGTATTTCAACTTACTGTGTACTAATCAATAAACAGTTTTTGTGTACATTGTAGCAGAACTCAGCCACAGGCACATAATTATCTGGTTAGCTCTTTCTTGCCCTTTCCTGATTCTAGGGGTGTTGAAGGTCTTTGCCATTTTAATCTTAATGAAATATTTACAATGTAATCAGTTGCTGCACTGTTGTGTAATAAGATGTTTTTAATGAGTTCTATTTTTCATTGACACAAATTTAACCTTTTTGTGTTTTGGTTTCTCTCTTGGTTTTCCTTCGTGCTTTGTATTCTTGGTGACAAAAGCAGTTGAACAGCTTCAATCTGCATTAATAGCAACTTCACCCTTTTCTTTAAGTGCACAGTTTGCAAATGAATTGCCTGCATCCCGTTAGGGGTTGGCAAGACGTCTCGTGCCTGCCTCAAAACATATTGTATTGAATAAAGATTGTAAAGTAAAGGAGGCTTGTAATGCAAATTAAGAGATTTATAGGGGAAAGACAATGAATTATGCTCTGAATTTGGAATATATTTAATTAATTAAGTGTCAGACTTGATAAATCGCTGCTTTTAGTTTAATGTGGCCTCAGTGTTTATGGATAATTAATGAAATTAAGAGGCATTTTTTATATACAAAGCTGGGCATTAGTACTTAATAGTTGATATATAATGTTGAATATATTTTAATGTCTTTATTCATTTGACACTGCTAAATACGAAGCAGTCTTAAATAAGTTAATTTTTTTTTTGTAAAATCTGACTTACCAGATTAAAATATTAAATCAAGGGAGAAATTTCAAAGATTACTGGACCAGTAATCCAGAGGCCTAGACTCAAGATCCAGTGACAGCCAGGACGTTAAGGCGGGAAACACTCCGCACTAGTCTGCAGTGAGCGATTCCATCGAAGGTAGAGCACAATCTCTTTAATATAAGAATGTATATTTTATAATAATTAATCACTCAAGACCTTCCTGGTCTCTGCATCTCAGCTGCTCTCTGGATAAACTTGCAGAACGTATTACAACCTGTAAAGCAGGAGTCTAGGGAATGTATAATGATATTTTCTAGCCTTCTGGCAATATTTAAATTAATACAGTGTGAGGCAACCTGTCTGGGCACAACTCCATGACTTTCTCTTTAACCAGTGACCTAACAATCACTAACTTCTATGGTAACAATCTTCAGCTCATCACCTCCGGTACACAGCTCTAATCTTTATGTACATTTAAACAACCTTTCAAGTCCAGTTACAGTTTTTGTTGCCTTATCTGCACAAGCTTAAAAAGTGAAAAACGGAAGCAAGTTTAACTGAAAATTCTGGTGGTCGGTTCGGGCACGGGAAAAAATGAAAGGACTCGGACCAGGTCGGATGTGGTGCTGTCAGGCTTGGGTCGGGTTACATTTGCTGACCCGAGCAGGCCTTTAGTTACTGTTGCAACCTTATATTCCCACTTGACAATCTGTATATTTTGTTCATTTCAATTTTGTCGACAAGCTCTTCGAATCCAGTTCCCCGGTCCTCAAGCAGGCTCAGTTTGGAAATCGATTCCGCTTTCTGGAAGGCTGAAACCAATCGATGACCTTAAACTAAAAATGGCAACAGAGAAGGGCTCGTCTGGGATTTGAACCCAGGACCTCTCGCATGTTAATCATTTATGCACCCAAAGTGAGAATCATGCCCCGAGACCAACGAGCCACGATTGGTGAACTTTTTATTTGCTCCTGTGGAATTTCACTGGCGCCCACAACCGATCATCCATTTTTTTCTGATCAAAGCAACATCCTGCAAAGCTGAAATAAAAACAGAAAGTGCAGGAAATGCTCAGCACCTCGGGCAGCATCTGTGGAGAGAGAATAAGAATTAACATTTCAGGGTTTTCACCTTTTGTTTGAGCCATCTTTTCAGACTGCTTCTGTCCATCCAATCTCACTTTTTATTCTATCCACATTCTAAAGGTGATACAGTGGTGAGCACTGCAATCTCACAACTCCAATGACCCAGGTTTAGTTCTGAGTACTGCTTGTGTGGAATTTGCAAGTGGTACTTTTTCAAATGCATTCGTAAAATCCAAATAAACAACATCCACTGCATTCCCTTCATCAACTTTCTCAGAAAGTTTATAAAAAAATGCAGTTAGAATTGTCAAGCATGAACTCCCATTTATAAATCCATGCCCACTCTCCTTAGTTAACTCAAACCTCTCCAATTTGATTAGATTATGGATACAGCAGTGAAACAGGCCCTTCAACCCACCGAGTCTGTGCCGAACATCAACCACCCATTTACACTAATCCCATATTCCGACCAAACATCCCCACCTGTCCCTATATTTCCCTACCACCTACCTATACTAGTGACAATTTATAATGGCCAATTTACCTATCAACCTGCAAGTCTTTTGGCTTGTGGGAGGAAACCAGAGCACCCGGAGGAAACCCACGTAGACACAGGGAGAACTTGCAAACTCCACACAGGCAGTACCCAGAATCGAACGCGGGTCCCTGGAACTGTGAGGCTGCGGTGAAAACCACTGTGCCACTGTGCCGCCCAAATGACTTCAATTTTTTTCCTAACCTGTTTGTTTCATGCTGATAGCAAGCTCACCATGGAGCGTGTATTTGGCAATGTGACCGTCATTCATTTGGCCCAGTCAACAGAGTCACCGCTGACTCAAGAGGGCAAACATGCTGCGGATCACTGCACGCTGGTGTACTTCCGCATTCGGCACTCTCTCCTGCCAGGAGATGTCCAATATCCATCTGAGACAGCGGAGGTGGAAGCTGTTCAGCTGCTTTCCTTGGCTTATATAAGTTGTTGATGCTTCTCTACTATAAAGGAGGGTGCTGAGATCACAAGCCTGTTACACGTGGAGCTTTGTATCGTTCAGTTTGCTGTCGGTTCACACTCATCTTCTCAACTTTGACATGACAGCTGCAGCATTGACAATCCTGGTGCTGATTTCAGTATCAAGGGACAGATTGCTGGTGATTGTTGATCCAAGGTATGTGAAGCTGTTGACAACCTCCAAAGTGAGATTGTCGATGTTGATGGAAGGTGGAGTCTCTACGTCCTGGCCCATAACTTTGACCTTCCTGAGGCTGATCGTCAGTCCAAATTCCTTGCAGGCCAGGGAGAAGCTATCTACAAGCTGCTGTAAGTGAACTTCATTATGGGATGTCAGCGCAGCATCATCAGCAAACAGCAACTCACAGACTAGGAATTTACCCACTTTGGTCTTGCCGCACAGTCTTGCCAAGTTGAACAGCTTGTCGTCAGCTCTGATGTGCAGGTGAACACCCCCATCTGAGTCACTGAAAGCGTACAATGGCACCATGGAGAAGAATACACCAATTATAAAGGATGTGATAACAAGACAGTTAGAAAATAATGATATGATTGGGCAGAGTCAACATAGATTTATGAAAAGGAAAACAGGTTTGAAAAACCTGTTGAGTTTTTTGAGGATTTTACCTGCAGAACAGATAAAGGAGAACCAGTGGATGTGTGGTATTTGCATTTTCCTTTGGTAAGATCCCACACAGGAGGTGAGTAAACAATATTAGAGCACATAGGATTGGGGATAATATACTGGTATGGATTGAGAATTGGTTAACAGACCGAAAACAGAGAGCAGGAATAACGGGTCCTCCTCAGGATGGCAGGCTGTTACTATTGGGGTACTGCAAGGATCAATGTTGGAGCCACAGCTGTTAACAACCTATATAAATGATTTGGATGTGGGGATTAAATGTAATATTTCCAAGTTTGCAGATGACACAAAGCTCGGTGAAGTGTGAGTTGTGAGGAGGATGCAGAGAGGCTTCCAGGGGACCTGGAGAGGCTAAGTGAATGGGCAAGAACATGGAATATAATGTGAATAAGTGTGAAGTTATCCACTTTGGTAGAATAAACAGAAAGACAGAGTATTTCTTAAATGGTGAGAGGCTGGGAAGTGTTGATGTCCAAAGGGACCTGGGTGTCCTTGTTCCTGAGACACTAAAAGCTCTTGTGCAGGTGCAGCAATCAATTGGGAAGGCAAATGGTATGTTGGCCTTCACACGAGGGGTCTTGAGTACAGGAGTAAAGATGTCTTGCTGCAATTGTATAGAGCCTTGTTGAATCCGCACTGGAGTATTGTGTACAGTTTGGTCTCCTCATCTAAGGACGGATATACTTGCCATAGAGGGAGTGAAACAGAGGGTCACCAGACTAATCCCTGGGATGGTGGGATTGTCTGATGAGGAAACTGGGCCTGTATTCCTTAAAGTTTCGAAGAATGAGAGGTGATCTCATTGAAACTGACAAAATTCTTACAGGGCGTGATAGTGTGGATGTAGACAGGATGTTTGCCCTGGTTGGTGAGTCTAAAACCAGGGGACATCGTCTCAGAATAAGGAGTAGGCCGTTTAAAACTGAGAAAAGGTTGAATTTCTTCACTCAGATGGTGGTGAATCATTGGAATTCTGTACCCCAGAGGCTGTGGCAGCTCAATCATTGAGCATGTTCAAGACAGAAATTGATAGAAATCTTGATAATTATGATATCAAGGGATATGGGGATAGCAGGGGAAAGGGGCATAGAGGTAGATAATCAGCCATGATTAAATTGAATGGTCGAGCAGGCTCGACGGGCTGAATGGCCTAGTCCTATGTTCCTCTGTTCCGAAGAGAGTTGGCGCCAGCGAGCAGCCCTGCTTTACCCCACTGCTGATCTTGAAAGTGTCTGATGTTGCTCCATTGTAACTGATGGAACTGTGCATGTTCTTGTGGAAAGAAGAAGAGACCATCTCTGCTGACAAGATCAAAGGCCCTGGTGATGTTTCTTAAAACATATGTGGCTCTGTGGTGCAATGGATAGTGTGTTGGACCTGATAAATAATGATAGAGGAAATGTTCAAAGGTGTGGGTTCGTTTCTCATCAAAGTCTAATTTTGGACCAGAGACACAGGAGCACGACGGAACAGAGAGATAAGAAGTGCGTCAAAAGCACAGACTTGGAGACAGAGCAAGGCAGGAGTGACATCACAATGGAGAGTGAGAGCAGGGAAACAGAGAGCCGCTGGGGTGAGTTTCCATGATTTGGTTCTTGCTTCGGTGCAGTGGAAGGAGCTGTTTGGTGAGGATCTGTTAAGCTGTGACATCACAGGCAAGCAGATAGTTCATTGATTTGGAAGAAGCTGCATGCTTGATGACTATCTGGTAAGTGATTAATTTCCATTTTAGTCCTAACGTTTAAAATAGTAAACAAGCTAGTGGTAAGCTTAATAAAATATACAATAAAATAAATAATTGAATAAAATAATTAAGTAGTTAATTAGAACACGTTAAGGATGACAGGACAGGTGATGTGTCACAGCTGCAGCATGTGGGAGTTCCTGGATGCCAGTGTGATCCAGGGCAAACACGTCTGCAGTAAGTGTTTGCGGCTCAAAGAGGGAGAAAAAAGGAATGTAGTGGTGGTAGGGGACAGTATAGTAAGGTGGATTGACTCTGTTCTCTGCAGCAAAGAGCAAGAGTCCAGACGGCCGTGTTGCCTGCTGGTGTTCGGATTAAGGACATCTGCTCAGGGCTGGAGTGAAACATACAATGGGAGGGGGAGGATCCAGTTGTCGTGGTAAATGTCGGTACCAACGACATAGGCAGGACAAGGATAGAGGTTCTGCATCGTCAGTATGAGGAACTAGGCAGCAAATTAAGAAGCAGAACCTCAAAGTTAATCATCTCTGGATTATTACCTGAGCCACGTGCAAATTGGCATAGGACAAATAAGATTGGAGAAACTTATGCACAGCTCAAAGTCTGGTGTGGTAGTAGTGGGTTCTGGTTCGTGGGGCATTGGCACCAGTACTGGGGAAAGAGGTGGCTGTACCGTTGGGACAGTCTGCACCTGAACCATGCTGGGGCCGGTGTTCTAGCGAGCCACATAACTCGGGAAGTAGAGACGGTTTTAAACTGAATAGTGGGGGCAAGGGATCAAATTTGGGAAGATATGGTGAATCAAGGAGGAGAGACAAGGCAAGAGAGAAAGGTATAAATAGGGGAAATGATAAAGAGACCGAGACAGGAAGAGACAAAGCATACAAATCAAAGAGTAAATCAACAGATAAGGCTAGAGGTGACAAAAATAATAAAAGGACAAAACTAAATGCTCTGTATCTGAATGCATGGAGCATTCGAAACCAAACAAATGAACTGAGAGCACAAATAGCATAAATAAGTACGATCTCGATCTGATAGTCATTGCAGAGACATGGCTGCAGGGCGACATAGATTGGGATGTGAATATTGGAGGTGACATGACATTTAGGAAGGACAGGAAGCTTGGAAAAGGTGATGGGGTAGCTCTGTTAATTAATGATGGTATCAGCACAATAGAGAGGGATGACCTAAGTTTAGGAGATCAGGATGTAGAAGCAGTTTGGGTAGAGATGAGAAATCATGAAGGCAAGAAGTCACTTGTGGGAGCAGTGTATAGGCCACCTAACATTAACCACACTGTAGGATGGGGTATAAAGGAAGAAATAATGGCAGCTTGTCAGAAAGGTACAGCGATAATTATGAGGGGTTTTAATCTACATGTAGACTGGAAAATTCAGATGGGCAGAGGTTGCCTAGATGAGGAATACATAGAATGTTTTTGGGATAACTTCTTGGAACAATACATTCTGGAGCCAACCAGAGAGCAGGCTATACTAGACCTGGCATTGTGCAACGAGATAGGATTAATTAATGACCTCATAGTTCAGGTGCCCCTAGGTAGTAGCAATCATAATATGATTGTATTTTACATTCAGTTTGAGGGAGAGAAGAGTGGGTCCCAGACTAGTATTTTAAACACAAATAAGGGTCTTTTGGCTAAGATCAAGTGTAGTATCTGTTCTTATCGGTGCTTATTTGGAAGAGAAGAAAGCATGATCATTGGCTTTTGATCCTGGGTAGGCTTTGAGTAAAATGGCTATAACCAATCTTCGCGCTTCAGGCCAGGGAGTGCGGAACACCGTTCGGGTGGTGGTGAAGGACAAGGAAGGAGATGCACTGGTCGATCGCACCTTCTTCATCAAGAAAATCCTCATCAATTGCTGTGGATTTCAAGCTTCGGACATCTTCTGCCTGCAGGATTTCCCCAGCAGTGGGTATTTCGACATGATGTTCAAGAATGTGGCAGGATGCATCAAGTTCCTGAAGGTGTTCAAGGAGAAAGGGGACCAGGCGCCGTTGTCGATCCTCACAGTGAAGGCACTCTTCACAACGTGACCAGGTGGTGACGATTCACATCTACAACACCCATGTTCCTGTGGTGGATGTACTCACCTTTCTCGCCAAGTACGTCGAGGTGGCCGGCAGCAGCACTGATGTCAAGAACCCCTTTGAGATTTGGACCAGCAAGCGGCAGGTCAAGGTGACCTTGAAGGTCGATGCCAGTGGAACCATGATCCACCCTCCCTCCAGCTTCGCTATCGGGGGAAGTCGAGGCTTCTTGGTCTACGCTGGGCAGCCCAGATTTTGCTGCACCTGTGGCAAATCTGGTCACGCGGCAGCTAACTGCAGCACGGTTGTTTGCAAGAACTGCAAGGAGGAAGGCCATCAGACCAAGGACTGTAAGCAGACTAAGTGTTGCAACTTGTGCGGTGCGGCAGGCCATCTCTACAAAACCTGCCCCAAACGCTGCCTCACTTATGCTCAGGCGGCAAGGTCCAAGGAAAGGCCGGGAGAAGGTTCGACGAAGGCGTCCGGTGCTGGAAAGAAGACAAGCAACCTTCTCCGCAGTGAGGAACTTCTCCCTGAGAAGGAGAACAAAGGGGAGGAAGCTGAAACCAGCGACCCAGCACCTCCCCTGCATCCGGAAACCCCTCCTCCACAGACAGAATCAATGGACGAGGAGGCAGCAGATGGACAAACCGGTCAGTGGAAAGTGGTACAAAGGAAAACCACAAAGAAAAGACCTCCAAAAGAAGAACAGGTCACCACCCAAACCAGTGGCAAGAGGAGACTACCTTCTGAGACAGACTACAACAGCTCCTCTTCACTGGATGAGGAAGTGCTGGAACGACGGCCCCTTCAAAAGAAGCGGCAGAACTCCAAGGAGCTGGAAGATAACGCCCCCCAGCCCCCGGACACAGGAAGATGTGATGGGCCTGGCGAGCCCCAACCCCAAAGCGCCACACCTAACAACATGGCCAGCGCATCCCAGCTCCGGGACACTGAGAGCAAAGACATGTCTGGCGCACCTCAGCTCCGGGAAGCAGGGAGCAGTGATGTTTTCGAGGAGGAACAGAGGGGAACAGCAGAGGACAACCCTATCCTTACTGCCTACAAGACCCCCCCCCCCCCCTCGATGTCAACCCAGCGGAACAAACCCTGCATGAAAAACCAGGAGGGGTTTCTGAGCCCAACGAATGTGAAACAGCTTGCGGACACTATGGGTATGCAGGAACATCCCGAAGGACTGGGACTAGCAAGGACAAATGGTATGGGAAGCAACAACCAACTTTTTAAAAATGGGTATAAGAATTGCTTCCATAAATGTGAGTAGCATTAAATCCACTAAGCGATATGTTTCAACCTTGGATTACCTTGCCAAGGTCAAAGCCGACCTCCTGTTTCTGCAGGAGTGTGGAATACCACATCTCAGCACCTACAGGCAGTGGTCACGATGGTGGTCCCATGGGCCATCGATCTGGTCGGGGGGTAATGACTGCCGTTCCTCCGGCCTGGGTATTCTGCTGCGGGGAGGTAACTTCACCATCTCCGAAGTTAAGGAGGTGGTGGGCGGTCGCCTCCTCGTAGCAGACGTAAGGGACAACAACGCTCCGCTCCGGTTGATCAACGTGTACGCCCCGGTACAACGCAGCGAGCGGCTGACCGTCTTCCAGCAGCTCCCACTGCTGCTGGCGACGTCCAGGCCAGTCATCCTAGGCGGTGACTTCAACTGCATCATCAATGCGGCTGGACGATCCGGCAGTGACGACAGCAAACTGGACACTACGTCCAGATTCCTAATAGAAACAGTTAAAGATGCCAAACTGCACGACGTCTTCAGCAAACCTGCAGACGGAGCGCAGCGCAGGTACACATGGTCAAGATCGAACGGGTCTGCCCGTTCCAGGATTGACTTCCTGTTTGTGTCCCGTGCTGTCACGGTCAGATCCACCGATGTCAAGCCGGTGTTCTTCTCCGACCACTGCCTCTTACTGGCCGACTGTCACTTACAGGACGTCCAGCGGGTTGGCAGAGGGAGGTAGAAGCTCAATGCTACACTGCTGACCCCAGAGAACGTTGAGGAACTCAAAAGGGATAACAAAGGTTGGAGGACCGTGAAACCTCTCTTTGAGTCTCCAGTTCAGTGGTGGGAAGCGATCAAGGAGAACATCAAGAGGTTCTTCATCCACAAAGGTGTTCAGAGGGCGAGAGAGAGACAGAGGGAAATGTCCCGACTCCAGAAAAGTATGCAAAATCTGCTCCGGCTGCAATCAATGGGGGTCGAGGTCAAGGAGGACCTCCAAGAGGTGAAGAGCCAGCAGGCCTCGTTCTTTGCCACGGAGGCCTCCAAGATCATCTTCCGGTCCAGATTTCGCTCCATTGAGCAGGATGAGATGTGTTCGCATTACTTCTTCCAAAAGGTACACACAGAGAGCTCTGTTATCAGCAGCCTGAAGGAAGAGGATGGCTCAGTCACGGCTTCACAGTCCGACATACTAAGGATTAGCAAATACTTTAATGCTGGGCTGTATGACGCGAAGCCCACAGACAGCAGAGCCTCCCAGTCCTTCCTGTCATCTATCACAGAGGTCTTAGATAACAGCAGGAGGGAGAGACTTGACAAGCCGCTAACTCTGGACGAGCTGGCAAAGGCCGTTGAGTCCTTCGAGACGAGTAAAACCCCCGGGAGCGACGGCTTACCGGTTGAGTTGTACTCGGCCCTGTGGGACTGGGTCGGCCCGGACCTGCTGGAAGTATACGAGAGTATGCTCCTGGCCGGCAGCATGTCAGAATCCATGAGGAAAGGCATCATCACCCTCATTTAGAAGCGGAAGGGGGAGAGGGCAAAAATCAGAAATTGGCGGCCCATCTCACTGCTTAATGTTGATTACAAGATTCTGTCCAAAGTCATCACCAGTCGAGTCAAGTCTGCTCTGGAGTTGGTGATTCACCCTGATCAGACCTGTACTGTACCCGACAGGAAGATCTCTGATAGTCTCGCACTACCCAGGGATACGATCGCCTATGTATGGACAGGAGGGTGGACACCTGCCTCATCAGCCTGGACCAGGAGAAGGCTTTTGACAGGATATCGCACACCGACATGATGGACGTGCTTTCCAAAATGGGGTTTGGGGAGGGAATCTGCAATTGGATCCAACTGCTCTACACAAACATCAGTAGCGCAGTCTCAATCAACGGGTGGGAATCGGAAAGTTTCCCGATCAAATCTGGAGTCAGACAGGGCTGTCCTCTCTCCCCGGTCTTGTTTGTTTGCTGGATTGAACCCTTTGCTGAGTCGATTAGGAAGGATGCGAGCGTAAGAGGGGTGACAATCCCAGGCAGTGGAGGCACTCAGGTGAAAACCTCCCTGTACATGGATGACGTCGCCGTCTTCTGCTCGGATCCACTGTCCGTGCGCAGACTGATGAGCATCTGCGACCAGTTCGAACTGGCCTCGGGAGCCGAAGTTAACCATGGCAAGAGCAAGGCCATGTTCTTTGGGAACTGGGCTGACCGATCCTTTGTCCCCTTCATCGTCAGGTCAGACTACCTGAAGGTGCTGGGGATATGATTCGGAAGGGAGGGGCATCGATCTCTCTCCATTGTGGGTAAGAACCTGGTCATCAGGTGCGAGGTGCTCACTTTGATGCTGTATGTGGTGCAGGTCTGGCCCATACCCCACTCCTGCGCTGTGGCGGTCACCCGAGCCATTTTCTGCTTCATCTGGAGATCTAAAATGGACCGGATCCGGAGGGACATGATGTTCAAATCTCTGGACAACGGTGGGAAAAATGTACCCAACGTGGCCCTCATCCTGATGACCACCTTCGTGTGCGGCTGCATCAAGCTGTGTGTACATCTCCAGTACGCAAACTCCAAGTGTCACTACGTGCTGAGGTTCTATCTGTCCCCGGTGTTGCAAAGGATGGGCCTGGTCACATTGCCGCGGAACGCTCCATACAGTTGGACCGTGCCGTACTGCCTATCCTTCGTGGAGCAGTTTCTGCGGGAAAACACCTTTGACCGCCGATCCATCAGGCAGTGGTCTGCACGTAATGTCCCCAAGGCCCTATGGGAAAAGGAGACGGGGGATCCTGTCGGATGGTTCCCTGAGCAGACCGCCAAAGTCATTTGGTGGAATGCCTCATCACCAGAACTTTCAAGCAAGCACCAAGATGTAGCTTGGCTGGTGGTGAGAAGGGCCCTCCCCGTCAGATCCTTCCTGCATGCCCGAAGTCTCGTCCCCTCCGCGCAATTCCCCCCCGCGGTGGCTGTGGTGGGGAAGAGATGATTGCCCACCTCCTCCTGGAATGTGTCTTTGCAAAGCAGGTGTGGAAGAGAATAAGTGGTTTTTGTTGAGGTTCATCCCTAGCAGCTCCGTAACACAGGAGTCTGTGCTCTGCGGGCTGTTCCCAGGGACGCACACCGAGACAAACATCAACTGCTGCTGGAGGACTATCCATTCGGTGAAAGACGCCCTTTGGTCTGCCCGAAACCTGCTGGTCTTGCAGCGCAAAGAGTTGTCCACGACCGAATGTTGCTGACTGGTACATTCCAAGGTCCAGCACTACGTGCTGAGGGACGCATTAAAGCTTGGGGCAGCTGCAGCAAAGGCTGAATGGGGAAAGACCACAGTGTAAGGTCTCCCCACCAAGCTGAACTGAGGGGCTGGCTCCATGGAAAACCCCTCGAACTGTTTTGGGAAATTTCCGTTTGCTGTAAAATGTACATGGCATGAAAAATGAAATGGAAGGGTTGTGAGGCAACTCACTCCTGTATTGAAGGAAACTGACCTCCTTTGCATTATTTGTAATTTTTGACTTGGTGCTGTTTAGAACTGTTTTGTCATGTAATTTTTTGCAGATTTTTATGAATAAAGTATATTTGGGAAATTAAAAAAAAGTTCAGGGAAGCCAGGGTCCACCATAAACTGAGCATGTGGGAGCAACAATCTCTCCATTGTGGGTAAGAACCTGGTCATCAGGTGCGAGGTGCTCACGTTGTTGCTGTACGTGGCGCAAGTTGCCCATTCTCCACTCCTGCGCTGTGGTGGTCACCCGAGCCATTTTCCGCTTTATCTGGAGGTCTAAAATGGACCAGGTCCGGAGGGACACGATGTTCTAACCTCTGGATAAGGGCGGGAAGAATGTACCCAACATCGCCCTCATCCTGATGACCACCTTCTTGTGCGGCTGCATCAAGCTGTGTGTAGACCCCCAGTACGCAAACTCCAAGTGTCACTATGTGCTGAGGTTCTATCTGTCCCCGTTGTTGTGAAGGATGGGCCTGGTCACATTGCCGTGGAACGCTCCATCCAGTTGGACCGTGTCGCACCAACTATCCTATGTGGGAATGTTTCTGCGGGAAAACACCTTTGACCACCAATCCATCAGGCAGTGGTCTTCACAGAATGTCCTCAAGGCCCTATGGGAAAAGGAGATGGTGGATCCGGTCGGATGGTTCCCCAAGCAGACCGTCAAAGTCATTTGGCGGAATGCCTCATCACCAGAACTATCAAACAAGCACCAGGATGTAGCTTGGCTGCTGGTGAGAAGGGCCCTCCCCGTCAGATCCCTCTTGCACACCCGGAGTCTATCCCCCTCCACACGCTGCCCTTGAGGTGGCTGCAGTGGTGAAGAGACTCCTTCTAGAATGTGTCTTTGCAAAGCATGTGTGGAAAAGCATTTGTCGAGGTTCATCCCAAGCAGCTCTGTAACACAGGAGTCTGTGCTCTGTGGGCTGATCCCAGGGACACACACTGAGATAAACATCAACTGCTGCTGGAGGACTATCAATTTGGTGAAAGACGCTCTTTGGTCTGTACGAAACTTGCTGGTCTTCCAGCGCAAAGAGTTGTCCACCACCGAGTGTTGCAAACTGGCACATTCCAAGGTCCAGGACTACAGGCTGAAGGATGCACTCAAGCTTGGGGCTGCCGTCACAAAGGCTCAATGGGGAAAGACCACAGTGTAAAGTCGCCCCACCATAGTGAACTGAGGGGCTGGACCCATGGGAAACCCCTCGGGCTGTATACACCAAATGTGGGTTTGCTGTAAAATGTACACGACATGAAAAAAGGAATGGAAGGGTTGTGTGGCAACTCACTCCTGCTTTGAAGAAAACTGATTTCTTTTGCACCTTTTGTTTAGAATTAGAATTAGAACATTACAGCACAGTACAGGCCCTTCGGCCCTCGATGTTGCGCCGACCTGTGAAACCATCTGACCTACACTATTCCATTTTCATCCATATGTCTATCCAATGACCACTTAAATGCCCTTAAAGTTGGCGAGTCTACTACTGTTGCAGGCAGGGCGTTCCACGCCCCTACTACTCTCTGAGTAAAGAAACTACCTCTAACATCTGTCCTATATCTATCACCCCTCAACTTAAAGCTATGTCCCCTCGTGTTTGCCATCACCATCCGAGGAAAAAGACTCTCACTATCCACCCTATCTAACCCTCTGATTATCTTATATGTCTCTATTAAGTCACCTCTCCTCCTCCTTCTCTCCAACGAAAACAACCTCAAGTCCCTCAGCCTTTCCTCGTAAGACCTTCCCTCCATACCAGGCAACATCCTAGTAAATCTCCTCTGCACCCTTTCCAAAGCTTCCACATTCTTCCCATAATGCGGTGACCAGAACTGCACGCAATACTCCAGGTGCGGTCTCACCAGAGTTTTGTACAGCTGCAGCATGACCTCGTGGCTCCGAAACCCGATCCCCAGACTAATAAAAGCTAACACGCCATATGCCTTCTTAACAGCCCTATTAACCTGGGTAGCAATTTTCAGGGATTTATGTACCTGGACACCAAGATCTCTCTGTTCATCTACACTACCAAGAATCTTCCCATTAGCCCAGTACTCTGCATTCCTGTTACTCCTTCCAAAGTGAATCACCTCACACTTTTCCACATTAAACTCCATTTGCCATCTCTCAGCCCAGCTCTGCAGCCTATCTATGTCCCTCTGTACCCTACAACATCCTTCGGCACTATCCACAACTCCACCGACCTTCGTGTCACTCGCAAAGTTACTAACCCACCCTTCTGCACCCTCTCCCAGGTCATTTATAAAAATGACAAACAGCAGTGGCCCCAAAACAGATCCTTGCGGTACACCACTAGTAACTAAACTCCAGGATGAACATTTGCCATCAACCACCACCCTCTGTCTTCTTTCAGCTAGCCAATTTCTGATCCAAAGCTCTAAATCACCTTCAACCCCATACTTCCATATTTTCTGCAACAGCCTACCGTGGGGAACCTTATCAAACGCCTTACTGAAATCCATATACACCACATCCACTGCTTTACCCTCATCCACCTGTTTGGTCACCTTCTCGAAAAACTCAATAAGGTTTGTGAGGCACGACCTAACCTTCACAAAACCGTGCTGTCTATCGCTAATGAACTTATTCTTTTCAAGATGATTATAAATCCTGTCTCTTCTAACCTTTTCCAACATTTTACCCACAACCGAAGTAAGGCTCACAGGTCTATAATTACCAGGGCTGTCTCTACTCCCCTTCTTGAACAAGGGGACAACATTTGCTATCCTCCAGTCTTCCAGTACTATTCCTGTCGACAATGACGACATAAAGATCAAGGACAAAGGCTCTGCAATCTCCTCCCTAGCTTCCCAGAGAATCCTAGGATAAATCCCATCTGGCCCAGGGGACTTATCTATTTTCACACTTTCCAAAATTGCTAACACCTCCTCCTTGTGAACCTCAATCCCATCTAGCCTAGTCGTCTGAATCTCAGTATTCTCCTCGACAACATTTTCTTTCTCTCCAGTAAATGCTGACGAAATATATTCATTTAACGCTTCCCCTATCTCCTCTGATTCCACACACAACTTCCCACTACTATCCTTGATTGTCCCTAATCTAGGGCGGAACAGTGGCGCAGTGGTTAGCACCGCAGCCTCACAACTTCAGCGATCCGGGTTCAATTCCGGGTACAGCCTGTGTGGAGTTTGCAAGTTCTCCCTGTGTCTGCGTGGGTTTTCTTCGGGTGCTCCGGTTTCCTCCCACATGCCAAAGACTTGCAGGTTGATAGGTAAATTGGCCATTAGAAATTGCCCCGAGTATAGGTAGGTGGTAGGGAAAATATAGGGACAGGTGGGGATGTGGTAGGAATATGGGATTAGTGTAGGATTAGTATAAATGGGCGGTTGATGGTCGGCACAGACTCGGTGGGCTGAAGGGCCTGTTTCAGTGCTGTATCTCTAAACTAACTCTAGTCGTTCTTTTATTCCTGCTATACCTATAGAAAGCCTTAGGGTTTTCCTTGATCCTATCCGCCAATGACTTCTCGTGTCCTCTCCTTGCTCTCCCTTTAGATCCTTCCTGGCTAGCTTGTAACTCTCAAGCGCCCGAACTGAGCCTTCACGTCTCATCCTAACATAAGCCTTCTTCTTCCTTTTGACAAGCGCTTCAACTTCTTTAGTGAACCACGGCTCCCTCGCTCGACAACTTCCTCCTTCCCTGACAGGTACATACTTATCAAGGACACGCAGTAGCTGCTCCTTGAATAAGTTCCACATTTCGATTGTTCCCATCCCCTGCAGTTTCCTTCCCCATCCTACGCATCCTAAATCTTGCCTAATCGCATCATAATTTCCTTTCCCCCAGCTATAATTCTTGCCCTGCGGAATATACCTGTCCCTGCCCATCGCTAAGGTAAACCTAACCGAATTGTGATCACTATCACCAAAGTGCTCACCTACATCTAAATCTAACACCTGGCCGGGTTCATTACCCAGTACCAAATCCAATGTGGCATCGCCCCTTGTTGGCCTGTCTGCATACTGTGTCAGAAAACCCTCCTGCACACACTGGACAAAAACTGACCCATCTAAAGTACTCGAACTATAGTATTTCCAGTCAATATTTGGAAAGTTAAAGTCCCCCATAACAACTACCCTGTTACTCTCGCCCCTGTCGAGAATCATCTTCGCTATCCTTTCCTCTACATCTCTGGAATGTCAACTTGGTGCTGTTTTGAACTGTTTTGTCATGCATTTTTTTTTACAGATTTTTATGAATAAAACATATTTTTGGGAGGAGAAAAAGTTCAGAAAAGTTTCACTAGGCTGATTCCTCGGATGAGGGGTTTGTCTTATGAGGAAAGGTTGAGCAGGTTGGGCCTGTACTCATTGGAGTTTAGAAGAATGAGAGGTGATCTTATTGAAACATATCAGATCCTGAGGGGGCTTGACAGGTTAGATGCTGAGAGGATGTTTCCTCTCATGGGGGAATGTAGAAATAGGGCACACAGTTTCAAATTAAGGTGATTCCAATTGAAGATGGTGATGAGGAGGAATTTCTTCTCTCAGAAGGTCATTAGCATTTGGAATTCTCTTTCCCAGCGAGTTTTGGAGGCTGGGTCAATAAATATATTCAAGGCTGAGTTAGACAGATTTTTGATTGACAAGGGAGCCAAGGGTTATGAGGGGGCAGAAAAGTGAAGTTAAGACCACGATCAGATCAGCCATGATTTTATTGAATGGCGGAGTAGGATCAAGGGGCTGAATGGCCTACTGCTGTTCCTACTTCTTATGTTCTTATACCCACACAGACAGTCCTTTTTCACAGCTACTCGAAAACGAATGATATTTTAATGACTCTTGCACACAATCCTCTCCGACTGAAACATGCTTCATTCACCTGACTTCATTCTCCAAATCTAGGTCCAGTACCATCTCCTTCCCCATTGGATGGAAATATACTGATTCAGAAAGTTCTCTTACACACATTCCAGGAATTCTTCTCCCTCTTTGCCCTTCACACAGTTATTTTCCCAGCCTGTATTCGGATAATTGAAATCCCCATTAGCATTACTCAGAGGTTCTTGCATCTTTCGACAATTTGCCTGCAAATTTGCTCCTCTATCCACTTCCTACTATTTAGTGGCCTGGATATACACTGAGCAGTGGAATAACTCCTCTGTTGATGCATTATTCTAAACAAATAGATTCTACCTTTCAACCCTCAAGTACATTTTCTCTTCCTAGTGCTGTAACAGTATCTTTGATCAATACAGCTGCACCCACACAATCCTCTGCCTATTTTTCTTCTCTATCTTTCTTGAATACATCGCAGTGAGGAATATTAAGTTCCCATTCCTCCCCTTGTTTGATCCATGTCTCCGTTATTGCCACTGGATCACAATCCCATGTGACTGCTTGTACCTGCAGCTCACCAATCCTATTTACCATGCTGCAAGTATTTACAAACATGCACTCTAAACCTATCTCAGTCTGCCTTGCATTTGTCTCTTGTTTGAGGCTTGTGTTTCTGAACTATTCTTTATTCTAATGCTGTTTGTTTCTCTCAGTCCTCGGTGCACCTTGTATCTATTCTTTAATGCTTCATCCTTATGCCCCTCCCCCAGCCAAATTAGTATAAATCCTTTCACAAAGCATTAGTTAAAGTGACAGCGAGGACATTTGTCCTGTCCATCTTGTGCAGGTCACATCAACACCAGACGTGGCGACAATGTTCCTGGAAGCTGTAGCCCTGCCTCATCCACCATTTCTCCAGCCATGCATTAACCTGTATTATCCTACTATTCCTATACTCACTAATACACATGGGAGTAATCCAAATATTATAACCTTTGTGGTCTTGCTCTTTAACTTCCTTCCCAGCTCCTAAAACTCTGATTGTAGGATCTCAACCCTTTTCTTACTCATGTCATTGGTTCCAAAATAGACCACGACTTCTGACTGTTCTTCTTCCCTATTGAACATATTTTGAAGCCTGAAAACTGGTTTCAGAATCTCACACTTGGTCCCACTGCCACGCGGCTGGGGGTGGGTGGAGGCTGCACCGAGGTCCCCCCACTGCTGGTAATATGTGGTGGGCCTTTCCCGAAGTCGGGGGTCGAGGCGGGCCTCTTCCCGCAGAATTTTATGGCCCCCTCCTGCCGTGACCCATGACATCGAGAGACTGGTAAAATTCAGCCCAATACGTTCAGCTACAATGGCGGTTCATGCTGCCCTCTTCTGGTCATTGGCTGACTTACGTGCAAAGTTTCTGTAAAATGAATGTAACGTGGATATATTGCCAGAACAGGGGAGGATCACCTTGAGATGTTTTTAGGAAGAAGCAGAGCAGTTGGACTAATTGGAGAACACAGCCAAAGATACAGCACTGGCATGATGGGCCAAATGGTCTTTGTTCACTATTCTATGACTCGATGAACATTTCCCATCCTAATTTCACATTTTCTACAACTGCAGCATTTGGCTTTGTAAAGGTCTGGTGTGTAGACTTTTCCCAGAGCTGCAAATAGTACCTTGTGACAATATAAACTGTCAGTGTGTGAATGTGGGTGTCACATTTATATACAAAATGAGAGCTGAAGTTATGACGGTGTCAGTTGTAAATGTATTTTCATTATGTTTCTAATCTGTAAGATATTATACATATCTATGATTGAAACTGTGCTCCTGTAAATGGTGAGTTTTATTAATCATTCATTGGATGTGGACATCGTTTACAAGGCCACCATTTACTGCCCATCCTGACTTGCCCTTGAGATGCTGGTGCTGAACCGGCTTCCTGAACAGCTGCAGCCCGTGTGGATTTGCAGTTTTTCTTGTAGTTGTTCATTTGAAATCACTGTCAGCAGATTATTGCTGGGATTTGAAATCACTGTCACCAGATTAGTGATGGGATTTGAAATCACTGTCACCAGATTATTGCTGGGATTTGAAATCACTGTCACCAGATTATTAGTCCAGGCCTCTGGATTACTAGTGCAGTAAATATAACCACTATTTTAATGGAGCCAAGGGTGCATCAATGGGCTCATTATGAATAAATATGAGTCTGTGTGCGTGGTTTTGGAATATATTTGTGTGTATCATTGTGTATAAATGTACTTAGGTGTTATTAATAAATAAAACAGAAATACATAAACAGATAATTTTTTTTGAATAAGACAATTCAACCTGAATAAATAATAGATTCGTGCAAATAAGCATGTAAGCAGTATTTAACACAAGAAATCAAAAATGTTCGCGTTTAACATGGATGAAAGGAAGAGCAAATGTAACAGGGCTTTAAGGTGATAAACTCAAAGAATCAGTGACTGGTTACAGTACAGAAGGAGGCCATTCAGCCCATCGTGTCAATGCTAGCTCTCTGCAACAGCAACTCACCTCGTCTCAATCCCCTGCCTTTTCTCCATTGCCCTGCAAATTTTTCTCCTCAGATAATTATCCAATTCTCTTTTGAAGGCCTCGATTGAACCTGCCTCCGCCGCACTCTCAGGCAGTGCCTTCCAGATCCTAACCACTCGCTGCTTAAAATAGTTTTTCCTCATGTTGCCATTGATTCTTTAGTCAATCATCTTAAATCGGTGTCCTCTGGTTGTAGATCCTTCCAGCAATGGGAACAGTTTCTCCCTATCTACTCTGTCCAGACACAAGAACACAAGAACATCAGTAGTATGAGAAATGGTCCATTTTCCTGCTGATTTTTCTATTGCTTCACCTCAATAACCACAATAACAATCATCTCCTTGGGTTTCATGGTTTATTGAATGAATTTGCAGTCCTGACACAGTGTGAATCCACAGAAGTCATCGATAAGGTCCATCTACTGCCTCGTGACATGGTGTAGCTAGCTCTATTCTGTCAATAAAAGTAATTCGCATTGGCATTACATACTATGTTGCTTGCTTGCTAGCTAATGCATTTTGCTGCTTTCCATTGATGTTTGTATGCTACTTTATTTATAGGGAGAAAATATGTTTTAAATCAGACTGTGTTTTGAAGGCATCAGATTGGCGATACAATTTATATACAGATTAATTGCCCCCATGTCCGTGGCTGAGTCAATAATTTTGTCAAATGTCCATGGTGCAACATCAACATGTCAGTGCCTATCCCTGCACAGATAAGAGGGGCTCCCTCTTCATTTAGGGCAGGGGGAGGAGGAATGGCTTTCCCAGAAGACATAAATCTCAAAGAACACATCCATTCAGAGTTTTGACTGAACTGAACTGCACAGAATGTTGTGAGAGAGCAATCCAGTTCCTTTTCCCACTCTCTTGGGGCTTGAGGAAAAAATGTTCTTTAAAACAAAGAAAGAAATGCACTGGACACATTCAACTGGAGAAACTGGATCAACATTCTTTGCCGCTGTTTGTTGTTCCACCTCCCCTAAAGGTTTAATGGGTGTATGTGGCGTGGCAATGGAATGATGGAAACTCGGAAACCCCAAGGTAGATTTGCCCAGATTTGTGCTGAGCTGACGTACCACATTTAGTCTCAGTGTCCTTAGTTTAAGAATGGGAAAACGTAGCCAGGATTCCTCCTCCTAATAGCAATTCAGTGACTTGATGTCGATTACACAGGTATGGACCTGAGGCAAGGGAGAGATTAAGCTCAACTTGTGATGTGCTCCACAGTCAAGTAGCCTGTCAACAATGGCTCTCTCAGCTCACACATGAAGAATGTTCTGGAAAGCTGACCGAACCCATGGATCATAATCCCGGTGAGGACTCAACAACCAGAGGAGGAGAAAAAGTAGAAAAAAAAACAATGATTGGATAAAATAATTGAAATGCTATTTGTAAAGTTATATATAATGCAATAGTTCATGCTGCAACAAAACAACATGATGTGGGTTTGAACCCGTAAGTGCCCAGCAGTAATATTCTCCATCGACAGACCAGGAGGCTCCTCAGTGAAAGTGAAATTGGAGTGTCAGCCTAGGACATGAAAGCTAGTGCCAGTTATTTTAGCAAACTAAGACACACAGGTTCAACTGGTAGAAAGCAAAATTAGGACTGATGTCAGGAAGTTCCGTACACAAATAGTGATCGCCATGTGGAAAAGACTTCCCGATAGGGCAGTGTAGATAAAAAAGCTTGTCAACCCTGAAGGAACAGTTGGAGAGTGTGGGAGTGAGGGATGCAGTTCTTTCTGCATCAATGAGCTTGAATAGGCCAGATGGCATTCCTCAGAATCCCAATGTTTATAACCTGTAAGGCTAAATTGCTATATGTCTGGGGATAGGTTATCTGTTTGCTTCGTAGTCTGAGTGAAGTGTCTCGCATGGGCAAAACAATCAATGGAAAAGAGATAACTCACCTACATGAGACTCCCTCTCATGCAGTGACAGGGTTATGATAAGCATGGTGAGGACACAGAACTGCGAGCTCAAGGTACAGCTAACAGATCTTCAAAATAGATTTGTCAAACCTGTATGTATTTTACATCACCTCTTTGTAAAACCCTAGATCTTATTCACAAATGTGTTTCTGAATCTATTTCACTAATCCTCACATCAACTGGATCCATTATTAAGTCTTTGTGGTCAAAATCCTGAAGTTCCCTCTTACATTTTGGGTGTATTTAAACTGCATTTTCGATCAGTGTGAAGGGGTTTCAACTTTGCACTGACACTTTTATTATGTTCATTCAGAGGTAATGTAATATCCATCTTCGAAAAGGGTGACAGAACTAAGCGGAATAATTGCAGCCCAGTTAATTTAACATCGATGTTAGTTGAGTGAGTATGTTCAAGACTGAAATTGGTAGAGTGTTGGACACGAATGGAAACAAGGGAAATGGGGATAGGGTGGGAAATGGATTGAGGTAGAAGATCAACCATGATCTTATTGGATGGTGGAGAGGCTCGAGGGTCCGTACAATCTACACCCGCTCCTATTTCTTATTTTCTAGGTCAATGTTTAGAATCTTTAAAGATAAAATTACTAAATATCCAAGTGAGAAAATTATTAGAAGTAGAAACACTGGTTTCATAAAGGAAAATCGTGCTCGACAAAACCCAATAGAGTTCCTTTGAAGTGACAGATAATGGTGGCCGTGTGTACAGGGACATTCGGAATGCCTTGGAAAAGTTAGTAGAGAGGAGACCATTGGAGAAGATTAACACTTTTGGAATTAGGGGAATGGGATGAAATGGGATTAAAAACTGGTTCTGAGGGAGGAGAGAGTAGGAGTTAAGGGCAGTTTCTCCGAGGGGATGAAAGTGGGGAGCAGTGCCCCACACGGTTCTGTTCTAGTGCTGCTACTTTGTAGTGTGTAAGGTCACTTGTGCACTTGGCGAGGAGTGAATTATTGTGCAGGGCATGGGGAAGATGCAAAAAGACCATCTTTAAGAAAAGGAGTCTGGCCTCAATGGTCCGGGTGGAAACACTTGTGACACCATGCAGTCACACTGACTCCCTCGTATGCATGGGTTTGGCCTGTGTTGACAGCCCGAGCAATAAGGGAATAATTTTTTTCAACAGAATGTAACATTTGTTTCGCTTTCGGTTGAGTTGAAGAATGACGGTTTTTATACAATTGAGAAACCGGTTCTTGCAAACTGCTTGTTTCTCTTATGGAGTTTGTTGAACCCAGACTGAGCCACAACACTTCAATAACCTGAAACATTCTCAGCACAGTAACTTTTTACTCATGTGATTGTGTTTTTTACTCCCCAGATCTAGAAGACAGCAGCTTGACAGATGATATTGAGTCTTCAAGCACTTCACTGAGCTGCTGTGCTTCCAGCAGAGGCTCTGCAGCAAAAGCAGGCTTGTCTTCCGAAGACTGCACTACTAAACAGACCAAACAACTTACCGAAGAAATCCAGAACCCACAGGTCAAACTAAACTCATCCCTGACCTTTTGTAAATGTGTTCCCTTTCTCTACAAGCATGAAAAAACATGAGGTAATCAAGATTAGAGCCGTCTGACAATCTGATCCATTCAAGCACAGGGAATAGAATTTTTTGCAGGTGTGGGAGATGGTTGTAAATAGTTAAGGATCTAAAGGCTAAGTGTGTTGATGAGCAACATTGTGGTAGAACGCGAGGAATTTTGAGGCCAGAGAAACCGTGGTTCTACAAAACACCAGCGTTAATCTTGCATGACCTCTAATAATGCCTCATCAAAAAGATGACTATAATTCATAACCGAGTTCCTTTAACTTCTGTAAACAGCTGCTTTGAAACCGTTTACAAACATAATCACATATATTGTAGATTTGTTAAAACCCAGTGTAATAAGTTCCTCTCCTTCCCAGAGATTTAAGTTATTATAATTCTCAAATGACATTAATAGGATTGTCCCAATCAGGAGCCATTTGACCTGTCTGCTTTTGTCGACTAATTACACTCTATCCTCAAGGCTCAATGGGAACTCAGTGCATTTGTGTAAAAACCAGACAGGGAATTGTGAAAATATACTAGATCTGTGTTTTTTAAGCTGCTGAAAACAAATTGCACGTTTTAATTTAGAAACACAGTTTCTCGAGTTCCCCAATGGTCTAGTGGTAAAGGCACTGCTGTTCACCTGACATTCAACCATATGAACCAGAGGATCTCAGGTTTGATTCCCACTCTTGGCTGAGTTAGCTAATTTCAACTAGAGACACTGTCGGGGCTGCTGCAATTACCTCAGTCACCACTTGAACCATGTAGGTTTGGTGCTCCGAAGTCGGAGATGATAAAGGGGGTGAGAAAGGGAACGGTGGCCTCATTCCCTGTCTCTGTTCAAGTTTTGGAGCTGGGGGATCCTCCAAACACCACCAGGTTTCATCAATTTCTGTCTCCGCTGGGCAAGCTAATATTGTCACTTGCTGTCCTTCCATCCTCTTCGCAACCACTCACAATCACTCTGGTGAGCAGATTGTTGAGGTATTTGCTGTTTGCTTCTCTCATTGCAGTGTGTCAGGGGCCTGGAGAACATGACCTTTGGAGATGCTGGATGGTTTTGGAGGGTGCTGGACTCAATCATTATCCTGTTGAGGAATAAGCAGAACAAAGAGATGCTAACGCTTGAGGTGCTGTCATACCTGTCGAAGAACATGATTCAGTTGAGAGCAAACACTAATCCACCCTTTGTCGATACAATCCTCAGCAGAATTCAGTCACTCTTTGAGGGAAGGTGTGAGAAAGTACTGGTGGAAATGTTCCAATGTGTTGGGAAACTTGACCAAGTGGAATCTGAGGGTGAAGATCTTTCTTCTACCAACAGGTCCATTCCAAACTGGTTCACTTATTGTTGCACTTGGATGGAAAGAGTGAGGAGATCATCAGATCTTGTAGGTCAACACTGTGGATGATCTTGCCACTTACTGGATCTGCTGAGGCTTCCTCATTGATATCTAGAGGAGCCCAATGGGAGTTACATGGACTTCCTCAGATACCTATCACAGCAGTTAGTTTAAGATGCTTCGAAACCTGTGGAGCTTTTATCAGTTCTCCAAGGAAGACAGTCACAGTGACTGCCTGACAGTGTTGGATATTAAGGATGTGAGAAGCCAGCTGCTCCACAATACCAGGCAGACTGGGACCAGCATATTCCACCATTGCTCTGGCAGCAGAACAACCCCCTTGTTGAATTTGCAGAGGTTCATCATCTGTTCCCATCCTCCATTTCTTTCCATGTATTCAGCTCCGTCTCTATAATTGTCTGATTCAAAGGGATCTTTAGTGTCTCCACACTATTGACACACAAATCCCTACTTATAGATGTTTGAAATTTAGCTGTGAATTCTCTCTGCTGTGATTCACTCTCAGAAACAAAACCATTGATCAGAGAAAGATCAATTCCTATACCATGGATTGTGAGTTATTCTTCAGCTCCGAGAACACGCAGTGACCTTTTCAACTTTACTCCTGCAGCAGCTGGAACGTGTCTGACCCGCCCGGTGGCTGACCTGGTGGACGAGCTGTGTAATGAACTGCTGCTGTCCCCCACCAGAATGAAACCTAAAGACACAGACCCCGATCCTCCTCCACCTCCTCCTCTTCAGAACAACAAACTGATCATTCTTTCAACATGACCTACACATTTGTAAATGTATGTATTGTAATTAAATAAATATTCTGTTGTGTTATTGTAACTATTGGTGAATCTTCAAACCCATTCAGGGAGGCAGTATTCCTGACACAGAGCAGCAGTGAGCAGGAGGAACTGGGGATAACATTGAGGAGAAATCTGTCTCTCCCCCGGGGGTGACAGAAGCAGGAGGTCTCAGCTGAGGATTCCAAGAGCAAGATCTCCGAGGCCTCGGCTGGTAAATATCAATGATTGATGAGCATTGGTCTCACACACAGGCTGTGGAGACAGTCTCTTCTCTCCTGGTGCAGATGACGGGACAATTGGAGGAGTCCAGAACTCACACCGACAACACAATGAGGGAGGCAACACATAAGGTGAGGAAGACCCTGGGCACTGGCCGTCCGGGAGATCAATGTAGCTGCCAACCAGACATTAGGAGGAGGGTAGAAGAGCTCTGGTCACTTCTACAGTGACAACAGTTACTGCTTCCATAGCTGGCATTCTGACAACGTAGCCTTGACTGCTCAGAAACTGCAGTTTCATCATCATTGCCATAACTCCTGGTAAATCCGTGATCCAGAAACAGCCCACTGTGTGTTCACATCTAGCCATTTCTCCCCCGTCGCCCCAGTCATTTGATTCTGGTGGGTGCACTGTCACAAAATGATCAGAGTTACAGAGGCTCAGAGAGGGAAATCATGGCAGAAATCCCAGTGGTCACTTCTGATGTGGAGTTTTGCTGAGGGACCGTGTCCCACTTCACTTGCCAGACCAGCTCCCAGAAGTGGGCGGTTTTCAGAAGGAAATTCCAGCTGGTGATTTTGGGATACGGGTGCTGTGATAATAAGACTCGCCTGTTTGAAATCTGGTTTTCACACAACATTCTGATGACCATAATTTGAAATTGCCTGGAGGCATGAAAACAGAAAGCTGCAGTTCATCACTCGAGTGCTGATTCGAAGCAATGCTCTTGGTGCAGTATAAGTGGATTCCACACACACATTTCCACTGAAGGTGTGAAGTGTGCTGTCTGACACACAGCAGCATGTTTCAGGATCACTCAGGGACTGAGGGAACGAAGGCACAGGTTCACAGATACAGTAGTGGAGGTCTTGATGGAGGAGGTCCAAAGGAGGAGGAATGTCCTGTACTTACAGAGGAGAAGGAGTCCACCTCCCTCTCCTGTCTCTCCTGTCCTTCTCTCCTGCCGCAGCTGGTGCTGCTCAGCCTGGCCTCGTGTCCTCCTCCCATTCCTCTTGCAGACCGAGCAAGATGTCAATGACCAAACGCTCCCTTTCTCCTGCTGATTCCTATAAAGTTTCCAATAAGGTGGAGTAACACAGCACTTACTCTTTATAGGTGAAATCCTCAGAGTATTTCCAGAGTAAATGCTGACAGAGTGTTGGTGAAGTCTTGACAAAGTTTCCCAGAAAGTCTCCCAACGTGTTTCAAATGTCCTCTTCAAACCTCCAGCAGTAAGTGAACAGTAAAAGGTGATTAATCTTTAAATAGCACTTGAAATCCTCAGCGATGACATGTTTACTCCTGTCACTGTCAGGAGACAGTGTGAGTTCAAGAGCCAGCCACCAAAATGCTGAACTGAGCAAGATGTCGATGACTAAACACTCCCTTTGTCCTGGTGACTCTGATAGGGAGGGGTCGACCCAACTCACAATCTCACTGATTTCACACAAATCATAAACTGCAGGACTGTCTGTGAAATTAACCTCCAATGTAGCATTCAAAATAAAATATGAATTCATAATTTAATAGTTTGTTTTAAAACTCCTCTGTGGTCACTGTGATACAAAAACACTTCACTTCCTTCATGTGATGATGTGATCTTCCAAAAGGAAATTGAAACAGTCCTCGTTCAGGAGTGAGAATTCTTCTGGTCACTGGCTGCAGAGTTAAAGGTGCCAACAATAGATTCCTCTCTTGCGGATTTCCACTGTAATCACAGTTTCATAGAACAAGGAAAGTGTTTACCAGCATATGTCAGCAGTATGGAATTCTGTTGTGTATACAGGAAAGGGAGGTGGGAACAGGACAGGCACATGGGATTAGGACGACTGCTCATGTGGAGGATGATCACCAGTAATCTATCAGAGATCAGATTACACCAGAGAGACTCCAAAAGAGAAACTGGTGTTGAATTTGTGAGGCTTGCTTTGTGGAATGCTTTAGTATTTGATGAGAATGTTGAACCAGTGAAATTTTGCAGCTGTGGGATGACAGTTACCTGAATAGATATTATAATATTTATTGCAACATTAAGGTACCATGTGTACTGAGTGTAACAACGTTAGCAGCATCCAATCATACAGCTGTGAAATATCTGCAAATGTTGCTAGTTATGTGGTGAGACAAATTGAAAAGTGTTTAATTTCTCTGCGATTTAAGTAGACATCTTGTCACTGGACCCAGAACCCTGAAGTGGAAGAAAATCATTCTCGTTCTCGAGAGACTGCCTAAGAAGAAGAAGAAGAAGAAGAAGAATGGAATAAAGTAACACCCTGACAGTTCATTAATTGTCTGTATGGAACCTTGCAGAATTTGGAAGACAGGCAGAAAAGTCAAAGTCACTGTCCTGGACCCAAGTCCTCCACTCTTCCAATATTACATATTTACATCTCTATAAAGGAGATGGCTTTTTGGTAAAGGAGCAGAATTCCTGCTGTGTATTTGTGTGAGGTCCTGGGTTCAAATCATACATAAGCCCTCATTTCGCCAGTAACATTAGAACTTGTAAGTGAAGTATTTAATACTTTTTCCCATGCGAATTGTGAAATTTACAATAGTCTGCTACAAAAGAGGTTGAACCTCTGTTGAAAAAGGGAGCGAAGGAAAGACCGAGTAATTACAGGCCAGTCAGACTAACCTCAGTCACGGCCTAATAACTGGAACCTATTCTGAGAGACAGAATAAACTGTCAGTTCGAAAAGCACAGGTTAATCAAGGATAGTCAGCATGGATTTTTAAGCGAAGATCTTGTTTGACCAACTTGATGGAATTTTTTGAAGAAGTAACAAGGAAGATAAATGAGGGTAGTGCAGCTGACATGTCCTACATGGATGTTAGCAAGGCATGTGGCAAGGTCCCACATGGCAGACTGGTTAAAAAAATAAAAACCCATGGGATCCAGGGAAATGCAGTAAGGTGGATACAAAATTAGCTCAGTGGCAGGAAACAAAGGGTAATTGTTAACGGGTGTTTTAGCGACTGGAGGGCTGTTTCCAGTGGTGTTCTGCAGGGCTCAGTACCAGGTCCCCTGCTTTTTGTGGTACATATTAGCGATTTGGAAGTCAATGTAGGGGGCATGATCAAGACCTTTGCAGACGACACAAAGATTGGCCATGAGGTAGATAATGAGGAGGATAGCTGTAGGCTGCAGGAAGATATTGATGGTTTGGTCGGGTGGGCAGAAAAGTGGCAAATGGAATTCAACCTGGAGAAGTGTGAAGTGATGCATTTGGGGAGGTCAAACAAGGCAACAGAATACACGATACTGAGAAGTATAGAGGAAGTGAGAGACCTTGGATTGAATGTCCACAGATCCCTGAAGATGGCAGGACAGGTCGATAAGGTGGTTAAGAAGGCAGATGGAATCCTTTCCTTTGTTAGCCGAGGTAGAGAATACAAGAGGAGCGAGCTTATGCTGCAACTGTATAACTCATTGGTTAGGCTACAACTTGAGTTCTGTGTGCAATTCTGGAAACCTCAAGACAGAAAGGATGCAATTGCACGAGAGAAGGTACAGAGGAGATTTACAAGGATGTTGCCAGGACTGGAAAAATGCAGCTATGAGGAAAGACTGGATAGGCTGGGGCTGTTCTCCTTGGAACAGAGAAGGCTGAGAGGAGATCTGATTGAAATGTACAAAATTTTCAGCGGTCTAAATAGAGTGGAAGTGCAAGGTCTATTCACCTTAGCAGAGAGGTTAGTGACGAGGGGGCATAGATTTAAAGTGATTGGTAGAAAAATTAGAGGGGAGACGAGGAAAAACGTTTTCACCCAGAGGATGGTGTGGGTGTGGAACTCACTGCCTGAAAGGGTGGTTGAGACAGAAACCCTCAACTCATCCAAAAGGAGTCTGGATAATCACCTCAAGTGCCGTAATCTGCAGGGCTACGGACCAAATGCTGGAAGGTGGGATTAGAACAGGTGGATCGTTTTTCAGCCACCACAGACATAATGGGCCAAGTCGCCTCTTTCTGTGCGCTCAACTTTCTATGATTCTGTGATTCTTAACTCTCTCCAGCATCTTGCTTATTGATTTTCTTGTTTTTCTTGTTTTTCA
This sequence comes from Heterodontus francisci, assembly GCF_036365525.1. Lineage (NCBI taxonomy): Eukaryota > Metazoa > Chordata > Chondrichthyes > Heterodontiformes > Heterodontidae > Heterodontus > Heterodontus francisci. Next base: position 4,244,408 of record NW_027140380.1, on the reverse strand, counting down.
CTTTGTCGATGCCTTTGAATAATTGTGGATCCTTCTTCAGGGTGTCTTCTTTCACCAGGTAGTTCTGACCTCTGATGATGTTGATCGTAATCAGCTTCAATTCGCTGATAGTTCTGGAACTGAGCAGATTTCCTTTGCTTGAGTCTACAACATGGAACTCAATCTGACATGCGGACCCATGGGAGGATTTGAATGCCACCCCTGCGTTGGAGTTGCATCCATCCAATAAGAGACCGAGTGGAAGTGACAGTTCTGTCAGTCGAACATGACACTTTTAATGGCAGGGTTGTGAGTTTGAGTGCCATTCTGTTTTTCCCTTTTTTAAGGCTTCATGAGCAGAGAGTACAGGGAGTGTTTGAAATGAGCAAGTCTCGCTTTGATTCAGGACTCTTACCTCTCAGCAGCATCTCACTATGAAAGATTGAATTTGATCTCATTTCATTCTCAGCTCGGGGTCTGTGTGGATCACTGGGACTTCTGGCTGTCGCCCGCTTCACAATCCATCAGTACTGAGAAAGCAATGGGGAATATTACTCACATGTTGTGTTATTTAATTTTTTGGAAAACTTGAATGTATGTATTTTCTTCCAAAACAAGGACACCAAGCCACTGTTAATGTAGGGCTGAAATAGCTTAGTTGGGAGAGCATTAAACTGAAGATTTAAAGGTCCCTGGTTCAATCCCGGGTTTCAGCAATTTTGCTTCCTTATGCGTCCCTTGCCTTGGTTCTGATTTTCCAGTTGCACAATTTACTTTGAAATTATTTACCAAGCACCAGTGGATTGAATTTGAGAAACAACACAGAGTCATTTACAGCATAGAAGGTGGTCGTTTGGCCTATCACGTCCATGCTGGCTCTCCCCGGAGCAATCTAGTCAGTTCCACTCACCAGCTCGATCCCTTTCCTCCTGCAAGTTTCTTTCCTTCAAGTATCCATCCAATTTCCTTTTCAAATCATTGATTGTCTCTGCTTCCACCACACTCGTGGGCCAAGACATTACCACCCACAACATAAAAAATTCCACCTCATCAAGGATGGGAAATACTTACATCTTCTATATTTGCTTATTCTCTATTTCTATGAGAATAGACTGGCAGTCAACATGAAAGGAAACCCAAAAATCTTCGAGCAGCATGTAAATGATAAGTGGGTAGTAAGAGGTTCAGTCGGGCCTATTAGGGACAAAAAGGATAATATAAGCTTAGAGGTGCAGGGCAATGTTAATCTACTTAATGAGTACTTTGCATCAGTGATCACTAAGGAAGTGGAATTTGACAAAATATCAGTTGAAGTGAAGAAAGTAGAGGCAATGGAGAGAGTACAAATTAGGAGAGGGAGGTACTAAAAAGGCTGGCTGTGCTTAGGGAAGATAAATCACCTGGTCCGGATGGCTCACATCCCAGGTTGCGAAAGGAAATGCGGATGCAGATAACGGAAGGGCTTGCTATAATCTTCCAATCTTCCCTGGATACGGGGGAGGTGCCAGAGGATTAAACAGTGGCAAATGCGACACCCTTAATCAAGAAAGGGTGTAAGGACAGTCCGGGTAACTACAGATTAACAGCAGCGGTGGGTAAGGTTTTAGAAAGAATAATCAGGGTAAAAAATCAACAGTCACTTGGAGAGGTTTGAGTTAATTAAGGAGAGTGAGCATGGATTTATAAATGGGAGTTCATGCTTGACTAATCTAACTGCATTTTTTGATGAACTAACAGAGCAGGTTGATGAAGGGAATGCAGTGGATGTTGTTTATATGGATTTTAAGGAAGCGTTTGACAAGGTACCACATAAAAGGGCGGTTAACAAAATTGAGGTTCGTGGAATAGGAGGGTCAGTGTCCAATTGGATAGAAAATTGGTTTAAGGACAGAAAACAGCGAGTCTTATTAAATGGTTCTTTGTCAGACTGGAGGATAGTCGACAGTGGTGTTCCCCAAGGGTCAGTGCTAGAACCACTGCATTTTTGCTCAAGGTAAGTGACTTGGATCTTGGAATACAGAGTAGAATCTCAAAATATGCCGATGACACCAAACCTGGAGGAGCGGCAAACAGTGAAGATGATATGAACTGCCTGCAACAGGACAGTGATAGGCTAGCAGAATGGGCAGACAGGTGGCAGATGGAATTTAATAGTGACAAGTGTGAGGTGATGTATTTTGGCATCAGGAATAGGGAGAGGCAATATATGCTTAATGGCACAGTTCTAAAGAGTGTACTGGAATAGAGGGACTTGGGGTTCATGTGCATCAATCTTTGAAGGAGGCAAGTCATATTGCGAGAGTGGTTCGCAAAGCATATGGGATCTTGGGCTTTATAAATAGAGGCATTGAGTACAAAAGCAGGGAAGTTATGCTGAACCATTATAAAACTCTGGTTAGGCCCCATTTGGAGTGTTGCTTCCAGTTCTACTCAGCAGACTTTAGAAAGAATGTGAGGGTCCTTGAGAGGACGCAGAGGCGATTTACCAGAATGGATCCAGGGATGGGGGATTTTAGTTACAAGGTTAGGTTGGAAAAGCTAGGATTATTCTGCCTTTCTCAAAGGAGATTGAGTGGAGAATTGATAGAGGTGTATAACACCTCCAGAGAACAGGCCATCCTGGACTGGGTATTGTGTAATGAGAAAGGATTAGTTAACAATCTTGTTGTGTGGGGTCCCTTGGGGAAGTGCGCCCATAATATGATAAAATTCTTCATTAAGATGGAGAGTGAGAGAGTTGATTCCGAGACTCGGGTCCTGAATCTAAACAAAGAAAACTATGAAGGTATGAGGCGGGAGTTGGCTGTGATAGATTGGGAACGTTACTTAAAGGGTTGACAGTGGATAGGCAATGGCTAGCATTTAAAGAGCGCATGGATTAATTACAACAATTGTTCATTCCTGTCTGTGCAAAAGTAAAACAGGAAGGGTGGCTCAACTGTGGCTTACAAAAGAAATTAAGGAAAGTATTAGATCCAAGGAGGAGAAATATAAAATGGCCAGAACAAGCAGCAAACCTGAAGATTGTGAGCAGTTTGGAATTTAGCAGAGGAGGACAAAAGGATTGATTAAGAAGGGGGAAATAGAGTATGAGAGTAAGCTAGCAGAGAACATAAAAACTGACTGTAAAAGCTTCTATAGATATGTGTAGAGAAAAAGATTAGTGAAGACAAATGTGGGTCCCTTACAGTCAGAAACGGGGGAATTTATAATGGGGAACAAAGAAATGGCAGACCAATTAAATACATACTTTGGTTCTGTCTTCACAAAGGAGGATACAAATTACCTCCCAGAAATGTTGGGGAACATAGGGTCTAATGAGAAGGAGGAACTGTATGAAATCTGTATTAGTCGGGAATGTTTGGGAAATTGATGGGATTGAAGGCCGATAAATCCCCAAGGCCTGATAATCTACATCCTAGAGTACTTAAGGAAGTGGCCCTTGAAATAGCAGATGCATTTCTGGTCTTTTTTCAAAATTCTGTAGACTCTGGAACAGTTCCAATGGATTGGACGGTAGTTAATGTAACTCCATGATTTAAAAAAAGAGGCAGAAAGAAAACAGCGAATTATATACCGGTTAGCCTGACATCAGTCGTGGGGAAAATGCTGGAGTCCATTATAAAAGATGTAATAGCAGAGTGCAATAATAACTCGTCTCCACTCCCAGTATTTCTAAATCCCACACATTCACTATAATGTGAACAATTATTTCCTGTTGTGTCTCTCTCAGATTTGTAAACTTCACTGTATTAGAGTGAGGTGACATCTACTGGCGGGAAGCAAGAACTGCAATCAAGCAGCAGAAACTCCACAGTCTGTCAGGGTTAAAGAAACATTGCAATGTGAGGAAACAGCGAAGTGGTTTGATTGGGTAGATGGAGACATGATTCCACTTGTGGTGGTGTCTGAAGCAAAGGCCAGAAATACAAAATTGTCATTAATAAAAGAAATGAGGAATTCATGAAAAATGTAGCAACGTAGTGAATGGTTGGAATGTGGATAGAATAGAAAGTGAGATTGGATGGACAGAAGCAGTCTAAAAGGATGGCTGAAACAAAAGGTGAGTGACCTGAAACGTTAACTGTGTTGCTCACAGCACAGATGCTGCCAGAGCTGCTGAACATTTCCAGCACTTTCTGTTCTTATTTCAGCATTTGCAGGATGTTGCTTTGATCTGAAAAAAAATGGATGATTGGTTGGGGGGTTCCAGTGAAATTCCACAGCAGCTAATAAAACCTGACTTGTCAGTGGCTCGTTGGTCTAGGGGTATGATTCTCGCTTTGGGAATATGGCTAATTAACATGCGAGAGATCCCGGATTCAAGTCCTGGATGAGCTCTGGTCTGCTGGCATTTTTAGATTAAGGTTATCTATTGGTTTCAGCCTTGCAGAAGGTGGAATTGACTTCCATACGGAGCTGGCTTGAGGACCAGACAACTGGATTCAAAGAGCTTGTTGACAAAATTGTAATTAACTAAATGTACAGATAGCCAAGTGGGAATATAAAGTTGTTGCTGGAATTGTGACCTGACTCCAAAAACAACAGGACTGCGTTCTGGACTGGAATGGAATGGAATTCTTCAGTGTTTCTGTTGTTTGGCTTGCATTGACTCATCGATTTTCTTGTTTTTCACTTTGTCGATGCCTTTGAATAATTGTGGATCCTTCTTCAGAGTGTCTTCTTTCACCAGGTAGTTCTGACCTCTGATGATGTTGATCGTAATCAGCTTCAATTCGCTGATAGTTCTGGAACTGAGCAAATTTCCTTTGCTTGAGTCTACAACATGGAACTCAGTCTGACATGTGGTCCCATGGGAGGATTTGAATGCCACCCCTGCGTTGGAGTTGCATCCATCCAATAAGAGACCGAGTAGAAGTGACAGTTCTGTCAGTCGAATATGTGACTTTTAATGGCAGGGTTGTGAGTTTGAGTGCCATTCTGTTTTTCCCTTTTTTAAGGCTTCATGAGCAGAGAGTACAGGGAGTGTTTGAAATGAGCAAGTCTCGCTTTGATTCAGGACTCTTTCCTCTCAGCAGCATCTCACTATGAAAGATTGAATTGTATCTCATTTCATTCTCAGCTCGGGGTCTGTGCAGCTCAGTGGCACTTCTGGCTGTCTCCCGCTTCACAATCCATCAGTACCGAGAAAGCAATGGGGAATATTACTCACATGTTGTGTTCTTTAATTTTTTGGAAAACTTGAATGTATGTATTTTCTTCCAAAACAAGGACACCAAGCCACTGTCAATGTAGGGCTGAAATAGCTCAGTTGGGAGAGTGTTAAACTGAAGATCTAAAAGTCCGGGGTTCATCCCGGGTTGCAGCAATTTCACTTCCTTATGCGTCCCTTGCCTTGGTTCTGATTTTCCAGTTGCACAATTTACTTTGAAATTATTTACCAAGCACCAGTGGATTGAATTTGAGAAACAACACAGAGTCATTTACAACAGAGAAGGTGGTCATTTGGCCTATCACGTCCATGCTGGCTCTCCCCGGAGCAATCTAGTCAGTTCCACTCACCAGCTCGATCCCTTTCCTCCTGCAAGTTTCTTTCCTTCAAGTATCCATCCAATTTCCCTTTCAAATCATTGATTGTCTCTGCTTCCACCACACTCGTGGGCCAAGTCATTACCACCCACAACATAAAAAATTCCACCTCATCAAGGATGGGAAATACTTACATCTTCTATATTTGCTTATTCTCTATTTCTATGAGAATGGACTGGCAGTCAACATGAAAGGAAACAGAAATATCTTCGAGCAGCATGTAAATGATAAGTGGGTAGTTAGAGGTTGAGTCGGGCCTATTAGGAACAAAAAGGATAATATAAGCTTAGAGGTGCAGGGCAATGTTAATCTACTTAATGAGTACTTTGCATCAGTGATCACTAAGGAAGTGGAATTTGACAAAATATCAGTTGAAGTGAAGAAAGTAGAGGCAATGGAGAGAGTACAAATTAGGAGAGGGAGGTACTAAAAAGGCTGGCTGTGCTTAGGGAAGATAAATCACCTGGTCCGGATGGCTCACATCCCAGGTTGCGAAAGGAAATGCGGATGCAGATAACGGAAGTGCTTGCTATAATCTTCCAATCTTCCCTGGATACGGGGGAGGTGCCAGAGGATTAAACAGTGGCAAATGCGACACCCTTATTCAAGAAAGGGTGTAAGGACAGTCCAGGTAACTACAGGCTAGTTAGATTAACAGCAGCGTTGGGTAAGGTTTTAGAAAGAATAATCAGGGTAAAAAATCAACAGTCACTTGGAGAGGTTCGAGTTAATTAAGGAGAGTGAGCATGGATTTATAAATGGGAGTTCATGCTTGACTAATCTAACTGCATTTTTTGATGAACTAACAGAGCAGGTTGATGAAGGGAATGCAGTGGATGTTGTTTATATGGATTTTAAGGAAGCGTTTGACAAGGTACCACATAAAAGGGCGGTTAACAAAATTGAGGTTCGTGGTATAGGAGGGTCAGTGTCCAATTGGATAGAAAATTGGTTTAAGGACAGAAAACAGCGAGTCTTATTAAATGGTTCTTTGTCAGACTGGAGGATAGTCGACAGTGGTGTTCCCCAAGGGTCAGTGCTAGAACCACTGCTTTTTTTGCTCAAGGTAAGTGACTTGGATCTTGGAATACAGAGTAGAATCTCAAAATATGCCGATGACACCAAACTTGGAGGAGCGGCAAACAGTGAGGATGATATGAACTGCCTGCAACAGGACAGTGATGGGCTAGCAGAATGGGCAGACAGGTGGCAGATGGAATTTAATAGTGACAAGTGTGAGGTGATGTATTTTGGCATCAGGAATAGGGAGAGGCAATATATACTTAATGGCACAGTTCTAAAGAGTGTACTGGAATAGAGGGACTTGGGGTTCATGTGCATCAATCTTTGAAGGTGGCAAGACATATTGCGAGAGTGGTTCGCAAAGCATATGGGATCTTGGGCTTTATAAATGGAGGCATTGAATACAAAAGCAGGGAAGTTATGCTGAACCATTATAAAACTCTGGTTAGGCCCCAATTGGAGCGTTGCTTCCAGTTCTGCTCAGCAGACTTTAGAAAGAATTTGGGGGTCCTTGAGAGGACGCAGAGGTGAGTTACCAGAATGGATCAAGGGATGGGGGATTTTAGTTACAAGGTTAGGTTGGAAAAGCTAGGGCTCTTCTACCTGTATCAAATGAGAGTGAGGGGAGAATTGATAGATGTGTTTTCGGCTGTGACAGTTTTAAATAAGTTGGCAAGGAAACATTGTTCCCGTTAACTATTGGTACAAGGACTAGGGGACACAGATTTAAGGTTTTGGACAGGAGGTACAGGGGGAATGTGTGCAAGAACTTTTTTACACAGTGACTGGTGATGATCTGTAACTCGCTGCCCACGAGGGCGGTGGAAATGGAGACAATCGAGGATTACAAAAGGAATTTGGATGGGCACTTGAAGGAAATAATTTTACAGGGCTATGGAGATCGAGCAGACAAGTAATAACTCGTCTCCACTCCTAGTATTTCTAAATCCCACACATTCACTATATATAATGTGAACAATTATTTCCTGTTGTGTCTCTCTCCGATTTGTAAACTTCACTGTATTGGAGTGAAGTGACATCTACTGGCAAGAACCAAGAACTGCCGTGATGAGATCAGCCATAGAACATATAGAACATAGAACATACAGCACAGAACAGGCCCTTCGGCCCACAATGTTGTGCCGATCCTTTGTCCTCTGTCAAGGACAATTTAATCTATACCCCATCATTCTCCTTTATCCATATACCTATCCAAAAGCCTTTTGAAAGTCCCTAAAGTTTCTGACTCAACAACTTCCCCGGGCAAGGCATTCCATGCCTCGACCACTCTCTGGGTAAAGAACCTTCCCCTGACATCCCCCTTATATCTCCCACCCTTCACCTTAAATTTATGACCCCTTGTAACGCTTTGCTCCACCCGGGGAAAACGTTTCTGACTGTCTACCCTATCTATTCCCCTGATCATCTTATAAACCTCTATCATGTCACCCCTCATCCTTCTCCTTTCTAATGAGAAGAGGCCTAGAATGTTCAGCCTTTCCTCGTAAGACTTATTCTCCATTCCAAGCAACATCCTGGTAAATCTCCTCTGCACCCTCTCCAAGGCTTCCACATCCTTCCTAAAATGAGGCGACCAGAACTGCACACAGTACTCCAAATGAGGCCTTACCAAGGTCCTGTACAGCTGCATCATCACCTCACGGCTCTTAAATTCAATCCCTCTGCTAATGAACGCTAACACCCCATATGCCTTCTTCACAGCCCTATCCACTTGAGTTGCAACTTTCAATGATCTATGCACATAGACCCCAAGGTCTCTCTGCTCCTCCACATGCCCAAGAACCCTACCGTTAACCCAGTATTTTGCATTCATGTTTGTCCTTCCAAAATGGACGACCTCACATTTTTCAGGGTTAAACTCCATCTGCCACTTTTCAGCCCAGCACTGCAACCTATCCAAGTCCCTTTGCAGACGACAATAGCCCTCCTCGGTATCCACAACTCCACCAACCTTTGTATCATCTGCAAATTTACTGACCCACCCTTCGACTTCCTCATCCAAGTCGTTAATAAAAATCACAAACAGGAGAGGACCCAGAACTGATCCCTGCGGCACGCCACTGGTAACTGGGCTCCAGGCTGAGTATTTACCATCTAAGACCACTCTCTGCCTTCTATCAGTTAGCCAATTCTTAATCCAACTGGCCACATTCCCCACTATCCCATGCCTCCTGACTTTCTCCATAAGTCTACCATGGGGAACCTTATCAAATGCCTTACTAAAATCCATGTACACCACATCCACTGGTTTACCCTCATCCACTTGCTTGGTCACCTGCTCAAAGAATTCAATCAGGCTTGTGAGGCAAGACCTACCCCTCACAAAACCGTGCTGACTGTCCCGAATCAAGCAGTGTCTTTCCAGATGCTCAGAAATCCTATCCCTCAGCACCTTTTCCATCAACTTGCCTACCACCGAAGTAAGACTAACTGGCCTGTAATTCCCAGGGTTGTTCCTATTCCCTTTCTTGAACAGGGGCACAACATTTGCCACCCTCCAATCACCTGGTACCACCCCCGTCAGCAGAGAAGATGAAAAGATCATTGCCAGCGGCTCTGCAATTTCATCCCTTGCTTCCCATAACATCCTTGGATATACCCCGTCAGGCCCGGGAGACTTGTCTATCTTCAAGTTATTCAAAAACCCCAACACATCTTCCCTCCTAACGAGCACTTCCTCGAGCTTACCAGTCTGTTTCACACCGTCCTCTTCAGTAATACACCCCTTCTCATTCGTAAATACCGAAGAGAAGTACTCATTCAAAACCTCACTTATCTCTTCCGGCTCAACACACAGTCTCCCGCTATTGTCCTTGATCGGACCTATGGTCCCCCTAGTCATCCTCATATTTCTGACATACGCGTAAAAGGCCTTGGGGTTTTCTTTTATCCTACCCGCCAAGCATTTTTCATGCCCTCTCTTAGCTCTCCTAATCCCTTTCTTCAGATCCTTCCTGGCCATCTTGTATCCCTCCAGAGCTATGCCTGTGCCCTTTTTCCTCAACTTTATATACGCATCCTTCTTCTTCCTAACAAGACTCTCAACCTCTCTTGTCAACCACGGTTCCCTCACATGACCATCCCTTCCCTGTCTGACAGGGACATGCTTATCAATGGTCCCTACTATCTGCTCCTTGAAAAAGTTCCACATTTCGACCGTGCCCTTCCCTGCCAGCATATGCTCCCAACTTATGCTCCTCAGTTCCTGCCTGACAGCATCATATCTACCCTTCCCCCAATTGTAAACCTTGCCCTGTTGCACATACCTATCCCTCTCCATTACCACAGTGAATGCTACAGAATTGTGATCACTATCTCCAAAGTGCTCGCCCACCAACAGCTCTATCACTTGCCCTGGTTCATTACCTAGTACCAAATCCAATATTGCCTCCCCTCTGGTCGGGCAGTCTACATACTGAGTCAGAAAAGCTTCCTGGACATACTGCACAAACACTACCCCATCCAAACTATTCGATCTAAAGAGTTGCCAATCAATATTTGGGAAGTTGAAATCCCCCATAATTACTACCCTGTGACTTCTGCTCCTTTCCAAAATCTGTTTCCCAATCTGCTCTTCCACCTCCCTGCTGCTATTGGGGGGCCTATAGAAAACTCCCATCAAGGTGACTGCTCCTTTCCTGTTCCTGACCTCAACCCACAGTGCCTCAGTCGGCAGATCCTCCTCGAAAATTCTTTCAGCAGTTGTTACACTATTTCTAACTAACAATGCCACCCCCCCACCTCTTTTACCACCATTCCTAATCTTATGAAAACATCTATAACCAGGTACCTCCAAAAACCATTCCTCCCCCTCACCTATCCACGTTTCAGTGATGGCCACAACATCGTAGTCCCAAGTGCCCATCCACGCCTTCAATTCACTCACCTTATTCCTGATGCTTCTTGCGTTGAAGTATACGCACTTTAACCCTTCTCCATGCCCATCTGTCCTCTGTGACAGTGCTACCTTCCCCAATACCTCACTACACTCTTTGTCTTTCTGAGTGGACCCACTGGTCCCTGGATTACAAGTCCGGTTCCCATCCCCCTCCCAAACTAGTTTAAACCCTCCCGAACAGTACTAGCAAACCTCCCTCCCAGGATATTGGTGCCCCTCTGGTTCAGATGCAGCCCGTCCTGTTTGAACAGGTCCCATCTTCCCCAGAATGCAGTCCAATTATCCAAGAACTGGAAGCCCTCCCTCCTACACCATTCCTGCAGCCACGTGTTCAGCTGTGCTCTCTCCCTATTCCTAGCCTCACTATCACGTGGCGCCGGCAACAAACCAGAGATAACAACTCTGTCCGTCCGAGCTTTCAGCTTCCAGCCTAACTCCCTAAACTCACTTCTAACATCTGTGCCACCCTTCCTTCCTACGTCGTTGGTGCCAATGTGCACCACGACCTCTGGCTGCTCCCCCTCCCCTTTAAGGATCCTGAAGACGCGATCACAAACATCACGGACCCTGGCACAAGGGAGGCAACAAACCATCCGTGCGTCTCGCCTGCGCCCACAGAACCGCCTGTCCGTACTCCTCACCATCGAGTCCCCGATGACTAGTGCTCTCCCATTCTCCCTCCTTCCCTTCTGAGCCACAGTGCAGGACCCCGTGCCAGAGGCCTGGTCACTGCAGCCTGCCCCCGATAGGCCGTCCCCCCCAACAGTATCTAAAACTGTATACTTGTTGTTGAGGGGAACGACCACAGGAGATCCCTGCACTGACCTCTTCCCACCTCTAACTGTTACCCAGCTGCCTTTGATTTGTGGAGTAACGACCTCCGTGTAGTTTCTATCTATCAACCCCTCAGCTTCCCGAATGATCCTCAGTTCATCCAGCTCCAGCTCCAATTCCCTAACACGGTCTGATAGGAGCTGGAGACGGATGCACTTCCAGCAGGTGAAGTCGGCAGGGCCACCGGAGGTTTCCCTCACCTCGAACATTCTGCAGGAGGAGCAATACACTACAGTGGCTGCCATTTCTTTTATTCAATTACCCCTTAGTTAAGTACAACTATAGATATTAACAAAAACAGTAAATAGCTTACCTGTTCAGTCCTTTTTGGTTAGAGGAGGAGGGTAAAAGGGGTCTTATTATTAGGTTAGAGGAGGAGGATGGGTGGGAGACACTACATGTGTAGTGGCTCGGGTCTACTCAGCTCCGCACCTTTAAGGAAAATACCTACCCAGGAGTCCTCGCTGCCGACCAGCTTCCGGTTCCTCCGGCGCCAAAAGAAACTCAAAGACAAGGAAAACAGTAAGTAAAACAGTAAGTACTTACTTTTAAAACACAGCTCCTGATGCCTTCACTCACCCACCGAAGAGTCGCTACCTTCTCCTGCTGCTCCGCCGGGAAATGAGGCCGAGTCCACGGAGCTCCGCACCTTTATGGAAAATACCTACCCAGGAGTCCTCGCTGCCGACCAGCTTCCGGTTCCTCCGGCGCCAAAAGAAACTCAAAGACAAGGAAAACAGTAAGTAAAACAGTAAGTACTTACTTTTAAAACACAGCTCCTGATGCCTTCACTCACCCACCGAAGAGTCGCTACCTTCTCCTGCTGCTCCGCCGGGAAATGAGGCCGAGTCCACGGAGCTCCGCACCTTTAAGGAAAATACCTAGCCAGGAGTCCTCGCTGCCGACCAGCTTCCGGTTCCTCCGGCGCCAAAAGAAACTCAAAGACAAGGAAAACAGTAAGTAAAACAGTAAGTACTTACTTTTAAAACACAGCTCCTGATGCCTTCACTCACCCACCGAAGAGTCGCTACCTTCTCCTGCTGCTCCGCCGGGAAATGAGGCCGAGTCCACGGAGCTCCGCACCTTTAAGGAAAATACCTAGCCAGGAGTCCTCGCTGCCGACCAGCTTCCGGTTCCTCCGGCGCCAAAAGAAACTCAAAGACAAGGAAAACAGTAAGTAAAACAGTAAGTACTTACTTTTAAAACACAGCTCCTGATGCCTTCACTCACCCACCGAAGAGTCGCTACCTTCTCCTGCTGCTCCGCCGGGAAATGAGCCATGATTGTATTGAATGGCAGAGCAGGCTCGAGTGGCTGAATTGCCGACTCCTGCTCCTAGTTCTTATGTTCATAGAATCATACAGCACAGAAGGAGGCCATTCAGCCCCATTGTGCCTCTGCTGACTCTCTCACAAAAAGACGCAATTAGTCCAAACCCCTGCCTACTTCCCCATCATCCTGGAGAATTTCACTTTGAAATATTTGTCCAATTCCTTTATGAAAGTTATAATTGAATCTGTTTCCAGCACCCTGTCAGACAATTCATTCCAAATCCAATTCAGTTACTGGGTAAAAAGATCTCTCCGCACCTCCCCTTGACATTTTTGGCAAATTATTTTAAATCTGTGTCCTCTGGTTACTGACCCCCAGGAAACTGGAAACAGTTTCTCCCTCTCTACCCTATGAAAATCCTTCATGATTCTGAACACCTCCATTAAATATTCCCTTAACCTTCTCTGCTCTGAAGAGAACAATCCCAGCTTCACCAGCCTGTCCAGAGAACTGACACACCGCATCTCGGGGATCATTCTAGTAAATCCCCTCTGAATTGTCTCAGAAGCTTTGATGTCCTTTCTAAAGCCTGGTGCCCAGAACTGGACACATTACTCGAGCTGAGATCGAGCCAGCGACGCCCACATCCCACGAAAGAATAAAAAAACGCTCCCTAACCAGTCCCCAATTCTTATCCATTTACAGACGCTCCCTGACCAGTACCCAAATCTTATTCATTTAGAGACGCTCCCTGCCCAGTCCCCAATTCTTATCCATTTAGAGACGCGGTTTCGGGAAGCCTCACCGGGAAAAGCTTCACCGCCACCATCCGCAGAGATACAGATGGGATTGTTCCATGTTATTGTGGCCCGGAGGCCCTGCTCCAGCTGTGTGAGCCCGCAAAGGGCGCGGTCTTCTCGCACTTTGTGAATATCCCGCTCCAACTCCGAACCCGCAGCTCCAGATGCTGACAGAGCTTTCTCTACTGCGCCTGCGCGCCCCGCTCCTGTCACAGATCGGGCGGATTCTAGGCCGCTGAGCATTCTGGGTATCACACCTGTCATTAATGCTATTCTTTCAGCTGATCGGTTTTATTCCGTACATTTCATGACCTGGAATCGTCGTGAGTGTTTTCGTTTGTACCTGTCAATGCCTGGGAGGAGAGAGTCAGCTTCACTTTGTAGCCATGAGTTTCTGGTGTGAGAAAGTGGTGTTTATCTCAGTATATTTCAGTTTTTGGTTTGTGACTGTGGGTATTATTCAGTACCTGTTTGTTTCTGCTATTGCTATGTGAGTTGCACCACATATCTTTCAACAACTTGTTTGTGAGCATCAGCTTTTGTCTATATCTATCAGTTTCTGAGAAGTGAGAAAGGGTTTGATTCTATCCCTATCAGTTTCTGTTACATGCATGTGTCTTTAATCTGCACCTCCTCTGAGTGTGTCTTCCTCTCTGTACTTGTAGGTGAGTATGTGTTTTGCTTTGTATCTCTCAGTCTTTGAAGTGTGAGCCTGGGTTTGCACCTAATTTTCTTCGTACCTTGCAGCTGGGAGATGAAAGAAAGATTTTTCCACGTTACCTGCCAACTGCTGCAAAGTGACTGTGGGTTTCACACTGTATCTGTCAATTTCTTGTCTGGTAATGCGAAGTTTACTGTGCACCTGTCAGTTTCTAGTCTAGGACTGATTGATTTTACTCTGTCCCTAGCATTCGCTGGTCTGTTAGTGTGGGGTTTACACTGTACCTGTCAGTTTCTTGTATGTGAGTGTTGATTTCACTCTGAAAAGAATCATAGATCATAGAATAGTTACAGAACAAAAGGAAGCCATTCAGCTCATTGTGCTTGTGCTGCTTCTCTGCACGAGCAACTCAGCTCATGCCACAGACTCATGTATTCCATGAAAACATGCAATTTTTTTCACTTCAGATAATTATCTTATACCATTTTGAAAGCCATGGTTGAATCAGCCTCCATCACACTCTCAAGCAGTGCATATCAGATCTTAACCACTCGCTGTGCAAAAGACGTTTTTCCTCATGTTGCCTTTGGTTCCTTTGGTTCCTTCAATCGGTGTCCTCTGGTTACAGAGCCGTGAATAATATTCCCCATTGCTTTCTCAGCACTGATGGATTGTGAAGCAGGAGACAGCCAGAAGTCCCACTGAGCCGCACTGACCCCGAGCTGGGAATGAAATGAGATGAAGTTCAATCTTTCACAGCGAGATGCTGCAGAGAGATAAGAGTCCCGAATCAACGTGAGACTTTCTCATACTTTTGCTGAATTTCATTTCAAACACTCCTTGTACTCTCTGCTCATGATGCCGTAAAAAAGGGGAAAACAAAATGGCACTCAAACTCACCACCCTGAAATTAAAAGTTTCATCTTCGACTGACTGAACTGTCACTTCTACTCGGTCTCTTATTGGATGGATGCAACTGTATTCTTCAACGCAGGGGTGGCATTCAAAACCTCCCATGAGTCCACATGTCAGACTGAGTTCCATGTTGTAGACTCAAGCAAAGGAAATCTGCTCAGTTCCAAAACTATCAGTGAGTTGAAGCTCATTACGATCATCATCATCAGAGGTCAGAACTACCTGGTGAAAGAAAACACCCTGAAGAAGTATCCACAATTATTCAAAGGCATCAACAAAGTGAAAAACAAGAAAATCGATGAGTCAATGCAAGCCAAACAACAGAAATGGGAAAGGTTTCCTTTCCATACCAGAACCCAGTTCTGTTGTTTTTTGGAGCCAGGCTTCAGTTAAAGTTACAACTTTATATTCCCACTTGGCTCTCTGTACATTTCATTCATTCCAATTTTGTCGACAAGCTCTTTGAATCCAGCCCTCTGGTCCTCAAGCAGGCTCCATATGGAAATCAATTCCGCCTTCTGCAAGGCTGAAACCAATCAATGACCTTAAACTAAAAATGCCAAAGAAGAAGGGCTTGTCCAGGATTTAAACCCAGGATCTCTCACACATTAATTAATCACTCACCCTAAGCAAGAATCATACCCCTAGATCAACATGCCACTGATATCAGAACTTCCTTTTAGCTCCTGTGGAATTTCACTGGCAGCCAAAGCCGATCATCCATTTTTTTTCAGAGCAAAGCAACATCCTGCAAATTCTGAAATTAAAACAGAAAGTGTTGGAAATGTTCAGAAACTCTGGTAGCATCTGTGCTGAGAGAAACACAGTTAACATTTCAGGGCACTCACCTTTTGTTTCAGCCATCCGTTCAGACTGCTTCTGTCCATCCAATCTCACTTTCTATTCTATCCACATTCCAACCATTCACTCCGTTACTACATTTTTCATGAATTCCTCATTTCTTTTATTAATGACAATTTTATATTTCTGGCCTTTGCTTTGGACTCCACCACAAGTGGAATCATGTCTCCATCAACCCAATCAAACCCATTCACTATTTCCTCACATTGCAATGTTTCTTTCACCCTGACAGACCATGGAGCCTATGCTGCTTGATTGCAGTTCTTGCTTCCTGCCAGTAGATGTCACCTCACTCCAGTACAGTGAAGGTTGCAAATCTGAGAGCACACAACAAGAAGTAACTGTTCACGTGACAGTGAACAGGTCCCTCTCTTCCTGCACACTCTTTAGAACTGTGCCATTAAGTATATATTGCCTCTCCCTATTCCTTCTGCTAAAATGCATCACCTCACACTAGTCACTACTAAAATCCATCTGCACCTGTCTGCCCATTCTGCTAGCCTATCACTGTCTTGTAGCAGGTGGTTCATTTCATCCTCACTGTTTGCCACTTCTCCAAGTTTAGTGTTTTCGGCATATTTTGAGATTCTACTCTATATTCCAAGATCCAAGTCATTTATCTGTAGCAAATAAAAAGCAGTGGTTCCAGCAGTGACCCTTGGGGAACAGCACTGTCGACAACCTTCCAGTCTGAGAATGAACCATTTATTACGACTTGCTGTTTTTTGTCCTTAAGCCAATTTTCTATCCAATTGGACACTGACCCTCCTATTCCATGAACCTCAATGTTGTTAATCACCCTTTTATGTGTCGTTTCTTAAAATCCACATAAACAACATCCACTGCATGCCCTTCATAAACCTTCTCTGTTAGTTCCTCAAAACATGCAGTTAGATTAGTCAAGCATGAACAGTCATTTATAAATCCATGCTCACTCTCCTTAATTAACTCAAACCTCTACAAGTGACTGTTGATTTTTTCCCTGATTGTTCTTTCTGAAACCTTACCCACCACTGCTGTTAAGCTAACTGGCCTGTAGTTAGCCGGACTGTCCTTACACCCTTTCTTGAATAAGGGTGTCACATTTGCAACTGTTTAATCCTCTGACACCTCCCCCGTATCCAGGGAAGATTGGAAGATTATAGCAAGCCTTTCTGTTATCTGCATCCACATTTCCTTTCGCAATCTGGGATGAAAGCCATCCGGACCAGGTAATTTATCTTCCTGAAGCATAACCAGCCTTTTCAGTACCTCCCTCTCTCAATTTGTACCCTCTCCATTGCCTCTACACTCTCCACTTCTACTGATATTTTGTCAAATTCCACTTCCTTAGTGATCATTGATACAAGGTACTCATTAACTAGATTAACATTGCCCTGCAGCTCACAGTATATATTACCCTCTTGGTCCCTAATGGGGCCCACTTCACCGCTGACTACCTGCTTATTATTTATATACTGCTCGAAGATTTTTGGGTTCCCTTTCATGTTGACTGCCATTCTATTCTGGTAGAGATAGGGAATAAGCTAAATATAGAAGATATAAATATTTCCCATCCTTGGGTGAAGTGGAATTTTTTTATGCTGTGAGTGGTAATGTCCTGACCCACGAGTGTGGTTGAAGTAGAGACAATCAATGATTTGAAAAGGAAATTGGATGGATACTTGAAGCAAAGGAACTTGCAGGAGGAAAGGGATCGAGCAGGTGAGTGGAACTGAGTAGCTGGCTCCGATAATTGCTGCAGTCACTGCGATCCCCCTTAATTTTGTACAAGGTGACAATGTTTGCATCACGCATGTTTTGAGCCCTTGTTGAGCTCGACTATGGTGGGCTCACTGTCCAGTTCTTCCATGACAGGGAAGTCTGGAATGGCACTGAGAGCTACTTCAATCACAATGTTCTCCGTTATGTAGAGTTCAAGGTAATGCTCCACTCACCTTTCCATCTGCTTGTTAGGTTCAGTGATGATCACCCCTCTCTTTGTCTTCAAAAGGTGCTGATTTAGTTACTACTGGGCCCATTGCTTTCTTAATTCCTTCATACATCCCTCCAGCATCCCCGGATTCAGCAGCAGAGTTTTAACCAGTATTGATTGGTGCAGTGCCGAGCAGTCTGCAGAGACTTGTTTCTGGCAGCTCTGAGGGCATCTAGATGTTGTTTGCTGGAGACTTGTTTGTAGTTCATGAGAGCTCTCCTCTTAGTTGCAGTAACTGACTCCATTTCAGTCCGATAAGCCTCAAACCAGTCAGCATTCCTCCCATCTCTTTTCCCATACACAGCGAGTGCAGAGTTATAGATGGTGGTGTGCAGATGATTCCACTTTGACACTGCACTGAGGCCTTGAGCATTGTTGTCTGAAAGAGCCTGATCGAGGATGTTGAGGAACTCCTGGGTCCTTTCTGGGTCAGTGGTTCGGCAAGTGTTGATCAGAAGACTACCTTACTTCTTGGATGGATGAAGCTTCCTTGGCTGAAGCCTGACCTTGTTACACACCAGGGAGTGGTCAGTGTCACAGTCAGCGCTGTGATAGCTGTGAGTGATGAGGACACTGCTGAGGGTGGTATGTCTGGTGATGATAAGGTCTAGCTGGTGCCAATGGCATGATCTCGGATGTCTCCAGGACACCTTGTAGCACAGCTTGACCTGGAAGTAGCTGTTCATCACACAGAATCCATGGTGACAGCATAGCTCCAGCAATCTCTGTCCATTTACGTTTATCTTGCCAATCCCCTGGTGCTCTATGCACATTGGCAAAGCTGTGTAGTCAGTATCCAAGCTTGTGTTGAAGTCTCCTAGAAGGTACAGTCCCTCAGTGCTGGGAATTCTACTGATGGCAGTGTCAAGTGTCACATAGAATTGATCATTGACATCTGGGGTGGAGGTGAGTGTCGGGACATAGATGCATATGAGATTAACTGGGCCCACATGTGTTGACAAGTGAAGAGTAAGAAGTCTCTCTGAGCCTACTGTGGGTGGTTCACTCATCTCAAGTTGCGTGTATTTTACTGTGAAACCCACTCCATGCTCACGACTTGCCTCTTGGGCTTTCCCCTGCCAAAAGAAGGTGTAGTGTTTCTCTTTGAGGGATCCACTTTGAACGAGTCTAGTTTCTTGCAGCACAGCAACGTCCACATTGAGCCTTGTGAGTTCCTTGTCGATCACAGCTGTCTTGTGTGTGTCATCAACCTGCAGAAGGTTGTCGGTAAGGCCAGGACACATGTTCCTCACATTCCAGCTTGTGATGCGAAGGACTGGTGTCTTCTTTGTTGAGTTTGTTTTTCTTGGTGCATAGATTATCAATCCGTCTGTTCAGAGATGATTCTCTAAGCTTCAAGCACCCATTGAAGTAAGCAGGTCGTGGCTGGACAGCACCTAACTGACTGGGGGCTGCCCAGCTTGGAGTGAATGGTAGCTATCCAATGAGACACTAAGAGCTCTCCCACTGTCCGAAGTAACCCCTGGCGCTCATACTCTGCACCAATTGAATGAGAGCTCACAATCAGTAACTGTTTATTCGCGGGTTGTGCTAATGTTTAACCATGAAGCTGGAGTGTCCTCTCCAGTGCACAGGCCTGGGCAAATAGTATGGAGACCCTGAGCATCAGGAACCCCTGTCAGCATTGCTGGTATTGTCCAGAGGTAAGGAAATTACCAGTACTGTTTGTTACCAGATCTGCTGTAGGAGTTGCTGTAAAACTGCCTGATAAGTCACAGGTATCCGCCTCCAGGGCTCCACTCCGGAATTACTGTCCAGGTTTGCTCCCTCAGCCTTCTTATTTATTTAATTAGAGATACAGTACTGAAACAGGTCCTTCCAGCCCACCGAGTCTGTACCAACCATCAACCACCCATTTATACTAATCCTACATTAATCCCATATTCCTACCACATCCCCTCAATTCCCCTCCCACCTACATACACAAGGGGCAATTTACAATGGCTAATTTACCTATCAATCTGCAAGTCTTTGGCTGTGGGAGAAAACCGGAGCACTCAGCAGAAACCCACGCAGTCACAGGGAGAACTTGCAAACTTTGCACAGGCAGTACCCGGAATCGAAAGCAGGTCACTGGAGGTGTGAGGCTGCGGTGCTCACCACTGCGCCACTGTGTCTTCTCAAGGTACCGATAGAGAAGTGAGACTTTTTGCCCATATCTGGGGCTCTGTTTCTTGGCTTCAGGATGGAACCACACGCCAGTGGGCCTGTATGACATGCACAAGGATATCACACACTGCCCCATCCCTGGGACAGCTCAGAGAGAGACCCTGATGATAATGCACCCCACAGGAACATCACAAACAGCCCCCTCCCTAGGACAGCTCAGGGTCAGACACTGCACACACTGCAACAGCAGTGACATTACTGTATTAGTCCCTCCATTCTGAAAAACAAGCATTCACCCTACTTTATGCTTTCTGCCCCTTATCCACGCTGCCACTGCCCCTTTAATCCCATCTGCTCCAATTTTGTTAACAAGTCTATTTTATGGTACTTTTTCAAACACATTTTGAAGTCCAGACACACACCATCAACCCCACTACCCTGGTCAACTCTCTCTGAAACTTCATCAAAGAAATTAATTCATTAATTCAGACACAATCTTCTGTTAACCAATCTGTCCTGGCTGTCATTTATTAGCCCATGTTCTACCATGTGACAGTTAGTTTTCTCCTGGATAATTGTCTCGAAAAGTTTCCCACCACCGACTTTAGACTAACTGGTCTGTAGTTCCTGGGTTTATCTCTCTTTTTAATCAGGGCTGTAAAATTAGCAACCCTTGCAGACTTATCTTTTAATTCTGGAAAGTCTATTGTGGACAATCTCTTTGGGCATGACTTTAACCAATTAAGGCAACAGGATACTTGATTAATAAGTCCAGAACTTTTATTGAGAGTAAAATAGTACTCAATAATTGAAAGTAAAATTATACTTAACAAACTTGGGGAATATAACTTTACAGCTCCAGCAGGTGTGCGGAATGGTCGAGCTTGGTCTCAGAGTGTCACGGTCCTCTTTGTCCAGCCTAGATCCCTCATCAGGTGGAGAACTTCGTTGATGATCTGAGCCTTTACCCTTGAGCTCTTCTAGTGTTCCTGCACATTGAAAGCTTTCAAGATCCCTACTTTTAACCCCTGGATTGCCATCACACCACCTTGTAAAATAATAATTGGTCCGAGCATTTGCTAGGTACATTTAATTAGTTCTTAATGATGTCTTCCACCAACAGCCAACTGTCCTCAGAATCTCAGACATGAGTACAATGGAGTGGTTTCACACTGTCTCCCAATCTGATCTGAAACAAGTTTCCTCTTCATTGAATCTAGACTTTTGAAGGTCACGATGGAACATACCATGGGTTTTATCAGGGGTACGAGAAAGGTCCATTGTTTGAATACATTTAGCTGAAACTGCCCTTTCCCACAAAGACACAGAAAATCACAGTAATTAGATTGAACTAACTTTAAATGAAAACCCATTCTCTCTAAAATGATTATTAATTCATTAATTATAACTCAATCAAGGTTCATTACTTTTAGAATTAGAATTAGAATTAGAACATTACAGCGCAGTACAGGCCCTTCGGCCCTCGATGTTGCGCCGACCTGTGAAACCATCTGACCTACACTATTCCATTGCCATCCATATGTCTATCCAATGAACACTTAAATGCCCTTAAAGTTGGCGAGTCTACTACTGTTGCAGGCAGGGCGTTCCACGCCCCTACTACACTCTGAGTAAAGAAACTACCTCTGACATCTGTCCTATATCTATTACCCCTCAACTTAAAGCTATGTCCCCTCGTATTTGCCATCACCATCCGAGGAAAAAGACTCTCACTATCTACCCTATCTAACCCTCTGATTATCTTATATGTCTCTATTAAGTCACCTCTCCTCCTCCTTCTCTCCAACAAAAACAACCTCAAGTCCCTCAGCCTTTCCTCGTAAGACCTTCCCTCCATACCAGGCAACATCCTAGGAAATCTCCTCTGCACCCTTTCCATAGCTTCCACATCCTTCCGATAATGCGGTGACCAGAACTGCACGCAATACTCCAGGTGCGGTCTCACCAGAGTTTTGTACAGCTGCAGCATGACCTCGTGGCTCCGAAACTCGTTCCCCCTACTAATAAAAGCTAACACACCATATGCCTTCTTAACAGCCCTATTAACCTGGGTAGCAACCTTCAGGGATTTATGCACCTGGACACCAAGATCTCTCTGTTCATCTACACTACCAAGAATCTTCCCATTCGCCCAGTAGTGTGCATTCCTGTTACACCTTGCAAAGTGAATCACCTCGCACTTTTCCGCATTAAACTCCATTTGCCATCTCTCAGCCCAGCTCTGCAGCCTGTCTATGTCTCTCTGTACCCTACAACATCCTTCGGCACTATCCACAACTCCACCGACCTTAGTGTCATCCGCAAATTTACTAACCCACCCTTCTACACCCTCTTCCAGGTCATTTATAAAAATGACAAACAGCAGTGGCCCCAAAACAGATCCTTGCGGTACACCACTAGTAACTAAACTCCAGGATGAACATTTGCCATCAACCACCACCCTCTGTCTTCTTTCAGCTAGCCAATTTATGATTCAAAGCTCTAAATCACCTTCAACCCCATACTTCTGTATTTTCTGCAATAGCCTACCATGGGGAACCTTATCAAACGCCTTACTAAAATCCATATACACCACATCCACTGCTTTACCCTCATCCACCTGTTTGGTCACCTTCTCGAAAAACTCAATAAGGTTTGTGAGGCACGACCTACCCGTCACAAAACCGTGCTGACCATTGCAAATGAACTTATTCTTTTCAAGATGATTATAAATCCTATCCCTTATAACCTTTTCCAATATTTTAACCACAACCGAAGTAAGGCTCACAGGTCTATAATTACCAGGGCTGTCTCTTCTCCCCTTCTTGAACAAGGGGACAACATTTGCTATCCTCCCGTCTTCTGGCACTATTCCTGTCGACAATGATGACATAAAGATCAAGGGCAAAGGCTCTGCAATCTCCTCCCTAGCTTCCCAGAGAATCCTAGGATAAATCCCATCTGGCCCAGGGGACTTATCTATTTTCACACTTTCCAAAATTGATAACACCTCCTCCTTGTGAACTTCAATCCCATCTAGCCTAGTAGCCTGAATCTCAGTATTCTCCTCGACAACATTTTCTTTCTCTACTGTAAATACTGACCCAAAATATTCATTTAACACTTCCCTATCTCCTCTGATTCCACACACAACTTCCCACTACTATCCTTGATTGGCCCTAATCTAACTCTAGTCATTCTTTTATTCCTGATATACCTATCGAAAGCCTTAGGGTTTTCCCTGATCCTATCCGCCAATGACTTCTCGTGTCCTCTCCTTGCTCTTCTTAGCTCTCCCTTTAGATCCTTCCTGGCTAGCTTGTAACTCTCAAGCGCCCTAACTGAGCCTTCACGTCTCATCCTAACATAAGCCTTCTTCTTCCTCTTGACAAGCGCTTCAACTTCTTTAGTAAACCACGGCTCCCTTGCTCGACAACTTCCTCCCTGCCTGACAGGTACATACTTATCAAGGACACGCAGTAGCTGCACCTTGAATAAGCTCCACATTTCTATTGTTCCCATCCCCTGCAGTTTCCTTCCCCATCCTACGCATCCTAAATCTTGCCTAATCGCATCATAATTTCCTTTCCCCCAGCTATAATTTTAGCCCTGCGGTATATACCTGTCCCTGCCCATCGCGAAGGTAAACCTAACCGAATTGTGATCACTATCACCAAAGTGCTCACCTACATCTAAATCTAACACCTGGCCAGGTTCATTACCCAGTACCAAATCCAATCTGGCATCGCCGCTGGTTTTACAATCATCTGTTTCATGATGGGTAGCTACTCATTAATTATACAGGATATAAACGTCAGTACTGAACACAAAATGGTTCCTTTGGTCATGTGTTCATTATAAAATGGCTTTCTTAACGTTGTTAGTTATCACAATGGATACATTATAAAAATGGTCAAGTTAAACTGATATCGAACTACCCAAGCTTACATGCATCCTCCAGTCCTCTGGCAACATTCCCATATTCAAGAAGGATTGAAACATTGTGGCTCGAGTCTCTGATATTTCCACCCTTACTTCCCTCAGCAACCCAGGATGCAGCCCATCCAGACCGGGTGACTTTTCCACTGTGAGTGCTGCCAACCTTGTAATTGTCTCCTCTTTATCTATTTTTATCCCGTCCAATTTCTCCACAACCTCCTCCTTTACTGTGACATTTGCACAATCTGCTTGTTTTGTGACAGATGAAATGTACTTAATTAGTACCTCAGCCACACCCTCTGCCTCCACAGGATCTCCTAATTGACCCACCTTTTCATTGACTGTCCATATGTTGGTAAAAGACTTCAGTGTTCCCAGTTATGTGACCTGCTAATCTTTTCTCATACACTCTCTTGCTGATCTCTTTTCCTTTTTCAGCTCTCCTCTGCACTTTCTGTATTTTGCTTTTTTCTCTACTGCATATGAATCCTCACATGATTTCGATATTAATGGTTTATGAACTATTTTGTTGAAGGATTTAGTTTTGTAAATTTCTCCCTAGCTCCCCTCATGGTCAGGCAGAAAGTTTAACTGCTGTGTTTTCAAACAGCAACAGCTTTATTTGAAAAGCCATTGTGACAGGATTCCGGGTTTTAATCCAGTCACAAATCTGGTTCTGATGTCTTGTGGCTCCAGCTGTCACATGACCTGTCAGAGGATGACCTCATAATTGACCAAGTCATGGAGCTGTGGGTTGATGTTTAAATTGTTCCAAAATAATTTTCCAGAAGGACAATCAAAATGAATCAATATATATAAGGTAGATTTTGTGAATTTGTGCTCCCAGTGGAAATTCCTGCAGAGTCTGCTGGTTTTCATATCCCCAATTCCCCACAGGAAGCTCAGTGCTCGGAATCTGTATTCATTACATTAACATTATACAGAATCATTTCATGGGAGACGCAAGTGTGAATTGTAGACAGGTGGGTCAGTTTTAACTTTCAAAGTAACACAGAAGTAAAATACTGCAGCTACTGGAAATCTGAAATAAAAACAGAAAATGCTGGAAATACTCAGCAGGTCTGGCAGCATCTGTGGAGAGAGAAACAGAGTTAACGTTTCAGATCTGTGACCTTTCATCAGAACTGGGCTGAAATTGTCTGAGGGACTGAGATTGTGGAATCAATTTCAGGGTCAAAGACATTGTACTCTGTAAGGATAGGAAGATGGTGATTATTAAGTATAGTGCAAGAATATAGATGCTTTTACATTACTTGAATCAACATTGATTTAAACTTTGCGCTCACGAATCCTATCTTTTGATCAAAATGACATTGATAACAATGGAAAAAGCAACACATGCATTTCACGACCACAGGACTTTGTAAAGCCTTTTACAGCCAATGAAGGACTTTCCAAGTGTTGTCACTCTGCAGTACAATACAATACCCTACAATAAGTATACTTCACATTCGAGTCACACAAGTGCCAGGCAATGACCATCTCAAACAAGAGAGAATCTAACCATCTCCCCTTGACATTCAACGGTGTTACGATTGCTGAATCCCCCCACTATCAACATCCTGGGGGTTACCATTGACCAGAAATTGAATTGCAATAAGCATATAAATATCATGGCGACAAGAGCAGGTCAGACACTAGGAATCCTGCGGCGAGTAACTCACCTCCTGACTCCCCAAAGCCTGTCCCCTATCTACAAGGCACAAGTCAGGAGTGTGATGGTATATTCTCCACTTGCCTGGATAGTTGCAGCTCCAACAACACTCAAGAAGCTCGACGCCATCCAGGACAAAGCAGCCCACTTGATTGGCCCCTCATTCACAAAATTCACTCTCTCCATAACTGACGCACAGTGGTAGCAGTGTGTACCATCCACAAGATGCACTGCAGCAACGCAGCAAGCCTCCTTAGACAGCACCTTCCAAACCCGTGACTTCTACCACCTTGAAGGACAAGGGCAGCAGATGCATGGGAACACCACCACCTGCAAGTTCCCCTCTGAGCCACACACCACCCTGGAATTGGAACTATATCACCATTCCTTCACTGTGGCTGGGTCAAAATCCTGGAACTCCCTTCCTAACAGCACCACATCGACTGCAGTGGTTCAAGAAGGCAGCTCACCACTACCTTCTCGAGGGAATTAGGGATGGGCAATAAATGCAATAAAATCAATAAAAAGACAATATCTGTAATCCCCAAAAGTAGAAAATACATATGAAAATGAAAATATAATAAAGCACAGTCAGCATGGATTTCACAAAGAAAGTCTTGATTAACCTTATCTTTGAAGAACCAACAGCAAGAGTAATATAGCAGATGCAGAAGAGTTTAAGTTAATAAAGCCTCATCCTTTTAAGTGCTTGAACCAACAAATTGTGGGTTAACAAACAAGCACACTAACTGACAGAGCTGCATGTTGTGCTTTCTAGATTACCCGAAAGCAGGGTGTCAGTTAAATCTTCAGGTTGCTGCAACCAGAATAGCCATTGTCCACTATCAGCTTTACTGTTACAAATAAAGGGTGGAACATTCATTGTGAATCGACAGAAACAGTCTGGTCCTGCACACTGCAGACACATCCAGGTCATCACTAACCAGCTCTCCGATAATTGATGTAGTTATTTGATTTTTCCCCATTAGCTCCATGGAATTATTTTTGAAAGATTTTAAATTCCAAGAAGTTTTGTTAATATTCAGCCCTTGAGAAGAAATAATTCCCTGGCCACAGTTGAGAAAGATTTGAATATAAAACTGTAGACTACCAGGTAACACAGAGAAAGTTGATCAGCTAATCTATAATTACTTACTTTTCTTACTTTTGCTCTTGCTCTTCGGTTTTTCATCCTTTTCAGTTCCTCACTGTGGATATTATTGTGATTAAATGTGAAAAGATGCACTGTGTCTCAGCCCCGGTATATTGGCTCTTTCTCTGTACAGTGCTGTACACACTCAGATACTGACAGTGTCTCTTCCTCCCTCAAATTTCCAGCCCTGACGGTGCAGAAAGCGCTGCTCAAAGTTACACATTCTGACTGTTTGCAGTTGATTAGTGAGAGATTATTAACAGATCCTTCTGCAGCGCTGCCTCGGTTAATAACAGCAGATCTAAGCCACATTTCAGATATGGAAACAGATGCATCAATTATTCACTCTTTCCCAGAGTGTGTGAGGCCGGGACAAGCAGCAACATTCCGGCCCCATGCTCTGCAATTACCCAGCACCAGCGGAAAGCAGTGAATACAGATTCAATCAGTGGGTTAATGTCCATTACAGGGATGCAAGATTCCACGGTCCAGGACAAACATCCCCATAGACCGAGAACAAGCTCAGGAAAACCCGGGGGAGTTAATATCCCAATCACTGAGCATTCCAGTAACATTGAACAAGTTCCTGAACTGAGTGAACCTTTCAAAGTACAGAAGTGAGGACGAGGTCAAAAAGGTCTGAACAGTTGAGGTGACTGAGTGGTTTCAGCTTCTCTGTTCAGGTTGCAGCTTTCACTGGAGGCATGTGTTTAAATCCCACTTCTGACAACTAGGTTTTCAGTTACTTTGCAGAGCTTCCTTGAAGGTTTGGGGTCAAGTAAATACTGAGGAACTGTTTCTAACTGCTGAATGGTCAATAACCAAAGGTTACAGATTTAAGGTGACTGACAAAACCAGAAGGAACTTGAGGAAAAATTCCTTTCTGCAACGTGTGGTTAGGATTTCAGTTATGTGGATAGATTGGAGAAGCTGGGGTTGTTCTCCTTTGAGAGGAGATTTGATAGAGGTGTTCACAATCATGAGGGGCCGTGACAGACCCGATAGAGAGAAACTGTTGGTAGAAGGATTGAGACTCAGGTAAAAGCTGTGGCTCAGTTGGTCACACTCACCTCGAAATCACAAGCTTCTGGGTTCAGATTTCACAGCTGACACTCCAGTGCAGCACTGAAGGTGTTGAAGGTACTGCCTTTCAGGTGTGATGTTAAACCAAGACCTGGTCTGCATGTTTGGGTGAATGTAAAAGATCCCATGCTGCAATTTCAAACAAGTGAAGAGCAATTCTCCCTGGTGTTGTGATCAATATTTGCCCCTCAGATCAGTTGGTCATTATCACATTGCTGTTTGTGGGTATTAACTGCTGCATTTCTGACATTACAACAGTGATTACACTTCAAAAGTATTTCATTGTCTATAAAGTGCTTTGATATATCCAGTGGTCTTGAAAGGTGCTATATAAATGCAAGTCTTTTCTTTCTTTATCACAACACATTGCTGTGTAAAAAATGGTTCCTCATGTCATCTCTGGTTCTTCTGCCAATCACCTGATATCTGTGTCCTCTGCTTACTGACCCTTTTACCACTGGAAACAGTTTCTCCTTATTTAAACTATTGAAAACCTCCATGATTTTGAACAAATGTGTCAAATCTCTTCTGAACTTTCTCTGCTGCAAGGAGAACAACCCCAGCTTCTCCAATCTCTTCACATAACTGAAATCCCTCACCCTGCTACCATTGTGGTAAATCTCTTTTTTATTCTTTCATGAGATGTGGGCACTGCTGACACAATGTGATTCCTGTCAATGGAGCGGCCCGCTGACATCATCGGAGAGCGCCAAGCTGCTCATAGGCACAGCTGCATCTTGCCAGGATTAAGTTGCACATGCGCAGGATGATGTCATGGCTCAGCGCCAACGTCATCGCATATCCGCGCCTGGTCCATCTTCGCACATGCACGCTGCAGCATCATCAGGTATCCAGCCTCTCACTCAGCTGGAGGAAGCAGCTGAATAGGAGACTTTGAGGCTGGAGCTCTCCCCCCTCGGCAACTCGCTCCAGGCCTCGATGCTTCCTCCCCTAAGCCGCTCGCTCTACACCGCACTGCTCCCTTGGCCGATTGTTCCCCGCTCGCGTCACCCAGCTTTCCTGCCACTCGCTCCCAGCCCCCCAACCCCCGCTCCAGCCATTAGCTCTAGGCCGTACCACTTCCTTCCTCTCGGCCACAAACTACTGGCTCCTACGTCACACTTTACAGCCCGCCTTGCTTCTTCGGGCGGCACGTGGAGACTGGACAAACGTGGGAGCAAGAGGCCGAGAGAAGGGAAGCAGCACGACCTAGAGCTTGCAGCTGGAGGGGAGGGGGTGGGGTGGGGAACGAGTGACCAGAGAATGGGGTGGCGCGATCAGAGGACAATCGGCCAGGGAAGTGGGGGAGAGCAGTGAGGTCTGTGGTGAGCGGCTGTGGAGGGTGGAAGCGGCCAGTGCGAAGGAGGGGGAGAAAGCGAGTTGTGCCACTTAGTGGTTGCATTGTCAGCAAACGCAGCCTTTATTGTCCATCCTTAATTGCCCTTGAGAAGGTGGTGGTGAGCTGCCTTTTTGGAGCTGCTGCAGTCCATGTGTTGTACGTAAACCCACAGTGCTGTTAGGAAGTGAGTTCCAAGATTTTGATCCAGTGACAGTGAAGGAATGGTGATATCGTTCCCAGTCAGGACAGTGTGTAACTTGGAGGGGAGCTTGCAGATGGTGGTGTTCCCATTCATCCAATGTCCTTCTAGGTGGTCGAGATCGGGGGTTTGGAAGGTGCTGCAGAAGGAGGTTTGGTGAGTTGCTGCAGTGCATCTTGTAGATGGTACACACTGCTGCCACTGTTCACTCGTGGTGGAGCGAGTGAATATTTAAAGTAGTGGATGGAGTGCTGATCAAGTGAGCTGCTTTGTCCTGGATGGTGTTGAGTTTCTTTGGTGTTGTTGGAGCTGCACTCATCCAGGCAAGTGGTGAGTATTGCATCACACTCCTGACTTGTGCCTTGTCGATGGTGGACAGGAGGTGAGTTACTTCCAGCAGAATTCCCATCCTCTGACCTGCTCTTGCAGCTACGGTATTTATATGGCTGATCCAATTCAGTTTCTTCTCAATGGTAATCCCCAGGGTGTTGATAGTGAAGGATTCAGAAATGGTAATGTCATTGAATGTCAAGAGGAGATGGTTATATTCTCTCTTGTTGGAGATGGTCATTGCCTGGCATTTTTGTGGCGTGCATGTTACTTGCCACTTATCAGCCCAAGCCCAATGTTGTCCAGGTCTCTCTACAGATGGACACGGACTGCTTCAGTATCTGAGGAGTTGCTAATGTGACTGAACATTTTGCAATCATCAGCAAACATCCCCACTTCTGACCTTATGATGGAGGGAAGGTCATTGATGAAGCAGCTGAAGTTGATTGGGGCCTAGGACGTGACCCTGAGCAACTCCTGAACGATGTCTGGGACTGAGATGATTGGCCATCCACAACCATCACCATATTCCTTTGCGCTAGGTATGACTCCAACTAGTGGAGAGTTTCCCCCTGATTGCCATTGTCTTCAATTTTGCAAGGGCTCCTTGATGCCCTTGGCAGGAGCAGTCACTGTTACCTCATCTCACCTCCTGAATTCAGCTCTTTTGTCCAGATTTGAGCCAAGGCCATAATGAGGTCAGGAACCGAGTGGCCTTGGCAGAAACCAAAATGAGCATCGGTGAGTAGGTTATTGCTGTGTCAGTGCTGCTTGATAGCACTGTCAACGACACCTTCCATCACTTTACTGATGATCAAGAGGAGGCTGACGGGGCAGGAATTGACCGGGTTGGATTTGTCCTGCTTTTTGTGTACAGGACATACCTGGGCAATTTTCCACATTGCCGGGTAGATGCCAGTGTTGTAACTGTACTGGAACAGCTTGGCTAGCGGTGCGGCTAGTTCTGGAGCACAAATCATCAGCACTCCAGCCGCAATGTTGTCAGTATCCAGTGCCTTCAGCCATTTCTTGATATCATGTGGAGTGAATTGGATGAGCTGAAGATTGTCACCTGTGATGCTGGGGACCTCAGGCGGAGGCCGGGATGGATCATCTACTTGGCACTTCTGGCTGAAGAAGTTTGCAAATGATTCAACCTTGTCTTATGCACTGATATGGTGTTCTCCCCTATCATTAAGGATGGGGGCATTTGTGGAGCCTTGTCCTCCTTACCTTCCAGGACCAGAGAGCAGTTGAACCTCTTCCAGCGCGCCGGAGTTTTGGAAAAAAAGGCAAACAGTGATGTCAGAGGAGAGCTGCATGCTGATTGGTTGGTGAGTAGCAGCTCTGAAAAAAGGGGAAAGTTGTTTTTTTTTGTTGGAAAAAAAAAACTCTGGTGTTAAGGTGAGTACTACTAAAGTTTTTTTTTAAGGACTTTGGGTTGAAGTGGGTGGAACAAGGCCTCTAGTATAATTAGTATGTTTTAATTAAGGGAGTAACTCATTAACCTAAGGGTAAGTCATGGCAGGAGAGCTCAGCCCCGTGATATGCATCTCCTGCGCTATGTGGGAAATCAGGAACGCTTCCAGTGTCCCTGATGACCACGTGTGCGGCAAGTGTATCTATCTGCAGCAACTGGCTACCCGCATTAGGGAGCTGGAGCTGCGGGTGGTTTCACTGTGGAGCATCCGCGATGCTGAGGAAGTCGTGGACAGCACGTTTAGTGAGGTGGTCGCACCACAGGTAATGGCTGCACAGGCAGAAAAGAGATGGGTGACCACCAGATGGAGTAGTAGGCGCAGGTAGGTAGTGCAGGGGTTCCCTGTGGCCATCCCCCTCTCAAACAGATATACCGCTTTGGATACTGTTGGGGGGATGACCTCCCAGGGGAAAGCAGCAACAGCCGAGTTTGTGGCATCACAGAGGGCTCTGCAGCACTGCAGGGGAGGAAAAGGTTTGGAAGAGCTTTAGTGATAGGGGATTCATTATAAGGGGTGCAGATAGGCATTTCTGCGGCCGCAAACGAGACTCCAGGATGGTATCTTGTCTCCCTGGTGCTAGGGTCAAGGATGTCTCGGAGTGGCTGCAGGACATTCTGAAAAGGGACGGTGAGCAGCTCGAGGTCGTGGTCCATATTGATACCAACGACATAGGCAGGAAGAGAGTTGAGGTCCTGCAAAGTGAATATAGGGAGTTAGGCAGAAGGTTAAAAAGCAGGACCTCTAGGGTTGTAATCTCAGGATTACTTTCTGTGCCACGTGCTAGTGATGGTAGGAATAGGAGGATTAGGCAAATGAATGCGTGGCTGAAGAGCTGGTGTAGCCGGGAGGGCTTCAGGTACTTGGATCTTCTGGTGCAGAGGTGACCTGTACAAGAGGGACAGGTTGCATCTAAACTGGAGGGGGACCAATATCCTTGCAGGGAGGTTTGCTAGTACTACTCGGGAGGGTTTAAACTAGTCTGGCAGGGGGGTGGGACCCAAAGTAGTGGTCTCTCTGATGAGATATTTGAGGCAAATATCGAAGTCAAAGCAAGCAAGTCCAGTAGGCAGGCTGGGCAGATGCAGGACGGGGAGCGTGGAAGGTCTGGTAGACTAAACTGCATTTACTTTAATGCAAGATGCCTTACAGTAAGGCAGATGAACTCATGGATCGGTACATGGGATTGTGATATTATAGCTATTACGGAAACGTGGTTGAGGGATGAGCAGGACTGGCAGCTCAATGTTCCGGGGTACCGATCCTTCCAGCGTGACAGAGATGGAGGTAAGAGAGGAGGTTGCACTATTGATTAGGGAGGACATCACGGCAGTACTTAGAAAGGATATCCCGGGGGGAATGACAAGCGAGGCCATATGGGTAGAACTTAGAAATAAGAAAGGGGTGATCACTTTGTTGGGATTATACTATAGACCCCCCAATAGTCAGGGGGGATTGAAGGAGCATATTTGTAGGGAAATCACAGATAGGTGTAGGAATTATAGGGTTGTAATAGTAGGTGATTTTAACTTCCCTAATATTGACTGGACTGCCTTAGTACTAAGGGGTCAGATGGGGAAAAATTTGTTAAGTGTGTCCAGGATAGTTTTCTGAAGCAGTATGTGGATGGCCCTGCTAGAGAAGGGGCTACACTTGACCGCCTCTCAGGAAATGAGGATGGGCAGGTGGTTGATGTGTCAGTGGGGGAGCACTTTGGGACCAGTGACCATAACTCTATTAGCTTCAAGATCGTTACGGAACAGGATAGGACTGGTCCTCAGGTTGAAGTCCTAAATTGGGGGAAGGCTAATTTTGATAGCATCAGACAGGAACTCTCAAAAGTTGAATGGGAGAGGCTGTTTACAGGTAAAGGGACATCTGGCAAGTGGGAGGCTTTTAAAAGTGAGATCGGAAGAATTCAGGGCTGGCAATTTCCTGTTCGATGGAAGGGCAAGGCTGGCAAGTTTAGGGAACCTTGGTTGACTAGGGGTATTGAGGGCCTGGTCAGGATAAAGAAGGAGGCATATGTCAGGTATAGGCAGCTGGGATCGAGCGAGACCCTCGAGGAGTATAGGGGATGTAGGACTACACTGAAGAAGGAAATTAGGAGGGCGAAAAGGGGCCATGAGATCTCCCTGGCAGATAAGATAAAGGAGAATCCTAAAAGATTCGATAAGTATATTAAGAGTAAAAGGGTAGCCAGGGAGACAGTAGGTCCCCTTAAGGATCAGTGTGGTAATCTATGTGTGGAGCCACGGGAAATGGGCGAGGTCTTAAATGAATATTCCTCGTCCATATTTACCGTGGAGAAGGTCATGGAAGCCAGTGAGTTCAAGGGAGGGAACAGCAATATCCTGAAGCATATCAACATTACAAAGGAAGTGCTGTTGGAGGTATTGAAGCGCATTAAGGTGGATAAATCCCCAGGGTCTGACCAGGTGTATCCTAGGATGCTATGGGAAGCAAGTTAGGAGATTGCTGGGGCCCTGGCCGAGATTTTTGTATCGTTAGCCACAGGTGAGGTACCGGAAGACTGGAGGATAGCTAATGCTATGCTTTTATTTAAGAAGGGCAGCAGGGATAAGCCAGGGAACTACAGGCCGGTGAGCCTTACATCAGTGGTGGGAAAGTTCTTGGAAGGGATTCTGAGAGACAGGATTTATATGCATTTGGAAAGGCAAGGTCAGATTAGGGATAGTCAGCATGGCTTTGTGCATGGGAAATCATGAGTCATGATTTTGATTGAGTTTTCCGAGGAGGTGACCAAGAGGATTGACAAGGGCAGGCCGATGAATGCTGTCTACATGGACTTTAGCAAGGCCTTTGACAAGGTCCTGCATGGTAGGCTGGTCCAGAAGGTTCAAACACATGGAATCCAGGGTGAGCGAGCCAATTGGATACAAAATTGGCTTGGTGATAGGAGGCAGAGGGTGGTAGTGGAGGGTTGTTTTTCAGATTGGAGACCAGTGACCAGTGGTGTGTCGCAGGGATCGGTGCTGGGCCCTCTGTTGTTTGTCGTATATATTAATGGCTTGGATGTGAATGTAAGGGGCATGATTAGTAATTTTGCAGATGACACCAAAATTGGTGGTATAGTGGACAGTGAAGAAGGTTGTCTAAGTTTACAACAGGATATAGATCAACTGGAAAAGTGGGCAAGGGATTGGCAAATGGAATTTAACGCGGACAAGTGTGAAGTCATGCATTTTGGGAAGTTAAAACAGGGCAGGACATTTTCACTGAATGGCAGGGCCTGGGGAGTGTTGTTGAGCAGAGAGACCTTGGGGTGCAAGTACATAGTTCCCTGAAAGTGGCAACACAGGTAGACAGGGTGGTGAAGAAGGCGTCTGGCATGCTTGACTTCATCGGCTGAGGCATTGAGTACAAGAGTTGGGACGTCATGTTACAGTTGTACATAACGTTGGTTAGGCCGCATTTGGAGTACTGTGTGCAGTTCTGGTGGCTGCACTACAGGAAAGATGTGATTAAGCTAGAGAGGGTGCAGAAAAGATTCACAAGGATGCTGCCTGGTTTGGAGGGTCTGAGTTATAAAGAGAGATTGGATAGGCTGGGTCTGTTTTTCCTGGAGTGAGGGAGGCTGAGAGGGGACATGATAGAGGTAGATAAAATTATGAGGGCGTAGATAGTGTAGATAGCCAGAGTCTGTTTCCCATGTAGGGGTGACTAAAACTAGAGGGCATAGATTTAAGGTAAGAGGGAGGAGGTTTAAAGGGGATCAAAGGGGTAAATTTTTCACAGAAAGAATCGTGGGTATCTGGAATGAGCTGCCTGGTGGAGGCATGAACAGCAGTGACATTTATGAGGCATCTGGACAGGTACTTGAATGAGCAAGGCATAGAGGGATATGGAATTAATGCAGGCAGGTAGGATTAGTACAGATGGGCATTATGGTCGGCATGGACGCGGTGGGCCGAAGGGCCTGGTTCTATGCTGTACGACTCTATGAATCTCTGTGACTCCTGTTAATTGTTTAATTATCCACCACCATTCAGGACTGGATGTGGCAGGACTGCAGAGCTTTGATCTGATCTGTTGGTTGTGAGATCGCTTAGCTCTGTCTATTGCATGCTGCTTCCACTGTTTGACATGCAAGTAATCCTGTGTTGTAGCTTCACCAGGTTGAGACCTCATTTTTACGTCTGCTTGGTGCTGCTCCTGACATGCCCTCCTGCACACTTCATTGAACCACTATTGCTCCCTTGGCTTGATGGTAATGGTAGAGTGAGGGATATGCCAGGCCAGGAGGTAACATATTGTGTTTAAATACAATTCTGCTGCTGCTGATGACCCGCAGTGTCTCATGGATGCCCAGTTTTGAGCTGCCAGATCTGTTCATTTCTTCCCTCAGAAATAATTGGGAAAAAATTCCTGAGGAATGCATGAATTAAATAAAAAGGAGAGAGAAATAAATATTGACAAAATAGATGGCAGCATTTGGAAGGTGAAAAGAAAGTTTTATTATTGATGAGTGAGAGGAATATATCACACTTTGGGGCTTCTGTAAGTAGATTTACTGAGAATCTGGGGAATTGATAGGAAACTGCTTCATGGTTGGTGGGAACAAATTCTCACCCTTGGGGTGGAGCCAACAGCTGCATCCGTCCAATAACAGACAGAGTAGTAGTACTGTATCAGGCCTTGTTAGCTCAGTTGGTAGAGCATGAGACCTTTAATCTCAGGGTCTTGGATTTGAGACCCTTGTTGTGTGGTTGTTCTTCCCTTTTTCAGACTTCATCGGCAGAGAGTTCAAGGAGTGTTTGAAATTAAATTCAACAACATCACTAGATTTCAACCCTGCCGCCCCACCCCCCTCCCAGTGTAGTTGACAGGTCCCTCAACCTCTGCCCTCCCCATTCCGTTCCCTCCCAGAACTGCGACTCACTTTCCACCCCACCTGCCTCCACATCCAAAGGATCATCCTCCACCATTTCCGCCACCTCCAGCGTGATGCCACCACCTACCTCATCTTCCCCTCCCCTGTCAACATTCCGAAGGGATCGTTCCCTCCACAACACCCTGGTCCACTCCACCATTATCCCTGACACCTCGTCCCCTTCCCAAGGCACCTTCTCATGCAATCGCAGGAGATATAATAGCTGCCCTTTTCCCTCCTCTCTGCTCATTATCTAAAGCCCAAACACTCCTTTCAGGTGAAGCAGCGATTTACTTGTACTTCTTTCAATTATGTATACTGTATTCACTGCTCACAATGTGGTCTCCTCTAAACTGGGGAGACCAAACGCAGATTAGGTGGAACACCTCGGCTCAGTCCGAAAGCATGACCCCGAGCTTCTGGTTCCTTGCCATTTCAACACTCCCCCCTGCTCTCATGTCAACATTTCTGTCTTGGGCCTGTTCCAGTGTTCCAGTGAACATCTCCATGGAAAGATCAATCTTACACGCTCGCTCAAATGTTGGATTTTGTATGTTTAGTATCTTTTCTCATCCAAAGATTACACTATCAATCATTCACCACTCTGTCTTCTCCTGAACTTCGAGTTCAAATTTGTTTGTGAAGTTGAGTGACACGTTAAGACAGCACAGTCTTTGTCTTTGTGAAGGAAGTGATTTCGGAATGGCTGTTTGAAACTGTCCCTCCTTGCACAGAAATTCAGTGCAAATACTCAAATCACCCACAATTTCTTCGTGAGAAATTTGTTCACAATTGCATTCGACATGGAAACCGCCTCAACATTAATCTCACTGAAGAAAAGTGTGACTGTGTTGTTTGTTTCAGAGTGTTGGTGCCGTTGTGTGTCGCTCTGAACCAAGACTGGGACACAACGCAAGGTTGATCCAAGGTTGGCATATATTATCATTCAGGAGCAAGAAAAATCAAAAGGAACCTAACAAGAAAACCCAGTCTCCAGATGTGGGAATCTGCAGATCCGCTTTGGGAAAGTGAATCAGAGCAGAATGAAGGGTGAACTGTCCGACTACCCAGAAGAGATGAAGACACAGCTCAGTCAGCACGTTCCCCTGGTTTATGATGCTGAAACATTCCTCACACAGAAATTATTCAACCCGATGAGAAACGTGCTTCCAGCCGATAATTTATTGAGATAATTTTTTTTTGAGTTACAACACAAACAGCTACTCGACAATGTGGAAAATTGCCCAGGTGTGCCCTGTCCATAAAAAAAAAGCAGGACAAATCCAATCTGACCAATTACCGCCCCATCAGTCCACTATCAATCATCAGCAAAGTGATGGAAGATGTCATCAACAGTGCTATCAATCACCACGCATTTAGCAATAATCTGCTCATCGATGCTCAGTTTAGATTCCGCCAGGGCCTCTCGGATCCAGGCAAACATTTGGAAGCTGGAGTATGATGTGGGAAAATGTGAGGTTATTCACTTTGGTAGTAAGAACAGATAAATTAAATATTATTTAAATTGCGAGAGACAACAGAATGCTGCGGTATAGAAGGATCTGGGTGTCTTCGTACATGAATCACAAAAAGTTAGCATGCAGGTAGAGCAAATAATTAGGAAGGCAAATGGAATGTTACCCTTTATTCCAAGGGGAATGGAGTATAAAAGGAGAGAAGTCTTGCTACAAATGTACAGGGTGTTGGTGAAACCACACCTGGAGTACTGTGTACAGTTTTGGTCTCCTTATTTAAGGAGGGATATACTTGCACTGGAGGCAATTCAGAGAAAGAGGTGGGCAACTGTCTCTTCCCCACCACAGCCACCTCGAGGGCATTGTGCGGAGGGGGTGAGACTTCGGGCGTGCAGGAAGGATCTGATGGGGACGGCTCTTCTCACCACCAGCCAAGTTTCATCTTGGTGCTTGTGTGAAAGTTCTGGTGATGAGGCATTCCGCAAAATGACTTTGGCAGTTTGCTCGGGGAACCATCCGACTGGATCCACCATCTCCTTTTCCTGTAGGTCCTTGAGGACATTCCGTGCAGACCACTACCTGAAGGATTGGTGGTCAAAAATGTTTTTCCACAGAAACTTTCCCACGAAGGATAGGTGGTACGGCACGGTCCAACTGGATGGAGCATTCCGCGGCAATGTGACCAGGCCCATCCTTCACAACGCTGGGGACAGATAGAACCTCAGCACGTAGTGACACTTGGAGATTGTGTACTGGGGATCTGCGCACAGCTTGATGCAGCCGCACACGAAGGTAGTCATCAGGATGAGGGCGACGTTGGGTACATTTTTCCCGCCCTTATCCAGGGGTTTGAACATCGTGTTCCTCCAGACCTGGTCCATTTTGGAACCCCATATGAAGCGGAAAATGGCTCGGGTGATCGCCACAGCGCAGGAGTGGCGTATGGGCCAGACCTGCACCATGTACAGCAACGTGAGCGCCTCGCACCTGATGACCAGGTTCTTACCCACAATGGAGAGAGATCGCTGCTCCCACATGCTCAGCTTATGGTGTATCCTGGCTACTCGCTACTTCCAGGTTTTGGTGCACGTCCCAGCCCTTCCAAACCATATCCACAGCACCTTCAGGTAGTCTGACCTGACGGTGAAGGGGACAAAGGATCGGTCAGCCCAGTTCCCAAAGAACATGGACTCGCACTTGCCGTGGTTAACTTTGGCTCCCGAGGCGAGTTCGAACTGGTCGCAGATGCTGATCAGTCTGCGAACGGACAGCGGATCCGAGCAAAAGACGGCGACGTCATCCAGGTACAGGGAAGTTTTAACCTGAGTGACTCCACTGCCTCGGATTGTAACACCCCCTTATGCATGCATCCTTCCTAAGAGACTCAGCAAAGGGTTCAATACAGCAAACAAACAAGACAGAGGAGAGAGGACTGCCCTGTCTGTCTTTGCAAAGCAGGTGTAGAAAAAGATACAGTGGTTTTTATCGCGGTTCATCCCAAGCAGCTGTGGAACACAGGAGTCTGTGCTCCACAGGCTGTTCTCAGGGATGCACACCGAGATAAACATCAACTGCTGCAGGAGGACTATCAATTGGGTGAAAGACGCCCTTTGGTCTGCCCGAAACTTGCTGGTCTTCCAGCGCAAAGAGTTGTCCACGACCTAATGTTGCAGACTGGCACATTCCAAGGTCCAAGACTACGTGCTGAGGGACGCACTACAGCTTGGGGCAGCCGCTGCAAAGGTTCACTGGGGAAGACCACTGTGCAAGGCACCCCAACCAAGGTGAACTGAGGGACTGCATCCATGGAAATCCCCTCGGGCTGAATCCAGAAAATATTTCTCCGCCTCCAGGCTCACTTCTTTGACCAGGAGTCTTCCTCCCGACCAGCAGACCCATTCACCCACCTCCAGCATTCTCCCTCTACCTGGACCCCTCCCCCTGGCCACTTACCCACTCTTGATCTCTTCATTGAAAACTGTCGGCCAGACATTTGTCATCTCAATTTCTCTGCCCCCCTCACTCACTCTAACCTGTCCCCCTCTGAACTTGAGGCACTCCGTTCTCTCAGGTCTAACCCCGACATGGTCATCAAACCATGGGCGGCACAGTGGCGCAGTGGTTAGCACTGCAGCCTCATAGCTCCAGGGACCGGGGTTCGATTCTGGGTACTGCCTGTGCGGAGTTTGCAAGTTCTCCCTGTGTCTGCGTGGGTTTCCTCCGGGTGCTCCGGTTTCCTCCCACATGCCAAAGACTTGCAGGTTGAGAGGTTAATTGGCCATTATAAATTGCCCCTAGTATAGGTAGGTGGTCGGGAAATATATAGGGACAGGTGGGGATGTGGTAGGAATATGGGATTAGTGTAGGATTAGTATAAATGGGTGGCTGATGGTTGGCACAGACTCGGTGGGCCGAAGGGCCTGTTTCAGTGCTGTATCTCGAAACTAAACTAAACCTGCAGACAAGGGTGGTGCTGTTGTTGTATGGCATACTGACCTCTACCTTGCAGAGGCTCAGCGCCAACTTACAGACACTTCTTCCTTCCTCCCTCTGGACCATGACCCCATCGCCGAAAATCAAGCCACCATCCAAAGGACTGTCACTGACCTCATCTCCTCTGGAGATCTTCCCTCCACAGCTTCCAACCTCATAGTCCCGCAACCCCGGACAGCCCGCTTCTACCTCCTTCCCACAATCCACAAACGGGTACGTCCCGGCAGACGCATTGTGTCAGCCTGCTCCTGCCCCACTGAACTTATTTCTTCCTATCTTGACTCTATCTTTTCTCCGCTGGTCCAGTCTCTTCCCAACTGCATCCGTGACTCTTCTGACGCCTTACGTTATTTTGACAATTTCCAGTTTCCTGGTCCCAACCGCCTCCTCTTCACTATGGACGTCCAATCGCTCTACACCTCCATCCCCCACCAGGATGGTTTGAGGGCTCTCCGCTTCTTCCTGGAACAGAGGCCCAACAAGTCCCCATCCACCACCACCCTCCTCCGCCTGGCTGAAATTGTTCTCACATTGAACAACTTCTCCTTCAACTCCACGCACTTCCTTCAAGTCAAAGGTGTCGCTATGGGTACCCGCATGGGTCCTAGTTATGCCTGTCTTTTTGGGGGATATGTCGAGCATTCTTTGTTCCAGTCCTACTCAGGCCCCCTCCCCCAACTCTTTTTACGGTACATTGATGACTGTATCGGTGCCGTTTCCTGCTCCCGCCCCGAACTGGAAAACTTTATCAACTTTGCTTCCAATTTCCACTCTTCTCTCACCCTTACATGGTCCATCTCTGACACTTCCCTTCCCTTCCTCGACTTGTCTGTCTCCATCTCTGGGGATAGGTTGTCTACTAATATCCATTATAAGCCCACCGACTCGCACAGCTACCTCGACTACACTTCTTCACACCCTACCTCCTGTAAGGACTCCATTCCATTCTCCCAGTTTCTCCGTCTTCGACGCATCTGCTCTGATGATGCTACCTTCCATGACGGTGCTTCTGGTCTGACCTCCTTTTTCCTCAACCGAGGAATCCCCCCCATTGTTGTTGACAGGGCCCTCAACCGTGTCCGGCCCATTTCCCGTACTTCTGCCCTCAACCCTTCCCCTCCCTCCCAGAACGGTGACAGGGTTCCCCTTGTCCTCACTTTCCACCCCATCAGCCTCCATATCCAAAGGATCATCCTGTGCCATTTCCGCCACCTCCAGCGTGATGCCACTACCAAACGCATCTTCCCCTCCCTTCCCCTGTCAGCATTCCGAAGTGATCATTCCCTCTGCGACACCCTGGTCCACTCCTCCATTACCTCCACCACCTCGTCCCCATCCCATGGCACCTTCCCCTGCAATCGCAGGAGGTGTAATACCTGCCCATTTACCTCCTCTCTCCTCACTATCCCAGGCCCCAAGTACTCCTTTCAGGTGAAGCAGCGATTTACTTGTACTTCTTTCGATGTAGTAGACTGTATTCGCTGCTCACAATGTGGTCTCCTCTATATTGGGGAGACCAAGCGCAGACTGGGTGACCGTTTTGCGGAACACCTCCGTTCGGTCCGCAAGCAGGACCCTGAGCTTCCGGTTTCTTGCCATTTCAACACTCCCCCCTGCTCTCATGCTCACATCTCTGTCCTGGGATTGCTGCAGTGTTCCAGTGAACATCAACGCAAGCTCGAGGAACAGCATCTCATCTATCGATTAGGCACACTACAGCCT
This sequence comes from Heterodontus francisci, assembly GCF_036365525.1. NCBI lineage: Eukaryota > Metazoa > Chordata > Chondrichthyes > Heterodontiformes > Heterodontidae > Heterodontus > Heterodontus francisci. The sequence continues at coordinate 4,202,709 of NW_027140380.1, read as the reverse complement.
GCCGGACTGAACATTGAGTTCAATAATTTCAGAGCATGACAGCCCCCCATTTTACTTTCATTATTAGTTGTTTTTTCTTTTTTCTTCTTTTTTGCTTTTTTACATTTTTTACAACCTTTTATATTGCATTTATTTCATTTCATCTTCGTTTATTCAATTTGCTTACCCACTGTTTTTTTTCAGGTTTGCACTTGCTGCTGTTCAATATTCAGTCCGTTAACACCTATTCTGTACTAATGCTTTGTCTTTCAACACACCATTAACATATTGTTTGCCTTTGCTCCATGACCTTTTGGTCAGCTATGTGGCCTTGTCCAACCTGCACCTTCTCCTTTGTTATCTCTTGCCCCCCCCCCACACCTCACTTGCTTATAACCTGTGACATTTTTAATATTTGTCAGTTCCGAAGAAGGGTCAGTGACCCGAAACATTAACTCTGCTTCTCTTACCACAGATGTTGCCAGACCTGCTGAGTGGTTCCAGCATTTCTTGTTTTTATTCCAAAAAATATTTGTTTGCTGCAAAAAGTACATGGCAGGTAAAATGAAATGGAAGGGTTGTGAGGCAATTCACTCCTGTACTGAAGGAAACTGATCTCCTTTGCAATCTTTGTATTTTTGACTTGGTGCTGTTTTTGAACTGTTTTGTAATGTATCTTTTTATAGTTTTTTTGACGAATAAAGTATATTTTGGAAATTAAAAAAAAGTTCAGAGAAGGTTCACTGGATTTATTCCTGTGATGAAGGGGTTGTCTTTTGAGGAGGATTGAGCAGGTTGTATCTATACTGATTGGAGTTTAGAAACATGAGAGGTGATCGTATTGAGACATCTAAGATTCTGAAGGGTCTTGACAAGGTAGATGCTGAGAGGATGTTTCCCCTCGTGGTGGAATCTAGAACTTGGGGACACAGTTTCAGAATTACGGATTTTCCATTTAAGAAGGAAATGAGGATGTATTTCTTCACTCAGACAGTCATTCATCTTTGGATTTTTATCTACAAGGAAGTCAAGGGTTCTGGGGGGCAGGCAAGAAAGTGGGGTTGATGCCATGATCAGATCAGCCATGATCCTATTGAATGGCAGAGAAGGCTCGAGGGGCCAAATGGTCTACTCCTGCTACTATTTCTGTTCTTATGATCTCATTGCAGCTTGTTACAAATAGAGACAAAAGAGTGGAATTCCAGAGGAGAGGTGAGAGTAATTACCCTTGAGTGAGTGTGGCATCAAGGATCCCTAGAAAAATTGAAATCAATGGGAATCAGGGGAAAACTGTCCACTTGTTGGAGTCCTACCTAGCACAAAGCAAGATGATTATGGTTGGTGGAGGCCGATCATCTCAGCCCAGGACATTGCCTCAGGAGTTTCTCAGGGTAGTGTCCTAGGCTCAACCATCCTCAGCTGTTTCATTAATGAGTTTTCCCTCAACTTAAGTCAGAAGTGGGAATGTTAGGTGATGATTCACAACTCCTCAGATACTGAAGCAGTCCATGTCTGCAAGCAGCGAGACCTGAACAACATTCAGGCTTGAGCTGATAAGTGACAAGCGACTTGATTGCCACAAAAGTGCCATGCAGTGAACATCTCCAATGAGAGAGAATCAAACCATCTACCTTTTAATACTCAGCAGCATTATCATCACTGAATCCCTCACCAGCAACATCTTGGGGGTTACCATTGATAATAAACTAAACTGGACCAGTCACATCTATGCTGCGGCTTTTAGCGTAGGTCAGAAATTGGGAATTCTGCAGCAAGTATCTCACCTCCTGACATGCCAAAGCCTGTCCATTGTCTGCAAGGCACAGGTCAGGAGTGTGATGGAATACTCTCCACTTTTCTGGATAGCTGCAGCTCCAACAACACATAAAAAGCTCAATACCACCCAGGACAAAGCAGTCCTCTTCATCGGTACCTCACCCACCACTTTAAACATTCACTCCCACCACCACCAGAGCACAGTGGCAGCAGTGTGTACCACCTACAAGATGCACTGCAGTAACTCGCTAAGTAACGTTCGACAGCACCATCCAAACCCGTGATCACTACCACCTCGAAGGACAAGGGCAGCAGATGCATGGGAACACCACCACCTGCAGGTTCACCTCCAAGTCACTCACCATCATGACTTGGAACTATATCACCATTTCTTCACTGTTGTTGGGTCAAAATCCTGGAACTCTCTCCGCAATAGCACTGTGGGTGTTCCTACACCACATTGACTGCAGCAGTTCAAGAAGGCAGCTCCCCACCACATTCTCAAGGGCAATTAGGGATGGGCAATAAATGCCAGCCTTGCCAGCGATACTCACACCCAAGAATGAATAAAAAACAAATTATTCTCCACAGATTCCCTACAATCCGGGCTTGGACATTTACTTCAGGAGCACAGAGCTTTATATAACTACAACATGAGTTCCAATCTTCAGATCCCATTAGCCTTTCACATTATGTTCTCCCAGTCCACTAGCTTTTAGTGATTCAGCACTCGGGTCTCTGCTTCTCCAGTTTCTAACATCTCACCACTTATAAAAAACACTCTGATCTATCTTTCGTAGGTCCGAGATGACCCCTCATTTTAAACTCCATCTGCCAAAGCATTGCTCACTCACTTAATCTATCAAGAAGATTTGAAAATAAATTTCTTGCCAAAGGATAATGTTCTGCTTCTGCTCCCTCGCCATTTGCTTTTCCCGTTAGTCTTTCATTTGGTGTAAATCCAGAGAAAGTAAAGATGGAAGGAAGGAGGGAGGGAAAAATCTTCCTCCTTTTCGTGATCCCTATTTGATCTTCATTCCAGTCCAATTTGGGTGAAGAATTCCGATTGTCTGTCTCAATTTAAATAAAGTATAAACAATTCTGGAATCACCAGCGAGATATTGACAAGAACATGTTTCCAGGCCAACTTTCCACAAAAGCTCCCCCACAACAATGTACTAGACACTTCATAAACTAATGACAAAATTGGGATCTGAACCCACACATGCAAAGCAAAATGCATTAGCACGCCACCGTCTTAACCTCTCGACCACCTTGTCAGCTGTTTGGACAGTACAGATCCTGGCTGTGCAGCCAGATGTGCAATGATGGAAATGCAGCTTCTGTAAGTAAATGCAATTTCCATCACATCAGGTCATGGCCTGTTGGGAATGGAGCGGTGTGAAATATTTCCAGACCATGTCCAACACGTTTCGACTTAATGTGAAAATCCACCATGGAAAGACTGGAACATACAATCATTTCATCACATCATGATTAACATCACTCAGACACCTGAACCATGAGGTCACTGACGAAGTCATGATGACCGAATTTCTCATGAAATGACAACTGAACTAACTGACTGGAAGAATTGCTTTAATTCCACATGATCAGAGAGGCACAGCCTCAGACCGACTTGGCAGATGAGTATTGATTGAATAATTTCTGTGTGAGGAATGTTCGAGCATCATAAACCAGAGGAACATGCTGACTGAGCTGTGTCTTCATCTCTTCTGGGCAGTCGGACAGTTCACCCTTCATTCTGCTGTGATTCACTTTCCCAAAGCGGATCTACAGATTCTCAAATCTGTGGACTGGGTTTTCTTATTTTGTTCCTTTTGATTTTTCTTGCTCCTGACTGAATAATATATTCTAAACCTCGGATCAACCCTCCCCTTTGCGTCGTTTTATAGTCTTGGTTAAAAAAGACACAAAACGGCACGAACAGTCTGAAACATACAACACGGTCACACTTTCCTTCAGTGAGATTAATGTTGAGCTGTTTTCCAAGTTCAATGCAACTGCAAACACATTGCTCTCAAAGAAATTGTAGGGGATTGAGTTGCCGTTGAAATATTAGCATTGAACATTTGTACAAGGAGGAACAGCCATTCCAAACTGACATCCTTCACAAAGGCAACCACTGAGCTGTTTTCTTGTGTGAATAAAATTCATAAGAAAAGTTAAAGTTCACAAGAAAACAGATGTAAACGATTGATAGCTAAACTTTTGAAGCAAGGATATGAATCCACGATTTTCTGATTATTGGACAAACACTCGAGCCAACGAAGCTACTGAGCCAGATCACAAATGCTGTGACAACTAAGGGAAGAGGAGGGCACTCTTTATTCTCATCCCACTTCTCCACCCGTCACAACATCTATTTCAACTTTTCCCACTTACTGAAACAGTCAATCATATACTCTATTTTTCCCAGAATAGAAGACACTGACCAGATTTCTTTAATGAACAACAAAATGATTCATTTATTGCAGAACAAGTTTTAACTAGTCATGAAGTAAAGCATAAACACACAGGTGGAAATTTTAAAAGTTCCCTTTTCACCTTTACTTTTAAAGTCTTTTTTAAAAATCTTCGAGCCACATGCGCACACACACATACACCGGTTAACATAAAAAGATAAAAGGGATGTTTTTTTGAAAATTTTTAAAATTTTGTTACAAACACAAAAAAAAACTCTTGGGCTGGTTACTTGCTCATTTTTGAAGAAAACATCAGATGAGATACGTTGCTCCAAAATTGGAATACAGTCTAACTTCTGAGTATACGTAGACAGGTCACTAGGGTATTTTAGAACAGTTCTTTTCAGAAGGCACTGAGAATTAATTTTAGCAGGCCTTCTTCAAAGACATGCGATAAGATGAATTAACACACTGGACTTCTCAGGATCTTTTAAAGATTTTCTGGAAAACAAGCTGGGTTGTGGTCTTCTCTCCTTCCTTGACACTTCTTCAGGCTAACTTTATCAGCTGCTCACTCCAGCAGGTAAAACACACTGACTCTACAACCAAAAGCTTGTGAGTTTTCTGCTGTCTTAGGTGTACGTTGCTGCTGCGAGCTTGTCCAATCAAGGGGCGCAAATGACTTCACTAACCACATCTCCCTGTTACCATGGTTTCTGTTCTATTTTTAACTTGAATTATGTGAAAAACAGTAAACATAGTTGCCAAATTGTCTCTTTTGGTGCTCTCTTGAAAAAGAACTGGTCCTACATTTATTCAGTTTGATTATGACTTCTTCAAAAAATATTTTAACAGAAGAAACAGAATCACTTCCATCACATCATGTACTTTCCCTGAGCTACAGGTTATTGAAAGACTCTCTGGCTGTGTTTATTTTAGGTGATTTTGTACTCAGGTTCTTTTGGAATCCATGTGTTTGCAGATCTTTGTGAGTGAGAGATGTGGAGATATGCTTAAAAAAATTCCCTATAAATTATTCATATCTCAGTCTTTCCCCGAACTTTGTGCAAACACATTAATGAGGGAATCACACACATCAAGCCGTCAAACCTGTCTGCTGAACATTGAAAGGTGACAGTGTTTATAGTAACGGGGTTCCATTTATTCAGACACATCTTGATGATTCACACATGTAATGTATTTGTATATTATATTCATGACATTATGATGCAAATAAACACTTCCTTGCACTTGCCACGCTTCGTGAACATTTTCTCTGCTGATGCCCCCTGAATATATTAGAGAACATGGTGACGAGGTTGAGATAAAAGTCTGTAAATATAGGCAGCAAACAGCAGCAGGGACTGCAGTGAACAAGATTGACGTGACATATTTGTGCTTCTATTGGTGGGTGAAATAAGATACTAAACACACAAAATCCTACATTTGAGCTCGCGGAAGATTGCTCTGTCTATGGAGATAGCATCAAAGAATGCTCAGGAATTTTGTCCGATGCCAGTGATAGTAACACACTTCAGGGGAACTTAAAAAAAAACTGGTAAAATCGGCTTTCACATAACAGATGAAATTTTGCACAGAGAAGTGTGAAGTGATACAATTTGGAAGGAAGTATGAGGAGAGGCCATATAAATGAAACATGACAATTCTAAAGTGGGTGCAGGAGCAGAGAGACAATGTACACCAATGTTAGAAGGATTGAAAAGGTAACTAAGAGCAAACAGGACACTTGGATTTATTAATATAGGCATAGAGTAAAAGCATATAAGTTATGCTAAACCTTTACAAAATGCTGGGAATGAATGGCCTCTTCCTGTACCTCCACAGAAAGCTTCCATTCCAGTTTTACACACACTCATCAGGATCACTCTCCACAGATCCTGCCACTCCAGGCTCGGACACCAACTTCAGGATCACTCTCCACAGATCCCGCCATTCCAGGTTCGGACACCCACTTCAGGATCACTCTCCATACATCCCAGCACTACAGGCTTGGAGACCCTCTTCGGAGATCCTAAATCTCCAGACACGGACATCCTTTGAGGACCACTCTCCACAGATCCTGCCACTCCAGGCTCGGACACCCACTTCAGGATCACTCTCCACAGATCCCGCCATTCCAGGTTCGGACACCCACTTCAGGATCACTCTCCATACATCCCAGCACTATGGGCTCGGAGACCCTCTTCAGAGATCCTAAACCTCCAGACACGGACATCCTTTGAGGACCACTCTCCACAGATTCTTCCCTCCAGGCTCAGACACCCTCTTCAGAGACACACTCCATCCATCCCGCCGCTCCACGCACGGTTATCTCCCTCAGGATCAGATCAAAGAATGTTGCTTGTCACTTATCAGCTCAAGCCTGAATGTTGTTCAGGTCTTGCTGCTTGCAGGCACAGACTGCTTCAGTATCTGAGGAGTTGTGAATCATCAGCGAACATGCCCACTTCTGACTTATGTTGAAGAGAAAGCCATCAATGAAACAGCTGAGGATGGTTGGGCCCAGGGCACTGCCCTGAGAAACTAGGGATCCAGTCATGAAAGGTGGAGGACAATTAAATAACGAACCAGATGAGGAGGCTCCAAAAACTTCCCTATCCTCAATGTTGGTGGAGCCGAGCACGTCAGTGCAAAAGATGAAGCTGAAGCATTTGAAACCATCTTCAGTCAGAAATTGCTCAGTGGATGATTCATCTCGGCCTCTTGAGGTCCCCAGCATCACAGCTTCCTGTTTTCAGCCAATTCGCTTCACTCCACATGATAGCAAGAAACAGCTGAAGGCACTCAGTACATCAAAGACTATGGGCCCTAAAAACATCCCGGCTCTAGTACTGAAGACTTGTGCTCCAGAACTAGCTGCACCCTCAGCCAAGCTGTTCCAGTAGAGCGACAACACAGGCATCTACTCAACAATGTGGAAAATTGCCCAGGTGTGCCCTGTCCGTAAAAAAGCAGGACAAATCCAATCTGACCAATTGCCGCCCCATCAGTCTACTATCAATCATCAACAAAGTGATGGAAGATGTCACCAACAGTGCTATCAAGCACCACACACTTAACAATAATCTGCTCATCGATGCTCAGTTTAGGTTCTGCTAGGGTCTCTCAGCTCCAGGAAATAATTTGGCAGATAGAGTGGAATGTGGGAAAATGTGAGGTTATCCACTTTGGTAGGAAGAATAGAAAAGGAAAATATTATTTAAATTGTGAGAGATTACAGAATGCTGCGGTGTAGAAGGATCTGGGTGTCTTCGTACATGAATCACAAAAAGTTACCATGCAGGTACAGCAAATAATTAGGAAGGCAAATGGAATGTTACCCTTGATTGCAAGGGGAATGGAGTATAAAAGTAGAGAAGTGTTGCTACAAATGTACAGGGTGCTGGTGAAACCACACCTAGAGTACTGTGTACAGTTTTGGTTTCCTTATTTAAGGAGGGATATACTTGCATTGGAGGCAGTTCAGAGAAGGTTCACTAGATTTATTCCAGTGATGAAGAGGTTGTCTTATGAGGAAAGTTGAGCAGGTTGGACCGATACTCATTGGAGTTGAGAAAAATGAAAGGTGAACGTATTGAGACATATAAGATTCTGAGGGGACTTGGCAGGGTAGATGCTGAGAGGAAGTTTCCCCTCGTGGTGGAATCTAGAACTAGGGGACACAGTTTCAGATTTAGGGGTTTTTCATTTAAGAAGTAATTTCATCTCTCAGAGCGTCATTAATCTTTGGAATTCTCTACCGCAGAGAGCAGTGGAGGCTGGGTCATTGAATGTCTTCAAGATTTTTATCTACAAGAGAGCCAAGGGTTATGTGGGCAGGCAGGAAAGTGGGGTTGAGGTCATGATCAGGTCAGCCATGATCCTATTGAATGGCGGAGCAAGCTCGAGGGGCCAAATGGCCTACTCCTGCTACTAGTTGTTCTGATCTTATGTTGTTATGATCTCATTGCAGCTTGGTCCAAACAGAGATGAAAGAGTGGAATTCCAGAGGAGAGGGGAGAGTGATTGCCCTTGAGTGAGTGTGGCATCAAGGATCCCTAGCAAAATTGAAGTCAATGGGAATCAGGGGGAAAACTCTCCACTTGCTGGAGTTGTACCTCACACAAAACAAGATGGTTGTGGTTCGTGGAGGCCAATCATCTCAGCATAGGACATTGCTTCAGTAGTTTCTCAGGGTAGTGTCGTAGACCCAAACATCCTCAGCTGTTTCATTGACGACTTTCCCTTCAAAATAAGTCAGAAGTGGGAATGTTAGGTGATGATTCACAACTCCTCAGTTGAAGCAGTCTGTGCCTACAAGCAGCAAGACCTGAACAATATTCAGGCTTGAGCTGATAAGTGACAAGCAACCTTCTGGCCACACAAGTGCCAAGCAGTGAACATCTCCAATGAGAGAGAGAAAAAAATCAACCTTTTGATATTCAGAGCATTATCATCGCTGAATCCCCCACCATCAATATGTTGGGGGTTACCATTGACAAGAAACTAAACGGGACCAGTCAGATCTATGCTGCAGCTATAAGCGCAGGTCAGAGATTAGGAATTCTGCAGCAAGTGGGAAAGATTAGGAATTCTGGGGGCGTCACAGTGGCGCAGTGGTTAGCACCGCAGCCTCACAGCTCCAGCAACCCGGGTTCAATACTGGGTACTGTCTGTGTGGAGTGTGCAAGTTCTCCCTGTGTCTGTGTGGGTTTTCTCCGGGTGCTCCGGTTTCCTCCCACAAGCCAAAAGACTTGCAGGTTGGTAGGTAAATTGGCCATTATAAATTGTCCTATAGTATAGGTAGGTGGTAGGGAAATATAGGGACAGGTGGGGATGTGGTAGGAATATGGGATTAGTGTAGGATTAATATAAATGCATGGTTGATGGTCGGCACAGACTCGGTGGGCCGAAGGGCTTGTTTCAGTGCTATATCTCTAAACTAAACTAAGTATCTCACCTCCTGATACACCAAAACCTGTCCACCATCTGCAAGGCACAAGTCAGGAGTGTGATGGAATACATCCCACTCAACAACACTCAAGAAGCTCAATACCATCCAGGACAAAGCAGCCCACTTAATCGCCACCTAACCCACCACCTTGAACATTCACTCTCTCCACCACCAGTACACAGAGTCTGCAGTGTGTACCATCTCGATATGCACTGCAGGAACTCGCCATGTAACCTTCAACAGCACCTTTCAAACCCGTGACCTCTACCACCTCGAAGGACAAGGGCAGCAGATGCATGGGAACTCGCCATCTGCAGGTTCCCCTCCAAGTCACTCACCATCCTGACTTGGAACTATATCGCCATTTCTTCACTGTTGTTGGGTCACAATCCTGGAACTCCCTCCCCAACGGCAGTGTGGGTGTTCCTGCACCACATGGACTGCAGCAGTTCAAGACGGCAGCTCACCACTACATTCTCAAGGGCAATTAGGGATGGGTAATAAATGCTCACCTTATCAGCGATACTCACATCCAAGAATGAATAAAAAACAAATCACTCTCCACAGATTCCCCACAATCTGGGCTTGGACATTCGCTTCAGGAGCACAGAGCTTTATATAACTGCAACATGAGTTCCAAACTTCATATTCCGTTCGCTTTTCACATTATTTTCTCCCAGTCCACTAGCTTTTAGTAATTCTGTATTCGGGTCTCGGCTCCTCCACAGTTTCTAACATCTCACCTCTTACAAAAAAACACTCTGATCTATCTTTCTTCAGTATTACATGACCCCACATTTTAAACTCCATCTGTCAAAGCATTGCTCACTCACTTAATCTATCAAGAAGATTTGAAAATAAATTTCTTGCCAAAGGATAATATTCTGCTTCTGCTCCCTCGCCGTTTGCTTTTCCCATTAGTCTTTCACTTGGTGTAAATCCAGAGAATATAAAGATGGAAGGAAGGCAGGGAGGGAAAATCTTGCTCCGTTTTGTGATCCCAATTTGATCTTCATTCCAGTCCAATTTGGGTGAAGAATCCCAATTGTCTGTCTCAATTTTAATAATATATAAACAATTCTGGAAACACCGTCTGGAAATTGACAAGAACAGGTTTCCAGTCTGACTTTATGCAAAAAGTCCCCCATTAGAAATAAAGGAACTACACAGCTCAAAAACTAACAACAAGGATGGGATTCGAACCCATACATGAAGAACACAATGCATTCGCAGTCCATCACCTTAACCTTGCAGCCACCTTGTCAGATGCACAGTCATGGCTGTCACCTTCAGCACAGCTCCTGGCTGTGCAGCCAGCTGCAGTGACCCAATGATTCAGGCATCTGAGTGATGTTAATCATGATGTGATCAAATGATTGCATGTTCCACTCTTTCCGTGGTGGGTTTTCACACTGAGTGGAAACGTGTTGGACATGGTCTGGAAATGTTTCACACCGCTCCATTCCCTGTTTCATTTACTTACAGAAGGTATATTTCCATCATTATACAACCCATAAGATGAACTTTTTTCAAAAGACTTCAGTGTATTTAACTCTGTGTCCAACACTGTGAGGCAGCTTTCTGTGTTTATAAAGAGTGCAATTTAATGACTGGTCTCTTGGATCTTGGATCAAACAGGGTGACAGATAGAGGTCTGTGTGCAGAGGGTTTGGAGGTGAGCTCTGATTCCTAACCCTTTCTGGATTGTGAGGAATAAAGAATGAATGAGAGAGAGAGAATGTGGGAGAAGGGATGATGGAAGAATTTGTTTGTGAACCTGATTAAAAGTGGCTCAAACGCAAGATAATATGAAGATATCAAGAGCAGAACATTAACATAATCTGAGTTCCGCGATCTGGTCGGGTCCCATTCCCCTGAAGTGAGGAATGAACGGGTGGGAAATTCCACCTGGAGTTATATTTGTCTCCAATGAAGATGAGTTCACAGTGAGGCTGGAATAGCTCAGTTGGGAGAACACTAGATTGAAGAACCAGGATACAATCCCTGGTTTCATCAGTTTTAATTTGGTGTCTCCATCAGTTTAAGTAGAGAGAATCAGAGGGGAGATTTTCCACTCTTGGCCCCATGGGCTGAATTTTAAACTAACGGTGCGGCTCTCGGCAGAGGCACCGGAAGCGGGTGTCGTCACCACACGAGTGAAATGTGGCCGACTGACTCCGATCACGGAGCAGCCGACCAATTAATGAAGGGGAGGCGTGTGGCCCATGTAAACAAGGACCTGAGGCAGGGAACAAGGCACCGATGGCACCGACATTTGACACAACGGCAGGTGCTGACACCATATTTAAAGGGCTGCCAACCCTGCATTCACTGCTGCCTGGTTTAAAGGAGTGTCTTCCTGAGAGCCCTCTGATGCCCCAGGACCCGTTCTGCTGCCTCTGCTGCCCCAGGATCCGTTCTGCTATCTCTGCTGCCCCAGGACCCGTTCTGCTGTCACTGCTGCCCCAGAACTCGTTCTGCTGCCTCTGCTGTCCCAGGACACGTTCTGCTGCCTCTGATGCCCCAGGACCCATTCTGCTGCCTCTGATGCCCCAGGATCCGTTCTGCTGCCTCTGCTGCCTGCTGAGTAAGGAGCTGAATGCGCCCCTGCAGTGACCATGGTCCCACGGTTTAGCGATGCCTCCCTGCAGCTTCTCCTCCAGGTGGCAAGAGAAAGGTGGAAGATCCTCTTCCCCAGGGATGGGAGGTGGAGACCTGCCCACCTGACCAAGCAAAGCTGGCTGAAGATAGTCGGTGAGGTCAGCAGACGTGGGGTCACCCCCAGAACATGGATCCAGTACAGGAAGTGGGTCAATGACCGGATCCAGGCTGCTCAGGCGAAAACTCAAAACACTTTGGACCCTTTGGACATTGCATGTGGCAGAGTGAGAGGGAGTGTTTGGTGGAAAGGGAGTGACCACCCAGTCATGTGTATTGGGGAAGGTCAGCAGGACATGCTGCCTGAGGCTTGGCTGCATCTCGGTGAGAGGTGCACGTCAGTCATTGTATAAACTCACACAGTCCCTCGAGAGGGGCCACATGCAGGAGGAATACGTGTGTCCCCATCATGGACTGCTGGACTATCACCATCAGAGATGTTGGGCTTATCCCCGCTGGGAGACTAACTTTGTTCATCATTGTGTCTGCAGGAGAAGACATCCCACAATTGGAAAGAGCGTGTCAAGACCGGCGGTGGATGCCTTATCTCCATGTCCTCATCCCGATGGAGGAGGAGGCCATGGAACAGGCAGGGCAGCAAAGCAGCTGCTCCATAGCTGATGGAGAGACAGGGACACCTGCCCAAGAGAGTGAGTGAACATCTCCTGGGGCACAAGGGAGCATCTGCTGCAAAGGAGCCACACTGCTCATCTGTTCACCACTGCATCAATGGAGCTGCACGTTAGGGGTGGTTGGAATGTCATGATGGGAGGACCCTAACCCTTCAATGTCCCTGTTTTCTCATGAAGGCCCGGATGAACGACAAAAGCAAAGAGCTGGAGAGACTGGGGGACAGCCGGACATGTCTGAGGAGGAGGAGGGAGCCTCAGAGGGTGCACTATCACCTCATTCCCCTGCGCCCTTCACCAGCACAGAAACTCTCACGTTGGTGGGTATCCGTTCGCGGTTAGATTCTGGCATACAAACTGGTGAGCACATCACAGACAGGCCCGGGCAGCTGGCGGAGGCTGTGACAGCCGAGGCCACTGGGAGTTGGTGGTTTGTGGGAGGCCAGGCCCATGCTGTGCCCTAGGCTGATGACGTGCCTCTTGTGTCACCAGCAACACGGGAAATGCTGCAGCTGCAGTGAGAGGTCAGGCAACATCTGGCAGAGTTGCCAGAGGCTATGTGTACCCAAGCACGGACGATGGAGGAGTCCATCCAGGCCTTGGGTGCTGCACTGTCTCTGATGGGGGTGTGTCTGGCTTCCTCCATTGAGAGATTGGTGACTCTCATGGAGAACCAGATCCAGCCGATCAATCAGTGGCTGCCGGAGATGTGCACAGACCTGCACTCCATCACTTGGTCCAGGAGCTCCATCCAGTGGTGACAAGGTGAGAGGGGGGACGAGGCACCTGAACTCTCCACTTGGTCCACGTCCCTCTCAGGTCAGCAGGGAGGTACAAGTGTGTCTTATAAGGGGGAGGAGCAGCTGGCTGCTACATCTGGGGGCCCCTCTCAGGGTGCTCCTGGTGTGGACGGTAATTCCAAAGTCCCTCTGCCAGTGACACCAGTGATGCCAGCACCTCCATCATCCTCGATGACAGACGGGGTCCCTGTACCTGTGCAGGAGGCCCTCAGTGTGCCAGGGCCCTCCAGGACTCAGGCAGCAGAGGATGGCCGCCAATGTCATCCCAAGCCATGGAGCAGCAAGGTCAGCAGCCTGTCTCCACCTCAGCTGACAGAGCAGGGGGAGTAGCAGGTAGGAACACCCGGAAGAGATTTAAGAAGAGCACCTAGATTCACTGAGGGGTTCACGGTTGAATGTACATTCCAGATGGATAGGGTTGTGTTTGGTGTCACACAGAATAAAGAAATGATGTTCTCTCACTATGTCTCCTTCCTATTGTTGATGCCCTTTCGGACTTCATTTCAACCCTTCCTCCCAAGGGGCTGGAAGTGAGGGACCAAGCCCTGAGTTCACAAAGCTTCGGCCTTGTCACTGTGCGATGTGTACCTGGGCGCTGTAGTGTAGAAGGAAGGAGGTGACAACAGGGCTGTTTAAAGCTAAGACTTTATTGCTGTGGTTCCGGAAGGTGGTGAGGCTCAAAGGAAACTTGAATGTATAAGGGTGTCTCGTGTCTCCCTTGTGTGTATCTCATGGAGGCTTTCCTGCTGTGCCTGAGGTCCTTCATCTGGCACTGCTTGGGCAGCATCCTCCTCCACATCCTCATCGTCAGAGGAGACATCACATTCCATGATATCCACACGAGTCAACACCTCACCCCTCTGTCATTCCAGATTGTGCAGAGCACAGCAAGCCACCATGATACGGGAGACTCTCGCTGGGACATACTGAAGGGCTCCACAGGAACAATCTAAGTGCCTGAATCTCATCTTCAGGAGACCAATGGCCTCTTTGATGGTCGCTCGGGTTGACCCGCAGCAGGTGTTGTACCTCTCCTCTGAATCGTTGTGTGGGTTCCTCACAGGCGTCAGTACTCATGTTCTCACTGGGTTGCCCTTGTCTCCAAGGATCCATCTCAGAAAGCGCATGGGGCCACGGAAAGGTTCTGGCACCTGGGAGTGCCTTGGTATGCAGGCGTTGTGGCTGCTTCCCGGGATTTGTGCACACACCTGTAGCATCCATTTGTGATGGTCACAGACCAGTTACACACTGAGCAAGTGGAAGCCCTTCCTGTTGAAGGCTGCTGGCTGGTCTGCAGGAGCCTTGATGGTCACATGGGTGCAGTCGATGACACCCTACACCTGGGGGAATCCAGCGATGGCCCCGAATCCGATAGCCCTCTCAGCGTGACTGTTTGGATCGATGTGCACATAGTCACCGGCCCTCCTGAACAGGACATTGGTGACCTCCTTGATGCACTGATTCACCACAGACTGTGAGATTCCACACATATCGCCAGTGGATCCCCGCAATGATCTGCTGGTGGAGAAGTTCAGTGGCACGGTGACCATCAGTGACGCTGGCATCAGGTGCCCACCAAGTCCCATGGGGCACAGCTGCATCATGGCAGAGAGATCAGTGACAACCTCCGTGGAGAGGCGCAGTCTGGGGAGACACTGTCACTCGAACATCTGCAGGTAGTTGAACCTCGGCTGACGTGTTCCTCTGCCTCCTTCTCCAGCCTCCTGTTCGAGGCTGGCCCTCCTGTGGGCCCCCAAGCTGCTGTGGTGTCCCTGCTGGTGCCTGCACCTCCCTCCCTCCCTCTCTACTCCTCCTCCTCTTCAATGGGAGCCTCGAATCCAGGGTGAATGAGGCCCATGACAGGTTGCCCCTCCCTGAATGCAAGGCCTTCACAGTAAACAACACCCAGCCACATTTACCTCATTTGTCACCCTCAATGAGGTGGCACTGCCCCAATAACACCCTAGTGTGGCTCACCCTGCAGAGCTGGCACATTGGCCCCCACTCCTGACAGTGTTTCCCGATGCCCTTTCCCCCTCCACCCTTGCTGCCAAGTTACGCTGCCTCACCCGACAGCTTCCCAGTGAAGCCAACACTCAGCTCCCACCTCACAGTCACCTCCTTTAACCAGGCGAGGCTCTGAAGCCCCGTGGTTCCCGTGTGCTATTAATTCAATTGGACCCAGTGAATAAAATTGCTGACAATTGGACTCATAAATACTTTAAATGCCTTCTTGCCGTGTGGATGTGCGAAGTCTGCCCTCCATGTCAGCCGCCGACAGAAATATCCGGTCCGACGTCTTCCATCCCTATTTTATACACCCCCCTCCCCCTCCCCAGCCTCCATTCCCATCTCCAACGGTCCCTTAAAATTCTGGCCCATGTCTCTAAGACTAAAGGGAGTGAAACTACAGCTGCTCCTTAGACTGAACAAGGAGAGCTGCTCTCTCTGTGTTGAAAGTGAATGAATCTGCTCTTTACCTTGTCTTACTGAAACGTTCACTGTGTGGAAATGTCTGTTTGTAAATGTTTTCCTGTTATATTAATGGAGCAGAGGAGCAGAAGTGAGGTACTGTTCAACAGAGAGGTTTGGAAGTGGGTGAAGGGGTGGAGTGTCGGTGGGAGTGAGAGGCGCAGTGAGTTGGCCATTCTCAATAGAGTGTCAGGAATGAAGGTCAGAGGAACAGACCAGGCAGGAAACACAGAAAGAGCGAGGAGAAGCTGGTGTGAAAAACAGAGATTAAACAACAGGCTTGTTCAGTCAGTTCCGAAGAAGGGTCACTGACCCGAAACGTTAACTCTGCTTCTCTTTCCACAGATGCTGCCAGACCTGCTGAGTGAATCCAGCATTTCTTGTTTTTGTTTCAGTTGGTTTGGGTCTGGTGTTTAGAATACCCGGAATCTGGGTTCACTTCACTTCCAACTCAGCAATTGTCCCAACATTATGTTCATAAAACCATAGAATGATACACAAAGAAGGAGACCATTTGGTCCATTGTGTCAATGCTGTCTCTTTGGTTGTGTTATCCAATTAGTTCTGATGCTCAGCTTTTTCCTGTAATCTGTACATTTTCCTTCCAGTATTTATCCCTATTGCTTTTCAAAGTTACTACTGAATCTGCTTTCAAGTCCTGATCAGACAGTGCATTCCAAATCACAACACATCACCGTATAAATCCCGACCTCATTTCGCCTCTGGTTCTTTTCTCAATCACCTGATAAATACATCCTCTGGTTACTGACCCTTTTGCCACTGGAAACAATTTCTCCTTATTTAACTTATTGAAAACCTTCTTGATGATGTCACATACTAGACTGCCAGTAAAACTGAAGCCCATGTAATAAAAGGGACAATGACAGCATGGATATGAAATTAGCAGACTGATAGGAACATAGGAGCAGGAGTGGGCCATTCAGCCCGTCGAGCCAACCACGCCATTCAATATGATGATGACTGATCATCCACTTCAATGCCTTTTTCCCACACTATGTCCATATCCCCTATGTCATTTGCATTTAGAAATCTGTCAATCTCTGCTTTCAACATACTCAATGACTGAGCTTCCACAGCCCTCTGGGGTAGAGAATTCCAAAGATTCACAAAGCTCTGAGTAAAGAAATTTCTCCTCGTCTCTGTCCTCAGTGGCTTTCCCCTTATGTTGAAATTGTGTCCCCTGGTTCTAGATTCCTCAAATGGAGGAAATAGCTTCATCTACCTGTCTATCCCTTTAAATATATGGGAGGTTTCAATGAGATCACCTCTCATTCTTCGAAACTCTAGAGAATACAGTCCCAGTTTCCCCAAAATCTCTTCACAGGACAGTCCCGCCACCCCTGGAACAAGTCTGGTGAACCTTCGTTGTACTCCCTCTATGGCAATGATATCCTTCCTAAGGTAAGGGGACCAAAACTGCACACAGTATTCCAAAGTGCAGTCCAACCAAGGTTATAGACAATTGAAGCAAGACTTCACTACTCCTGTACTCAAATCCTCTTGTGATAGAGTCTAACATGTCATTCGCCTTCCTAATTCCTTGCTGCACCTGCATGTTAGCTTTCAGTCACTTACTGACAAGGACACCCAGGCCCCTTTGTCCATCTACACTTTCTAATCTCTTACCATTTAAGAAATGATCTGCACATCTGTTTCTCCTACCAAAGTGGACAACCTCACATCTTTGCACATTATATTCCATGTGCCACTTTCTTGTCCACTCACTAAGTCTGTCCAAATCCCCTTGAAGCCGCTTTGCATCTTCCTCACAACACACATTCCCACCTAGTTTTGTGTCATCTGCGAACTTGGAAATAGTACATTTGGTCCCCACATCCGAATCATTGATATATATTGTGAACAGCTGGGTCACAGTGTGGTGGTGAACAGTTGTATTTCTGTCTGGAGGAAGGTTTACAGTGGGTTCCCCATGGTTCTTCATAACTTCAGTTATGTGCAGACACTGGAAAAGCTGGGGTTGTTCTCCTTGGAGCAGAGCAAGTTCAGAACAACTTTGACAGAGTTAGAATCAAGGAATCAAATGGTTACAGTACAGAAGGAGACCATTCAGTCCATCATGTCCATGACAGCTCTTTGCAAGAGCAAATCAGCTAATTCCACTCCTCTGCCCTTTCATTGTAACCCTGCAAATTTTCTCTATTCAGGTGTTTATCCAATTCCCTTTTGAAAACCACGATTGAATCTGCCTCCAGCACTCTCAGGCAGTGTAATCCAGATCTGAACCACTCGCTCTGTCCCACACCCCTGGTACCATTGCAGAAAATCTCTTCTGTTCATTTCATCCCTCATAAATAATTGAAATGAAATGTTTATTAGGAAATGCACAACATAAAAAGGAGAGAGAAATAAATGCTGAGCAAAATAGAAGTCAATGTTTGGAAGGTAAAAAGAGCAAAAGATGTAACTTTTATTCTGGATGAGTGAGAGGAATATATCACACTTTGGGGATTTTGTAAGAGGATTTATTGATAAACCTGGGATTTGAGAGGAAGCTGGTTCATGGTTTACAGAACAAATTCAGCCCCTGGGATGGAGCCAACAGCTGCACTGTCCAATAGCAGACAGGACGGGGACACTGTCACAGGCCTAGTGAGCTCAGTCGATGAAAGCATGAAACTCTGAATCTCAAGTTTTTGAATTTGAGCCCCACGGTGGGTGTTTTTTATTTCCTTTTTAGGCTGATTTTACAGGCATTCTCCAGCTCTGAATTCCTCGGCAGAGAGTTCAAGGAGTGTTTGAAATGAGATTCAACAGCAGTATGAGAAAGTCTCTCCTTGATTCAGGACTCTTACCTCTCTGCAGCAACTCGCTGCTGAAGATTGAACTTTATCTCATTTCATTCTCAGCTGAGGGTCAGTGTGGATCACTGGGACTTCTGGCTGTCTCCCACTTCACAATCCATCAGTGCTGAGAAAGCAATGGGGAATATTACTCACATGTTACAATGTTTTATAAATACTTGAATGTATTTCACACTGTGTCTAACAGTGTGAATCTCCCCTGGTATATCAGCTCACCAATACTTCAAGAGAACATTCACATAATGTGAGCTCTGAGATCTGTTCAGATCCCATTCCCAAGACCTGGAAAGTGGGATTGGGCTGGATCGCTCTTTTTCAGCTGGCACAGACACGATTGCTAAATGGTCTCATTCTGTGCCATAACTTTTCTCCATTTTCTATGTTCTATGAAGTGAGGTGTGATTGGGAGGGGCAATTCCACCAGGGTTATATTTTCTACCAAAACAATGACACAAGGGATACTTCACTTTTTTATTCATTCATTCATGCGATGTGGGCGTTGCTGGCCAGGCCAGCATTTACTGCCCATCCTTAATTGCCCTTGAGAAGGTGGTGGGGTGGGCTGCCTTCTTGAACCACCCTTGAGTGAGTGTGGCATCAAGGATCCCTAGCAAAATTGAAGTCTCTGGGAATCAGGGGGAAAACTCTCCACTTGCTGGAGTCGCAACTCGCACAAAACAAGATGGTTGTGGTTCGTGGAGGCCAATCATCTCAGCCCAGGACATTGCCTCAGGGGTTTCTCAGGGTAGTGTCCTAGACCCAAACATCCCAGCTGTTTCATTGACGACTTTCTCTTCAACATAAGTCAGAAGTGGGAATTTTAGATGATGACTCACAACTCTTCAGATACTGAAGCAGTCTGTGCCTGCAAGCAGCAAGACCTGAACAACATTCAGGCTTGAGCTGATAAGTGGCAAGCCACCTTTTGGCCACACAAGTGCCAAGCAGTGAACATCTCCAATGAGAGAGAAAAAAAATCTACCTTTTGATATTCAGAAGCATTATCATCGTTAAATCCCCCACCATCAATATCTTGACCAGAAACGTAACTGGACCAGTCACATCTATGCTGTGGCTATAAGCGCAGGTCAGAGATTACGAATTCTGCAGCAAGTATCTTAGCTCCTGACACCCCAAATCCTGTCCACCATCTACAAGGCACAGGTCAGGAGTGTGATGGAATACATCCCACTCAACAACACTCAAGAAGCTCAACACCATCCAGGACAAAGCAGCGCACTTGATCGGCACCTAACCCGCCACCTTAAACATTCAATCTCTCCACAACCAGTAAACAGTGGCTGCAGTGTGTACCATCTCCATATGCACTGCAGCAACTCGCCAAGTATCCTTCAACAGCACCTTCCAAACTCGTGACCACTACCACCTCGAAGGACAAGGGCAGCAGATGCATGGGAACTCACTACCTGCAGGTTCCCCTCCAAGTCACTCACCATCCTGACTTGGAACGATATCGCCATTTATTCACTGTTGTTGGGTCACAATCCTGGAACTCCCTCCCCAACGGCAGTGTGGGTGTTCCTGCACCATATGGACTGCATCAGTTCAAGAAGGCAGCTCTCCACCACCTTCTCAACGGCAATAGGAATGGGTAATAAATGTTCGCCTTATCAGCGATACTCACACCCAAGAATGAATAAAAACCAAATCACTCTCCACAGATTCCCCACAATCTGGGCTTGGACATTTACTTCAGGAGCACAGAGCTTTATATCACTGCAACATGAGTTCCAATCTTCATATTCTGTTCACTTTTCACATTATTTTCTACCAGTCCACGAGCTTTTATTAATTCAGTATTCGGGTCTCTGCTCCTCAACCGTTTCTAACATCTCACCTCTTCCAAAAAAACACTCTGATCTATCGTCGGTAGTCGATGACCCCTCATTTTAAACTCCATCTGCCAAAGCATTGCTCACTCACTTAATCTATCAAGAAGATTTGAAAATAAATTTCTTGCCAAAGGATAATTTTCTGCATCTGCTCCCTCGCCATTTGCTTTTCCCATTTGTCTTTCACTTGGTGCAAATCGAGAGAAAGTAAAGATGGAAGGAAGGAGGGGAGGAAAAATCCTGCTCCGTTTCGTGATCCCTATTTGATCTTCATTCCAGTGCAGTTTGGGTGAAGAATTCCAATTGTCTGTCTCAATTTTAATAAAGTATAACAAATTCTGGAATCACTGTCTGGACATTGACAAGAACAGGTTTCGAGGCTGACTTTACACATAAGCTCACCCAACATAAAAAATACATGAAACAGCTCAAAAACTAGCGACAAGGATGGGATTCGAACCCACGTGTGCAAAGCACAAAGGATTAGCAGTCCATCGCCTTAATCTCTCCGCCACCTTGTCAGTTGCAGACACATAGCTGTCACCTTCAGCACAGCTTCTGGCTGTACAGCCAGCTGTGCAATGATGGAAATATATCTTCTGAAAGTAAATGAAGTTGGGAATGGAGCAGTGTGAAACATTTCCAGACCATGTCCAACACGTTTCTACTCAGTGTGAAAACCCACCACGGAAAGACTGGAACATACAATCATTTCATCACATCATGATTAACATCACTCAGACACCTGAACCATTAGGTCACTGATGAAGTCATGATGACCGAATTTCTCATGAAATGAAAACTGAACTAACTGAATGGAAGAATTGCTTTAACCCCACATGATCAGCGAGGCACAGCATCAGGCCGACTTGTCGGGTGGTGTAAACAGATATCACTGCTTCTGATCTTCACCAGAACAGAGAGTGAGATGTAACATTGATCATCAAACAGACTGTGAGAGAATACAACAGAATAAAACACATGGAGAGACACTGTGGAATAACAAATATATTTGATTGGAATGTTGAAATGTTGATTGGAATGGATAAAACACCAGAAACAGCAGATTAAATTGGGATTCTCATCATTATATTGATCTGGGACAGAAAAGAGAAACTGATGGAAAGAAGAGAAGAAGGAAGAAAAGAAAGGATGGAACTGTTCAATCTTTTCAGTTTTTTCACTCGCCCATCAAAGCTGATAAAAAAAGTTGCAAATAACTGAGAATTTCACAAAAAGGGAGATTAAATGTTGCTGAAACCTTGGATCGAAGGATGCCCCGAAAGATCACCTGTTTAACTGTCTCCTCACTGGGGGATTTCAATCAGTGAGCAATATTATTCTCTACTTTTTTTGTTAATTGGTCCCAGAACTGTCACTTGGAATTAATATCTGTGTTCCGACTCCTGAATAATAAAATTGTGAGTTTCTCGATATTTTCTGGACACAGTTCCTGCTGAAAGAACTGATAACTCTTTTCTAATTTGCACAATACTCTATGCACACTCATCAAGCCTGCTAAGCTAGCATCCTTGGTGCTGCTCTCTCTTCTCCCAAACTTCATCTCATGTGACTGTTCCATCATCACTCTGACAGTGGGAGGGGTTGATCCCACTATCTTCAGCATTAACCCTTTACATCCTTATACCACACTGTCTGTCCAAAAAAATTGGGTGGAGGGAACTTCCTTCATTTATCAAAACACCAACAGCAGCACAGTGGCGCAATGGTTAGCACCGCAGCCTCACAGCTCCAGCGACCAGGATTCAGTTCTGGGTACTGCCTGTGTGGAGTTTGCAAGTTCTCCCTATGTCTGTGTGGGTTTCCGCCGGGTGCTCTGGTTTCCTCCCACCTCCAAAAGACTTGCAGGTTGATAGGTAAATTGGCCATTGTAAATTGTCCCTAGTGTAGGTACGTGGTAGGAGAATGGTGCCGATGTGGTAGAGAATATGGGATTAATGTAGGATTAGTATAAATGGGTGGTTGCTGGCTGGCACAGACTCGGTGGGCCGAAGGGGCTATATCTCTAAATAAGAAAAGTAAAATAAAAGCTACCAGTCGTAAATCAACTCAAACCCATTAGAGAGATAGAGGGAGACTGTCAGAGAACTTCCTGCATCCAGTCCTGACCCTGTCACACTCAGCAGCTTCTCACCCAGACCCCACTCTCATCAACACTGAACATTGTTACCGAGACCCTTCAAATACTGTTTAGAAAAGGTAGAAAAATTCAAACTTCATCACAGCTAGATTGAATAGAACAAAGTTTAATATCTTCTCGTCGTCACTCGGTAACCACATGAGACAGTCCTTAAATCAGTAGCATAAATTATCAGCTGGAAGAATGTTTGTCATTGGGTTGAATCATTTCTGTGTGAGGAATGTTCCAGCATCATAAACCAGGGGAACGTGTTGACTGAGCTGTGTCTTCATCTCTTCTGGACAGTTCACCCTTCATTCTGCTCTGATTCACTTTCCCAAAGCGGATCTACAGCTTCTCAAATCCGGAGACTGGGTTTTCTTATTTTGTTCCTTTTGATTTTTCTTGCTCCTGAATGATAATATATTCCAACTTCGGATCAACCTTGCCCTGTCTCCCAGTCTTGGTGAAAAGCGACAAATAACGGCAACAACATTCTGAAACAAACAACACGGTCACATTCTGCTTCAGTGAGATTAATGCTGAGGCCGTTTCTGTGTCGAATGCGATTGTGAACAAATTTCTCTCAAGGAAATTGTGAGTGATCAAGTATTTGCACTGAATTTCTGTGCAAGAAGGGACAGTTTCAACCAGCCATTCCCAAATCACTTCCTTCACAAAGACAAAGACTGTGCTGTCTTAACTTGTGAATCAACTTCACAAACAAATTTGAACTCGAAGTTCAGGAGAAGACAGAGATGTGAATGATTGACAGTGTAATCTTTAAATCATAATTTTCCGTTTCTTCGTTGAAGTGAGGCTCAACGCTAAGCCACTAGAGATCGCGGAAAGCTACAAACTTGGATCCAGAAATCAGAAAAGTAGTGAAACAGTTGGTGAGTACATTGTGACACTGAAGAATTTATCACCACATTGCAACATTGGCACATTCTTAGACCGTGCATTATGAGACAGATTTCTGCTTATATTGGTGGATGAGGAAAGATACTAAACACACAAAGTCCCAATTTGAGCTGGTGTGTAAGATTGCTCTTTCCACGGAGATAGCATCAAAGAATGCTCGTGAATTTCATCCTATGCCAGTGACAGTAACACACTTCAGAGGAACTTCAACACACTGGTAAAATGGGCTTTCACACAACAGATAACATTTTACACAGAGACTTGTGAAGTGATACAGTTTGGGAGGAAGAATGAGACAATGTACACCAATCTTTTTTGATCAAGGTTTGAAAAGGTTGCTAAGAGCAAACAGGACACTTGGCTTTATTAATAGAGGCATAGAGTAAAAGCAAATAAGTTATGCTAAACCTTTATAAAACACTGGGGCTGAATGACCTACTCCTGTACCTCCACGGAAAGCTTCCACTCCAGGCTCGGACACCCTCTTCAGGATCACTCTCCATACATCCCGCCACTCCACATACGGATATCTCCCTCAGGATCAGATCACAGCTCCACAGTCCTGCCACATCCAGTCGTGAATGGTGGTGGATAATTAAATAACTAACAAGATGAGGAGGCTCCAAAAACATTCACATCCTCAATGATGGTGGTGCTGAGCACGTCAGTGCAAAAGATGAAGCTGAAGCATTTGCAACCATCTTCAGTCAGAAATATTAAGTGGATTTGATCTGTGCTAATTTCAGCTCCTCATGCTCGCTGGTGCCTTGGTTCTCTGGTGCTAATTTCAGAGTAAATCATGCAGCTTGACAATTGGAGCCAAAGAAAAAGACACAGGAGAGGTTGAAAGTGCCAAAACCTGGGATTGAACCAAGAACTGTTTAACTGTTAGTACAGCACGAACTCAACAAAGCTATTTCAACAACACACTAAAGCCACCATTCTGTCACTGCTTTGGAAGACAATATATACATTAAAGTGTTTGTAAAAAGTTACAGAACACAACATGTGAGTAATATTCCCCATTGTTTTCTCAGTACTGAGGGATTGTGAAGTGGGACACAGCCAGAAGTCCCACTGTGCCACACTGACCCTGAGCTGTGAGTGAAATGAGATAAAGTTCAATCTTTAGCAGAGAGATTCTGGAGAGAGGTAAGAGTCCTGAATCAAGGAAAGACTTTCTGACACAATAAAAGCAAAATACTGCAGATGCTGGAAATCTGAAATAAAAACAAAAAGTGCTGGAAATACTCAATAGCTCTGGCAGCATCTGTGGTGAGAGAAACAGAGTTAACGTTTCTGGTCTGTGACCTTTCATCAGAACTGACACAGGTTAGAAAAGAATTAGGTTTTAAACAAGTGACGGGGAGGGGCATGTGGGAGAGAACAGGGCAGAGATAGGGCAGAGGGCAGGAGAGATTAAATAACAAAGCTGTCCTGGGACAAAGGCAAAGAGTGTGTTAATGCTTGTGGTTGTCTGACACCAGTCATGCTCTGATGTTATTGAACACAATGTTCAATCCACAAGGCTGTAGAGTGCCGAATCAAAAGGTCAGGTGCTGCTCCTCGAGCTTGGGTTGATTTTCACTGGAACACTGGAACAGGCCAAAGACAGAAATGTTGACATGAGAGCAGGGGAGAGTGTTGAAATGGCAAGCAACCCGAAGCTCAGGATCATGCTTTCGGCCTGAGCATAGGTGTTCCATCTAATCTGCGTTTGGTCTCCCCATTTTAGAGGAGACCGCATTGTGAGCAGTGAATACAGTATACATAATTGAAAGAAGTACAAGTAAATCGCTGCTTCACCTGAAAGGAGTGTTTGGGGCTTTAGATAATGAGCAGAGAGGAGGGAAAAGGGCAGGTATTATATCTCCTGCGATTGCATGGGAAGGTGCCTTGGGAAGGGGACGAGGTATTGGGGGTAATGGAGGAGTGGACCAGGGTGTCGCGGAGGGAACAATCCCTTCGGAATGCTGACAGGGGAGGGGAGGAGGCGTTTGGTGGTGGCATCACGCTGGAGGTGGCGGAAATGGTGGAGGATGATCCTTTAGATGTGGAGGCAGGTGGGGTGGAAAGTGAGGACAAGGGGAACCCTGTCGCAGTTCTGGGAGGGAGGGGAAGGGGGAAGGCAGAGGTTGAGAGTCCTGTCAACTACACTGGTAGGGGGCGGGATGGGAGTAGTTGAAATCTGGTGATGTTGTTGAATTTAATTTCAAACACTCCTTGAACTCTCTGCTGATGAAGACTGAAAAAGGGAAGAACAACCACACAACAAGGGTCTCAAATCCAAGACCCTGAGATTAAAAGTTCCATGCTCTACCAACTGAGTTAACAAGGCCTGATACAGTACTTCTACTCTGTCTGTTATTGGACGGATGCAGCTGTTGGCTCCACCCCAAGGGCGGGAATTTGTTCCACCAACTATGAAGCAGTTTCCTATCAATTCCCCAGATTATCAGTAAATCCACTTCCAGAAGCCCCAAAGTGTGATATATTCCTCTCACTCATCAATAATAAAACTGAAATCTTTTTACCTTCCAAATTCTGCCATCCATTTTGTCAGTATTTATTTCTCTCTCCTTTTTATTTAGTTCATGCATTTCTTCAGAATTTTTTTTTAAATTATATCTGAGGGAAGAAATGAACAGATCTGGCAGCTCAAAACTGGACATTCATGAGGCACTGTGGGTCATCAGCAGCAGCAGAATTGTATTTAAACACAATATGTTACCTCATGGCCTGGCATATCCCTCACTATACCATTACCATCAAGCCAAGGGAGCAATAGTGGTTCAATGAAGTGTGCAGGAGGGCATGTCAGGAACAGCACCAAGCAGACCTAAAACTGAGTGAAGCGACAACACAGGATTACTTGCATGTCATATAGCGGAAGCAGCATGCAATAGACAGAGCTGAGTGATCTCACAACCAACAGATCAGATCAAAGCTCTGCAGTCCTGTCACATCCAGTCCTGAATGGTGGTGGATAATTAAACAATTAACAGGAGGACGAGGCTCCACAAATATCCCCATCCTTAATGATAAGGGAGACCAGTATATCTGTGCAAAATACAAGGTTGAATCATTTGCAACCATCTTCAGCCAGAAGTGCCAAGTAGATGATCAATCTCGGCCTCCTCCTGAGGTCCCCAGCATCACAGGTGCCAATCTTCAGCTAAATCCACTTCACTCCACATGATATCAAGAAATGGCTGAAGGCTCTGGATACTGACAACATCCTGGCTGCAGTGCTGAAGACTTGTGCTCCAGAACTAGCCACACCGCCCGCCAAGCTACAACACTGGCATCTACGCAGCAATGTGGAAAATTGCCCAGGTATGTTCTGTATACAAAAGGCAGGACAAATCCAACCCGATCAATTCCTGCCCGATCAGCCTCCTCTTGATCATCAGTAAAGTGATGGAAGGTGTCGTTGACAGTGCTATCAAGCAGCACTTACACAGCCATAACCTACTCACCAATGCTCATTTTGGGTTCCGCCAGGGCCACTTAGTTCCTGACCTCATTATGGCCTTGGCCCAAATATGGACAGAAGAGCTGAATTCAGGAGGTGAGGTGAGGTGACAGTGACTGCTCTTGCCAAGGGCATCAAGGAGCCCTTGCAAAATTGAAGTCAATGGCAATCAAGGAGAAAAATCTCCACTGGTTGGAGTCATACCTTGCGCAAAGGAATATGGTGCTGGTTGTTGGTGGCCAATCATCTCAGTACCAGACATCGCTCAGGGGTTCCTCAGGGTAGGGTCCTCGGCCCCAACCGTCTTCAGTTGCTTCATCAAAGAACAAACAAAGAACAAAGAAAATTACAGCACAGGAACAGGCCCTTCGGCCCTCCAAGCCTGCGCCGATCCAGATCCTCTATCTAAACATGTCGCCTATTTTCTAAGGGTCTGTATCTCTTTTCTTCCTGCCCATTCATGTATCTGTCTAGAATCAATAAACTTCCTTCCATCATAAGGTCAGAAGTGGAAATGTTCACTGATGATTGCAAAATGTTCAGTTGCATTAGTAACTCCTCAGATACTGAAGCAGTCCGTGTCCACATGTAGAGAAACCTGGGCAAGATTGGGCTTGGACTGATAAGTGGCAAGTAACATGCACGCCACAAAAATGCCAGGCCATGACCATTTCCAACAAGAGTGAATCTAACCATTGCTGAATCCTTCACAATCAACATCCGGGGGTTACCAATGAGCAGAAACTGAATTGGATCAGTCATATAAATACCGTAGCTACAAGAGCAGGTCAGAAGCTGGGAATTCTGCTGCAAGTAACTCACCTCCTGTCCACCATCTACAAGGCACAAGTCAGGAGTGTGATGTAATACTCCCCACTTGCCTGGATGAGTGGAACTCCAACAACACCAAAGAAACTCAACACCATCCAGGACAAAGCAGATCACTTGATCAGCACTCCATCCACTACTTTAAATATCCACTTCCTGCACCACCAGTGAACAGTGGCAGCAGTGTGTACCATCTACAAGATGCACTGCAGCAACTCACCAAACCTCCTTCTGCAGCACCTTCCAAACCCCCGATCTCGACCACCTAGAAGGACATTGGATGAATGGGAACACCACCATCTGCAAGCTCCCCTCCAAGTTACACACTGTCCTGACTGGGAACTATATCACCATTCCTTCATTGTCACTGGATCAAAATCTTGGAACTCCCTTCCTAACAGCACTGTGGGTTTACGGACAACACATGGACTGCAGCAGCTCCAAAAAGGCAGCTCACCACCACCTTCTCAAGGGCAATTAAGGATGGACAATAAAGGCTGCGTTTGCTGACAACGCAACCACTAGGTGGCACAACTCGCTTTCTCCCCCTGCTTTGCACCGGCCGCTTCCACCCTCCATAGTCGCTCGCTCCAGACCTCGCTGCTCCCCCCACTACTTCCCTGGCCGATTGTCTCCCGATCATGTCACCGCATTCTCCAGTCGTTCGCTCACTCCCCACCCCCCTCCCCTCCAGCCACTAGCTCTAGGCTGCGCTGCTTCCCTTCTCTCGGCCACTTGCTCCCACGTTTGTCCAGTCTCCACGCGCCGCCCGAAGAAGCAAGGTGGGCTGCAAAGTGTGACGTAGGAGTGAGTAGTGAGTGGCCTAGAGGAGGGAAGTGGCATGGCCTAGAGCTGGCGGCTGGAGCGGGGGTTGGGGGGCAGAGAGCAAGCGGCCATAGAGCTGGATGACGCGAGTGGGGAACAATTGTCCAGGGGAGCATCGAGGTGTACAGCGAGCGGCTGAGGGGAGGAAGCATCGAGGCCTGGAGCGAGTTGCCGACGGGGGAGAGCTCCAGCCTCAAAGTCTCCTATTCAGCCGCTTCCTCCAGCTGAGTGAGGGGCTGGATACCTGATGACGCTTTAGCGCACATGTGCGAAGATGGACCAAGCGCGGATATGCGATGATGTTGGCGCTGCGCAATGACATCATCCTCCACATGTGCCACTTAATCCTGGCAAGATGTAGCTGTGCCTATGCACAGCTTGGCACAGTCCGATGATGTCAGCGGGCCGCTCCATTGACAGGAATCACATTGTGTCAGCAGTGCCCACATCCCATGAAAGAAAAAAAAAGAGATTTACCACAATGGTAGCAGGGTGAGGGATTTCAGTTATGTGGAGAGATTGGAGAAGCTGGGGTTGTTCTCCTTGCAGCAGAGAAAATTCAGAAAAGATTTGACACATTAGTTCAAAGTCATGAAGTTCTTCAATAGTTTAAATCAGGAGAAACTGTTTCCAGTGGTAAAAGTTTCAGTAAGCAGAGGACACAGATATCAGGTGATTGGCAGAAGAACCAGAGGTGACATGAAGAACCATTGTTTACACAGCAATGTGTTGTGATTAAGAAAGAAAAGACTTGCATTTATATAGCACCTTTCAAGACCACTGGACATATCAAAGCACTTTGTAGACAATGAAATACTTTTGAAGTGTAATCACTGTTGTAATGTCAGAAATGCAGCAGCTAATACCCACAAACAGCAATGTGATAATGACCAACTGATCTGATTGAGGGGCAAATATTGATCACAACACCAGGGAGAATTGCTCTTCACTTGTTTGACATTGCAGCACGGGATCTTTTACATTCACCCAAACATGCAGACCAGGTCTTGGTTTAACATCACACATGAAAGGCAGCACCTTCAACACCCTCAGTGCTGCACTGGAGTGTCAGCTGTGAAATCTGAACCCAGAAGCTTGAGATTTCGAGGTGAGTGTGACCAACTGAGCCACAGCTTTTACCTGAGTCTCAATCCTTCTACCAACAATTTCTCTCTATCGGGTCTGTCACGACCCCTCATGATTGTGAACACCTCTATCAAATCTCCTCTCTAAAGAGAACAACCCCAGCTTCTCCAATCTGTCCACATAACTGAAATCCTAACCACATGTTGCAGAAATCGATTTTTCCTCAAGTTCCTTCTGGTTTTGTGAGTCACCTTAAATCTATAACCTTCGGTTATTGACCTTTCAGCAGTTAGAAACAGTTCCGCAGTATTTACTCGACCTCAAACCTTCAAGGAAGCTCTGCAAAGTAACTGAAAATCAAGTTGTCAGAAGTGGGATTTGAACACATGCCTCCAGTGAAAGCTGCAACCTGAACAGAGAAGCTGAAACCGCTCAGTCACCTCAACTGTTCAGACCTTTTTGACCTCGTCCTCACTTCTGTATTTTGAAAGGTTCACTCAGTTCAGGATCTTGTTCAATGTTGCTGGAATGCTCAGTGACTGGGATATTAACTCCCCCTGGTTTTCCTGAGCTTGTTCTCGGTCTATGGGGATGTTTGTCCTGGGCTGTGGAATCTTGCATCCCTGTAATGGACATTAACCCACTGATTGAATCTGTATTCACTGCTTTCCACTAGTGCTGGGTAATTGCAGAGTGTGGGGCCGGAATGTTGCTGCTTGTCCCGGCCTCACTAACTCTGGGAAAGAGTGAATAATTGATGCATCTGTTTCTGTATCTGAAATGTGGCTTAGATCTGCTGTTATTAACCGAGGCAGCGCTGCAGAAGGATACGTTAATAATCTCTCACTAATCAACTGCAAACAGTCAGAATGTGTAACTTTGAGCAGCGCTTTCTGCACCGTCAGGGCTGGAAAGTTGAGGGAGGGAGAGACACTGTCAGTATCTGAGTGTATACAGCACTGTACAGAGAAAGAGCCAATATACCGGGGCTGAGACACAGTGCATCTTTTCACATTTAATCACAATAATATCCACAGTCAGGAGCTGAAAATGATGAAAAACCGAATAGCAAGAGCAAAATTAAGAAATGTAAGTAATTATAGATTAGCTGATCAGCTTTCACTGTGTTACCTGGTAGTCTACTGTTTTATATTCAATGCTGTCTCCACTGTGGCCAGGGAATGATTTCTTCTCAAAGGCTGAACATTAACAAAACTGCTTGTAATTTAAAATCTTTTAAAAGTAATTCCATGGAGCGAATGGGGCAAAGTCAAATAACTGCACCAATTATAGGAGAGCTGGTTGCTGATGACGTGGATGTGTCTGCAGTATGCAGGACCAGACTGTTTCTATAGATTCATATTGAATGTTCCATCTTTATTTATAACAGTAAAACTGATAGTGGACAATGGCTATTCTGGTTGCAGCAACCTGAAGCTTTAACTCATTAACACCCTACTTTAGGGTAATTTAGAAAGCATAACATGCAGCTCTGTCAGTTAGTATGTTTGTTTGTTAACCCACAATTTGATGGTTCAAGCACATAAATGGATGAGGCTTTATTAACTTAAACTCTTCTACATCTGCTATATTACTCTTGCTGTAGATTTTTCAAAGATAAGGTTCATCAAGTCTTTCTTTCTGAAATCCATGCTGACTGTTTTATTATTTTTCATTTCCATCTGTATTTTCTACTTTGGAGGATTACAGGATATTATCATTTTTTAAATTCATTCATGGGAGGTGGGTGTCGCTGGCTAGGCCAGCATTTATTATCCATCCCTAATTGCCTTGAGAAGGTGGTGCTGAGCTGCCTTCTTGAACCACTGCAGTCCATGTGCTGCTGTTATGAAGAGAGTTCCAGGATTTTGACCCAGCAACAGTGAAGGAACGGTGATACAGTTACAATTCAGGATGGTGTGTGGCTTGGAGGGGAACTTGCAGGTTGTGGTGTTCTCATGCATCTGCTGCCCTTGTCCTTCTAGGTGATAAAGGCCGCGGGTTTGGAAGGTGCTTTCTCAGGAGCCTTGGCACATTGCTGCAGTGCATCTTGTGGATGGTACACACTGCTGCCACTGTGTGCCAGTGATGGAGGGCATGAATGTTGTAAATGGGGTGCCAATCAAGCGGGCTGCTTTGTCCTGTTGAGTTTCTTGAGTATTGTTGGAGCTGCACCCAGCCAGACAAGTGGAGAGTATTCCATCACACCCCTGACTAATGTCCAGGCTTTGGGGAGTCAGGAGGTGAGTTACTTGCCGCAGGATTCCTAGTCTCTGACTTGCTCTTGTAGCCATAATATTTATATGGCTACTGCAGTTCAGTTTCTGCTCAATAGTAACCCCCAGGTTGTTGAGAGTGGGGGATTCAGCGATGGTAATGCCATTGAATGTCAAAGGGAGATGGTTAGATTCTCTCTTGTTTGGGATGGTCATTGTCTGGCAGTTGTGTGGTGAGAATCTTATACATCTTTATTGTAGGGTACTCTATTGTACTGTTGAGTGACTACACTTTAAAAGTCCTTCCTTCATTGGCTGTAAAAGGGTTTGCAATGTCCTGTGGTCGTGAAATGCAAGTCTTGCTTTTTCCATTGTTATCAGTGTCATTGTGATCAAAAGATAGGATTCATGAGCACAAAGTTTAAATCAATTTTGATTAAAATAATGTAAAAGCATCTATATTTTTGCACTGCACTTAATAATCTCCATCTTCCTATCCTTACCAAGTACAATGTCTTTGACCCTGAAATTGATTCCACAATCGCAGTCCCTCAGACAATTTCAGCTCAGTTCTGATGAAAGGTCACAGATCTGAAACGTTAACTCTGTCTCTCTCTCCACAGATGCTGCCAGACCTGCTGAGTATTTCCAGCATTTTCTGTTTTTATTTCAGATTTCCAGTATCAGCAGTATTTTGCTTCTGTGTTACTTTGAAAGTTAAAACTGACCCATCTGTCTACAATTCACACTGGGGTCTCCCATGAAATGATTCTGTATAATGTTGATGTAATGAATACAGACTCCGAGCACAGAGCTTCCTGTGGGGAATTGGGGATATGAAAACCAGCAGACTCTGCAGGAATTTCCACTGGGAGCACAAATTCACAAAATCTACCTTTTATATATCGATTTATTTTGATTGTCCATCTGGAAAATTATTTTGAAGCAATTTAAACATCAACCCACAGCTCCATGACTGGGTCAATTATGAGGTCATCCTCTGACAGGTCATGTGACAGCTGGAGTCACAAGACATCAGAACCAGATTTGTGACTGGATTGAAACCCGGAATCCTGTCCCAATGGCTTTCAAATAAAGCTGTTGCTGTTTGAAAACACAGCAGTTAAACTTTCTGCCTGACCATGAGGGGAGCTAGGGAGAAATTTACAAAACTCAATCCGTCAACAAAATAGTTCAAAAACCATTCACTGAAAAATCATGTGAGGATGCATATGCAGTAGAGAAACAAGCAGAATACAGAAAGTACAGAGGAGAGCTGAAAAAGGAAATGAGATCAGCAAGAGAATGTATGAGAAAAGATTAGCAGGTCACATAACTGGGAACACTGAAGTCTTTTACCAACATATGGACAGTCAATGAAAGGGTGGGTCAATTAGGAGATCCTGTGGAGGCAGAGGGTGTGGCTGAGGTACTAATTAAGTACATTTCATCTGTCATCACAAAACAAACGGGTGCTGCAAATGTCACAGTAAAGGAGGAGGAAGTGGAGAATTTGGAGGGGAGGAAAATAGATAAAGAGGAGACAATTACAAGGTTATCAGTGCTCACACCTGTCTACAGGTCACCCGGTCTGGATGGGCTGCATCCTGGGTTGCGGAGGGAAGTCAAGGTGGAAATAGCAGAGACTCGAACCACAATCTTTCAATCCTCCTTGAATATGGGAATGATGCCAGAGGACTGGAGGATGGAGGTAAGCTTGGGTAGTTCGATCTCAGTTCAACTTGACCATTTTTATCATGTATCCATTGTCATAACTAACAACGTTAAGAAAGCCATTTTATAATGAACACATGACCAAAGGAACCATTTTGTGTTCAGTACTAACGTTTATATCCTGTATAATTAATGAGTAGCTACCCATCCTGAAACAGATGATTGTAAAAGTAATGAACCTTGATTGAGTTATAATTAATGAATCAATAAACATTTTAGAGAGAATGGGTTTTCATTTAAAGTTAGTTCAATCTAATTACTGTGAGTTTCTGTGTCTGTGTGGGAAAGGACAGTTTCAGCTAAATGTATTCAAACAATGGACCTTTCTCGGACACCTGATGAAACCCATGGTATGGTACATCGTGACCTTCAAGAGTCTTGATTTAATGAACAGGAAACTTGTTTCAGATCAGATTGGGAGACAGTGTGAAACCACTCCATTGTACTCATGTCTGAGATTCTGAGGACAGGTGACTGTTAGTGGAAGACATTATTAAGAACTAATTAAATGTACCTAGCAACAGCTAGGACCAATTATTATTTTACATGTTGGTGTGATGGCCATCCAGGGGTTAAAAGTAGGGATCTTGTAAGGTTTCAGTGTGCAGGAACACGAGAAGATCTCAGGGGTAAAGACTCAGATCATCAACCAAGTTCTCCATCTGACGAGGGATCTAGACTGGACAAAGAGGACCGTGACACTCTGAGACCAAGCTCGACCAGTCCCCGGAGCTGTAAAGTTATATTCCCCAAGTTTGTTAAGTACAATTTTACTTTCAATTAAGAAGTACTATTTTACTCTCAATAAAAGTTCTGGACTTATTAATCATGTATCCTGTTGCTTTAATTGGTTAAAGTCATGCCCAAAGTGATTGTCTGCAATAGACTTTCCAGAATTAAAAGAAAAGTCTGCAAGGGTTGTGAATATTACAGCCCTGTTTAAAAAGAGAGATAAACCCAGGAACTACAGACCAATTAGTCTAATGTCGGTGGTGGGGAAACTTTTAGAGACAATTATCCAGGAGGAAATTAACTGTCACTTGGTAGAACATGGACTAATAAATGACAGCCAGTACAGATTGGTTAACAGAAGATTGTGTCTGAAATAATTAATGAATTAATTTCTTTGATGAAGTTTCAGAGAGAGTTGACGAGGGTGGTGAGCTTAATGGTACGTGTCTGGACGTCAA
The DNA here is from genome assembly GCF_036365525.1 of Heterodontus francisci. NCBI lineage: Eukaryota > Metazoa > Chordata > Chondrichthyes > Heterodontiformes > Heterodontidae > Heterodontus > Heterodontus francisci. Next base: position 4,167,901 of record NW_027140380.1, on the reverse strand, counting down.
AGTTGTGTTTGAAAAGGTACAATAAACTAGACTTGGGGCAGCACAATGGCACAGTGGTTGGCACTGCAACCTCACAGCTCTCGCAACCCAGGTTCAGTTCTGGGTACTGCCTGTGCAGAATTTGCAAGTTCTCCCTGTGACTGTGTGTGTTTCTGCTGGGTGCTCCGGTTTCCTCCCACAAGCAAAGACTGCAGGTTGATTGGTAAATTGGCCATTGTAAATTGCCCCTAGTGTAGGTAGGTGGTAGGTGAATTGAGGGGATGTGGTAGGAATATGGGATTAATGTAGGATTAGTATAAATGGGTGGTTGATGGTTGGTACAGACTCGGTGGGCTGGAAGAACCTGTTTCAGTACTGTATCTCTAAATAAATAAATAAGAAGGCTGAGGCAGTAAACCTGGACAGTAAATCCGGAGTGGAGTCCTGGAGGCGCTTACCTGTGACTTATCAGGCAGTTTTCCAGCAACTCCTACAACAGAACTGGTAAAATACAGTACTGGTTTTTCCTTTCCTTTGGACAATACGAGCAATGCTGAGAGGGGGTCCTGATGCTCAGGGTCTCCATACTGTTTGCCCAGGCCTGTGCCCTCGAGAGGACACTCCAGCTTCGTGGTTAAACATGAGCACAACCCGGGAATAAACAGTTACTGATTATAAGCTCTCATTCAATTGGTGTAGAGTATGAGCGCCAGGGGTTACTTCGGACAATGGGAGAGCTCTTAGTGTCTCATTGGATAGCTACCATTCACTCCAAGCTGGGCAGCCCCCAGTCAGTTAGGTGCTGTCCTGCCACGACCTGCTTGCTTCAATGGGTGCTTGGAGCTTAGAGAGTCATCTCTCAACAGGCGGATTGATAATCTATGCACCAAGAAAAACAAACTCAACAAAGAAGACACCAGTCCTTCACATCACAAGCTGGAATGTAAGGACCATGTGTCCTGGACTTACTGACAACCTTCTGCAGGTTGATGACACACACAAGGCAGCTGTGATCGACAAGGAACTCACAAGGCTCAATGTGGACATTGCTGTGCTGCAAGAAACTAGACTCGTTCAAAGTGAATCCCTCAAAGAGAAACACTACACCTTCTTCTGGCAGGGGAAAGCCCAAGAGGCAAGTCGTGAGCATGGAGTGGGTTTCACAGTAAAATACACGCCACTTGAGATGAGTGAACCACCCACAGTAGGCTCAGAGAGACTTCTTACTCTTCACTTGTCAACAAGTGTGGGCCCAGTTAATCTCATGTGCATCTATGTCCCGACACTCACCTCCACCCCAGATGACAAGGATCAATTCTATGTGACACTTGACACTGCCATCAGTAGAATTCCCAGCACTGAGGGACTGTACCTTCTAGGAGACTTCAACACAAGCTTGGATACTGACTACACAGCTTTGCCAATGTGCATAGGGCACCAGGGTATTGGCAAGATGAACAAAAATGGACAGAGGTTGCTGGAGCTATGCTGTCACCATGGATTCTGTGTGATGAACAGCTACTTCCAGGTCAAGCTGTGCTACAAGGTGTCCTGGAGACATCCGAGATCATGCCATTGGCAGCAGCTAGACCTTATCTTCACCAGACATAACACCCTCAGCAGTGTCCTCATCACTCGCAGCTCTCACAGCGCTGACTGTGACACTGATCACTCCCTGGTGTGTAACAAGGTCAGGCTTCAGCCAAGGAAGCTTCATCCATCCATGATGAAAGCTCGTCTTCTGATCAACACTTGCCGAACCACTGATCCAGAAAGGACCCAGGAGTTCCTCAACATCCTCGATCAGGCTCTTTCAGACAACAATGCTCAAGGCCTCAGTGCAGTGTCAAAGTGGAATCATCTGCACACCACCATCTATAACTCTGCACTCACTGTGTATAGGAAAAGAGATGGGAGGAATGCTGACTGGTTTGAGGCTTATTGGACTGAAATGGAGTCAGTTACTGTAACTAAGAGGAGAGCCCTCATGAACTACAAACAAGTCCCCAGCAAACAACATCTAAATGCTCTCAGAGCTGCCAGAAACAAGTCTCTGCAGAATGCTCGGCACTGCACCAATCAATACTGGTTAAAACTCTGCTGATGAATCCGGGGATGCTGGAGGGATGTATGAAGGAATTAAGAAAGCAATGGGCCCAGTAGTAACTAAATCAGCACTTTTTGAAAACAAAGAGAGGGGTGATCATCACTGAACCTAACAAGCAGATGGAAAGGTGAGTGGAGCATTATCTTGAACTCTACATAACGGAGAACATTGTCATTGAAGTAGCTCTCAGTGCCATTCCAGACTTCCCTGTCATGGAGGAACTGGACAGTGAGCCCTCCATAGTCGAGCTCAACAAGGGCTCAAAACATGCGTGATGCAAACATTGTCACCTTGTACAAAATTAAGGGGGATCGAAGTGACTGCAGCAATTATCGGAGCCAGCTACTCAGTTCCACTCACCTGCTCGATCCCTTTCCTCCTGCAAGTTCCTTTGCTTCAGGTATCCATCCAATTTCCTTTTCAAATCATTGATTGTCTCTACTTCTACCACACTCGTGGGTCAGGACATTACCACTCACAGCATAAAAAAATTCCACCTCACCCAAGGATGGGAAATATTTATATCTTCTATATTTAGCTTATTCCCTATTTCTACGAGAATAGAATGGCAGTCAACATGAAAGGGAACCCAAAAATCTTCGAGCAGTATATAAATAATAAGCAGGTAGTCAGCGGTGAAGTGGGCCCCATTAGGGACAAAGAGGGTAATATATACTTAGAGCTGCAGGGCAATGTTAATCTAGTTAACAAGTACCTTGTATCAATGATCACTAAGGAAGTGGAATTTGACAAAATATCAGTAGAAGTGGAGAGTGTAGAGGCAATGGAGAGGGTGCAAATTGAGAGAGGGAGGTACTGAAAAGGCTGGTTATGCTTCAGGAAGATAAATTACCTGGTCCGGATGGCTTTCATCCCGGATTGCGAAAGGAAATGTGGATGCAGATAACAGAAAGGCTTGCTATAATCTTCCAATCTTCCCTGGATACGGGGGAGGTGTCAGAGGATTAAACAGTTGCAAATGTGACACCCTTATTCAAGAAAGGGTGTCAGGACAGTCCGGCTAACTACAGGCCAGTTAAAATAACTGCAGTGGTGGGTAAGGTTTTAGAAAGAACAATCAGGGAAAAAATCAGCAGTCACTTGGAGAGGTTTGAGTTAATTCAGGAGCGTGAGCATGGATTTATAAATGGGAGTTCATGCTTGACTAATCTAACTGCATTTTTTGATGAACTAACAGAGAAGGTTTATGAAGGGAATGCAGTGGATGTTGTTTATATGGATTTTAAGAAATGACACATAAAAGGGTGATTAACAACATTGAGGTTCATGGAATAGGAGGGTCAGTGTCCAATTGGAAAGAAAATTGGCTTAAGGACAGAAAACAGCAAGTCGTAATAAATGATTCATTCTCAGACTGGAAGGTTGTCGACAGTGCTGTTCCCCAAGGGTCACTGCTGCAACCACTGCTTTTTACTTGCGACAGATAAATGACTTGGATCTTGGAATATAGAGTAGAATCTCAAAATATGCCGATAACACCAAACTTGGAGAAGTGGCAAACAGTGAGGATGAAATGAACCACCTGCAACAAGACAGTGATAGGCTAGCAGAATGGGCAGACAGGTGCAGATGGATTTTAATAGTGTCTAGTGTGGGGTGATGCATTTTAGCAGAAGGAATAGGGAGAGGCAATATATACTTAATGGCACAGTTCTAAAGAGTGTGCAGGAATAGAGGGACCTGTTCACTGAACAATGAACAACGTGAACAATTACTTCTTGTTGTGTGCTCTCAGATTTGTCACCTTCACTGCACTGGAGTGAGGTGACATCTACTGGCAGGAAGCAAGAACTGCAATCAAGCAGCAGAAATTCCATCGTCTGTCAGGGTGAAAGAAACATTGCAATGTGAGGAAATAGTGAATGGGTTTGATTGGGTTGGTGGAGACATGTATCCACTTGTGGTGGAGTCCAAAGCAAAGGCCAGAAATATAAAATTGTCATTATTAAAAGATATGAGGAATTCATGATAAATGTATTTAGGTAGTGAGTGGGTGGAATCTAGATAAAATAGAAAGTGAGATTGGGTGGACAGAAGCAGTGTGAAAGGATGGCTCAAACAAAAGGTAAACGCCCTGAAAGGTGAACTCTGTTTCTCTCTCCACAGATGCTGCCAGAGTTTCTGAACATTTCCAACACTTTCTGTTTTTATTTCAGAATTTGCAAGATGTTGCTTTGCTCTGAAAAAAAAATGGATGGAAGGCTTCGGCTGCCAGTGAAATTCCACAGGAGCTAAAAGGAAGTTCTGATATCAGTGGCATTTTCATCTAGGGGTATGATCCTTGCTTAGGGTGAGTGATTAATTAATGTGTGAGAGATCCTGGGTTCAAATCCTGGACAAGTCCTTCTTCTTTGGCATTTTTAGTTTAAGGTCATTGATTGGTTTCAGCCTTGCAGAAGGCGGAATTGATTTCCATATGGAGCCTGCTTGAGGACCAGAGAGCTGGATTCAAAGAGCTTGATTAACTAAATGTACAGATAGCCAAGTGGGAATCTAAAGTTGTTGCAGTAATTGTGACCTGAATCCAAAAACAACAGGACTGGGTTCTCGACTGGAATGAAATGGAATTCTTCAGTGTTTCTGTTGTTTGGCTTGCATTGACTCATCGATTTTCTTGTTTTTCACTTTGTCGATGCCTTTGAATAATTGTGGATCCTTCTTCAGATTGTCATCTTTCACCAGGTAGTTCTGACCTCTGATGATGATGATCGTAATGAGCTTCAACTCACTGATAGTTTTGGAACTGAACAGATTTCCTTTGCTTGAGTCTACAACATGGAACTCAGTCTGACATGTGGACCCATGGGAGGATTTGAATGCCACCCCTGCGTTGGAGAATACAGTTGCATCCATCCAATAAGAGACCGAGTAGAAGTGACAGTTCAGTCAGTCAAACATTAAACTTTTAATTTTGAAAGCCATGGTTGAATCAGCCTCCATCACACTCTCAAGCAGTGCATATCAGATCTTAACCACTCGCTGTGCAAAAGAAGTTTTTCCTCATGTTGCCTTTGGTTCTTTTGCCATTCACCTTAAATCGGTGTCCTCAGGTTACAGAGCCGTGAATAATATTCCCCATTGCTTTCTCAGCACTGATGGATTGTGAAGCAGGAGACAGCCAGAAGTCCCACTGAGCCGCACTGACCCCGAGCTGGGAATGAAATGAGATGAAGTTCAATCTTTCACAGCGAGATGCTGCAGAGAGATGAGTCCCGAATCAAAGTGAGACTTTCTCATACTTTTGCTGAATTTCATTTCAAACACTCCTTGTACTCTCTGCTCATGAAGCCTTAAAAAAGGGAAAAACAGAATGGCACTCAAACTCACAACCCTGCCATTAAAAGTCTCATATTCGACTGACAGAACTGTCACTTCTACTCGGTCTCTTATTGGATGGATGCAACTCCAACGCAGGGATGGCATTCAAATCCTCCCATGGGTCCACATGTCAGACTGAGTTCCATGTTGTCGACTCAAGCAAAGGAAATCTGCTCACTTCCAAAACTATCAGCGAATTGAAGCTGATTACAATCAACATCATCAGAGGTCAGAACTACCTGGTGAAAGAAGACACCCTGAAGAAGGATCCACAATTATTCAAAGGCATCGACAAAGTGAAAAACAAGAAAATCGATGAGTCAATGCAAGCCAAACTTCAGAAACACTGAAGAATTCCATTCCAGAACCCAATCCTGTTGTTTCTGGCGTCAGGTCACAATTACAGCAACAACTTTATATTCCCACTTGGCTATCTGTACATTTAGTTAATTACAATTTTGTCGACAAGCTCTTTGAATCCAGTTGTCTGGTCCTCAAGCCAGCTCCGTATGGAAGTCAATTCCGCCTTCTGCAAGGCTGAAACCAATGGATAACCTTAATCTAAACATGCCAGCAGACCAGGGCTCGTCCGGGACTTGAAACCGGGATCTCTCGGATGTTAATTAACCATATTCCCTAAGCGAGAATCATGCCCCTAGACCAACGAGCCACTGACAGGTCAGGTTTTATTAGCTGCTGTGGAATTTCACTGGAACCCCCCAGCCAATCATCCATTTTTTTTCAGATCAAAGCAACATCCTGCAAATGCTGAAATAAAAACAGAAAGTGCTGGAAATGTTCAGCAGCTCTGGCAGCATCTGTGCTGTGAGAAACACAGTTAATGTTTCAGGGCACTCACCTTTTGTTTCAGCCAACCTTTCAGTCTGCTTCTGTCCATCCAATCTCACTTTCTGTTCTCTCCACATTCTAACCATTCACTACGTTACTACATTTTTCATGAATTCCTCATTTCTTTTATTAATGACAATTTTGTATTTCTGGCCTTTGCTTCAGACACCACTACAAGTGGAATCATGTCTCCATCTACCCAATCAAACCACTTCGCTGTATCCTCACATTGCAATGTTTATTGAACCCTGACAGACTGTGGAGTTTCTGCTGCTTGATTGCAGTTCTTGCTTCCCGCCAGTAGATGTCACCTCACTCCAATACAGTGAAGTTTACAAATCTGAGAGAGACACAACAGGAAATAATTGTTCACATTCTAGTGAATGTGTGGGATTTAGAAATACTAGGAGTGGAGACGAGTTATTATTGCACTCTGCTATAACATCTTTTATAATGGACTCCAGCATTTTCCGCACGACTGATGTCAGGCTTCTTTTGGGCCTCCTTATCTCGAGAGACAATGGATACGCGCCTGGAGGTGGTCAGTGGTTTGTGAAGCAGCGCCTGGAGTGGCTATAAAGGCCAATTCTGGAGTGACAGGCTCTTCCACAGGTGCTTCAGAGAAATGTGTTTGTCGGGGCTGTTGCACAGTTGGCTCTCCCCTTGCGCCTCTGTCTTTTTTCCTGCCAACTACTAAGTCTCTTCGACTCGCCACAATTTAGCCCTGTCTTTATGGCTGCCCGCCAGCTCTGGCGAATGCTGGCAACTGACTCCCACGACTTGTGATCAATGTCACACGATTTCATGTCGCGTTTGCAGACGTCTTTATAGCGGAGACATGGACGGCCGGTGGGTCTGATACCAGTGGCGAGCTCGCTGTACAATGTGTCTTTGGGGATCCTGCCATCTTCCATGCGGCTCACATGGCCAAGCCATCTCAAGCGCCGCTGACTCAGTAGTGTGTATAAGCTGGGGGTGTTGGCCGCTTCAAGGACTTCTGTGTTGGAGATATAGTCCTGCCACCTGATGCCAAGTATTCTCCGAAGGCAGCGAAGTTGGAATGAATTGAGACGTCGCTCTTGGCTGGCATACCTTGTCCAGGCCTCGCTAACCGGTATATAATTCGCTGTTTTCTTTCTGCCTCTTTTTTTAAATAGTGGAGTTACATTAACTACCGTCCAATCCATTGGAACTGTTCCAGAGTCGATAGAATTTTGAAAAAAGACCAGAAATGAATCTGCTATTTCAAGGGCCACTTCCTTAAGTACTCTGGGATGTAGATTATCAGGCCCTGGCGATTTATCGGCCTTCAATCCCATCAATTTCCCAAACATTCCCTACTAATACTGATTTCATACAGTTCCTCCTTCTCACTAGACCCTAAGTTCCCCAACATTTCTGGGAGATAATTTGTATCCTCCTTTGTGAAGACAGATCCAAAGTATGTATTTAATTGGTCTGCCATTTCTTTGTTCACCATTATAAATTCCCCCGTTTCTGACTGTAAGGGGCCCACATTTGTCTTCACTAATCTTTTCATCTACACATATCTATAGAAGCTTTTACAGTCAGTTTTTATGTTCTCTGCTAGCTTACTCTCATACTCTATTTCCCCCTTCTTAATCAATCCTTTTGTCCTCCTCTGCTAAATTCCAAACTGCTCACAATCTTCAGGTTTGCTGCTTGTTCTGGCCATTTTATATTTCTCCTCCTTGGATCTAATACTTTCCTTAATTTCTATGTAAGCCACAGTTGAGCCACCCTTCCTGTTTTACTTTTGCACAGACAGGAATGAACAATTGTTGTAATTCATCCATGCGCTCTTTAAATGCTAGCCATTGCCTATCCACTGTCAACCCTTTAAGTAACGTTCCCCAATCTATCATAGCCAACTCCCGCCTCATACCTTCATAGTTTTCTTTGTTTAGATTCAGGACCCGAGTCTCGGAATCAACTCTCTCACTCTCCATCTTAATGAAGAATTTTATCATATTATGGGCGCACTTCCCCAAGGGACCCCACACAACAAGATTGTTAACTAATCCTTTCTCATTACACAATACCCAGTCCAGGATGGCCTGTTCTCCAGAGGTGTTTTACACCTCTATCAATTCTCCACTCAATCTCCTTTGAGAAAGGCAGAATAATCCTAGCTTTTCCAACCTAACCTTGTAACTAAAATCCCCCATCCCTGGATCCATTCTGGTAAATCGCCTCTGCGTCCTCCCAAGGACCCTCACATTCTTTCTAAAGTCTGCTGCGCAGAACTGGAAGCAACACTCCAATTGGGGCCTAACCAGAGTTTTACAATGGTTCAGCATAACTTCCCTGCTTTTGTACTCAATGCCTCTATTTATAAAGCCCAAGATCCCATATGCTTTGCGAACCACTCTCGCAATATTACTTGCCTCCTTCAAAGATTGATGCACATGATCCCCAAGTCCCTCTATTCCAGAACACTCTTTCGAACTGTGCCATTAAGTATATATTGCCTCTCCCTATTCCTTATGCCAAAATACATCACCTCACACTTGTCACTATTAAATTCCATCTGCCACCTGTCTGCCCATTCTGCTCGCCTATCACTGTCCTGTTGCAGGCAGTTCATATCATCCTCACTGTTTGCCGCTCCTCCAAGTTTGGTGTCATCGGCATATTTTGAGATTCTACTCTGTATTCCAAGATCCAAGTCACTTACCTTTAGCAAAAAAAGCAGTGGTTCTGGCACTGACCCTTGGGGAACACCACTGTCGACTATCCTCCAGTCTGACAAAGAACCATTTAATAAGACTCGCTGTTTTCTGTCCTTAAACCAATTTTCTATCCAATTGGACACTGACCCTCCTATACCACGAACCTCAATTTTGTTAACCACACTTTTATGTAGTACTTTAAAAAATGCTTTCGTAATATCCATATAAACAACATCCACTGCATTCCCTTCATCAGTATTCTCAGATAGTTTATCAACAAATGCAGTTAGATTCGTCAAGCATGAACTCCCATTGATAAATCCATGCCCACTCTCCTGAATTAACTCAAACCTCTCCAAAGGACTTGATTTTTTCCCCTGACCTGTTGATCTCATGCTGATAGCAAGCTCACCAAAGAGCATGTATTTGGCAATGTGACGGTCATCCATTTGGCCCAGTCAGCAGAGTCACCGCTGACTCAAGAGGGCAAACATGCTGCGGATCCCTGCACGCTGGTGTACTTCCGCATTCGGCACTCTGTCCTGCCAGGAGATGCCCAGTATCCATCTGAGGCAGTGGAGGTGGAAGCTGTTCAGCCGCTTTTTTTGGCTTGTATAAGTTGTTGATGCTTCTCTACTATAAAGGAGGGTGCTGAGAACACAAGCCTGGTACACGTGGAGCTTTGTATTTTCGGTCAGTTTGCTGTCGGTTCACACTTGTCTTCTCAACTTTGACATGACAGCTGCAGCATTGGCAATCCTGGTGCTGATTTCAGCATCAAGGGCCAGATTGCTGGTGATTGTTGATTGAAGGTATGTGAAGCTGTTGACAACCTCCAAAGTGAGGTTGTCGATGTTGATGGAAAGTGGAGTCTCTACGTCCTGGCCCGTAACTTTCATCTTCCTGATGCTGATTGTCAGTCCAAACTCTTTGCAGGCCAGGGAGAACCGATCTACAAGCTGCTGTGACTGAACTTCATTATGGGATGTCAGCACAGCATCATCAGCAAATAGCAACTCACAGACAAGGAATTTACCCACTTTGGTCTTGGCGCACAGTCTTGCCAAGTTGAACAGCTTGTCGACAGCTCTGATGTGCAGGTGAACACCTATATCTGAGTAATTGAAAGTGTACAATAGCAGCATGGAGAAGAATATGCCAATTATAAAGGATATGATAACTAGACAGTTCGAAAATGATGACATGATTGGGCAGAGTCAACATAGATTTATGAAAAGGAAAACAGGTTTGAAAAACCTGTTGAGATTTTTGAGGATGTTACCTATAGAACAGATAAAGGAGAACCAGTGGATGTGTGGTATTTGTATTTTCCTTTGGTAAGGTCCCACACAGGAGGTGAGTAAACAAAATTAGAGCACATAGGCTTGGGGATAATATACTGATATGGATTGAGAATTGGTTAACAGACCGAAAACAGAGAGCAGGAATAACGGGTCCTTCTCAGGATGGCAGGCTGTTACTATTGGGGTACTGCAAGGATCAGTGTTGGAGCCACAGCTGTTAACAACCTATATAAATGATTTGGATGTGGGGATTAAATGTAATATTTCCAAGTTTGCAGATGACACAAAGCTTGGTGAAGTGTGAGTTGTGAGGAGGATGCACAGAGGCTTCCAGGGGACCTGGAGATGCTAAGTGAATGGGCAAGAACATGGAATATAATGTGAATAAGTGTGAAGTTATTCACTTTGGTAGAATAAGCAGAAAGTCAGAGTATTTCTTAAATGGTGAGAGGTTGGGAAGTGTCGATGTCCAAAGGGACCTGGGTGTCCTTGTTCCTGAGACACTAAAAGCTCTTGTGCAGGTGCAACAATCAATTAGGAAGGCAAATGGTATGTTGTACCCACACAAGGGGTCATGAGTACAGGAGTAAAGATGTCTTGCTGCAATTGTATAGAGCCTTGGTGAATCCGCACTGGAGTATTGTGTACAGTTTAGTCTCCTCATCTTATGAAGGATACACTTGCCATAGAGGGGGTGAAACAGAGGGTCAACAGACTAATCTTTTATTTGCATTTATTTCATTTAATCTCAGTTTGTTCAGTTTGCTTACCTACTGTTTTTTTTCAGGTTTGTACTTCCTGCTGTTCAATATTCAGTCCATTAACACCTAATCTGTACTAATGCTTTGTCTTTCAACACACCATTAACATATTGTTTGCCTTTGCTGCATGACCTTTTGGTCAGCTATGTGGCCTTGTCCAATCTACACCTTCTCCTTTGTTATCTCTTGCCCCACCCCCACCCCACTTGCTTATAACCTGTGACTTTTCTAATATATGTCAGTTCCGAAGATGGGTCACTGACCTGAAACGTTAACTCTGCTTCTCTTTTCACAGATGCTGCCAGACCTGCTGAGTGGTTCCAGCATTTCTTGTTTTTATGTCACCAGACTAATCCCTGAGATGGTGGGATTGTCTTATGAGGAAACTGGGCCTGTATTCCTTAAAGTTTCGAAGAATGAGAGGTGATCTGATTGAAACTGACAAAATTCTTACAGGGCGTGACAGTGTGGATGTGGACAGGATGTTTGCCCTGGTAAGGACATCGTCTCAGAATAAGGAGTAGGCCATTTAAAACTGAGATGGGTGGAATTTCTTCACTCAGACGGTGGTGAATCATTGGAATACTGTGCCCCAGAGGGCTGTGGCAGCTCAATCATTGAGCATGTTCAAGACAGAAATTGATAGAAATCTTGATACTCATGACATCAAGGGATATGGGGATAGCATGGGAAAGGGGCTTTGAGGTAGGTGATCAGCCATGATCGAATTGAATGACAGAGCAGGCTCGACGGGCTGAATAGCTTACTCCGATGTTCCTCTGTTCCTAAGAGAGTTGGCGCCAGCGCGCAGCCCTGCTTTACCCCACTGCTGATCTTGAAAGCGTCTGATGTTGCTCCATTGTAACTGATGGAGCTGTGCATGTTCTCGTGGAAAGATGAGATGATGCCCAAGAGGTCAGGAGGGCAGCCTATGTTCCATTGCAGTTTGAAGAGGCCGTCTCTGCTGACAAGATCAAAGGCCTTACTGATGTTAATAAAAATGTGTGAGGCTCTTTGGCGCAATGGATAGCGTGTTGGACTTCTAAATAATGATTGAGACGATATTCAAAGGTTGTGGGTTCAAGTCCCACCAGAGTCAGATTTTGGACCAGAAACAGAGGAGCACAACGGAACAACAAATGAAGAAATGCGCCAAAAGCACAGACTCGGAGACAGAGCGAGAGAGAGAGGAGCAGAGCAGGGGAAAAAAAATCGAGGAGTGACGTCACAATGGAGAGTGAGAGCAGGGAAACAGAGAGCCGCTGGGCTGAGGACACAGGATTTGGTTCTTGCTTCGGTGCAGTGGAAGGAGCTGTTTGGTGAGGATCTGGTAAGCTGTGACATCACAGGCAAGCAGGTAGTTGATTGGTTTGGAAGAACCGACCTGCTTGATGCGCATCTGGTAAGTGATTAATTACCATTTTAGTCCTAACGTTTAAAATAGTAAACAAACTAGTGGTAAGTTTAATAAAATATGCAATAAAATGAATAATTGAATAAAATATTTAAGTAGTTAATTGAAATACGTTAAGGATGACAGGACAGGTGATGTGTCACAGCTGCAGCATGTGGGAGTTCCTGGATGCCAGTGTGATCCAGGGCAAACACGTCTGCAGTAAGTGTTTGCGGCTCAAAGAGGGAGAAAAAAGGAATGTAGTGGTAGTAGGGGACAGTATAGTAAGGTGGATTGACTCTGTTCTCTGCAGCAAAAGCAAGAGTCCAGACGGCTGTGTTGCCTGCCGGTGCCAGGATTCAGGACATCTGCTCAGGGCTGGAGCGAAACATACAATGGGAGGGGGAGGATCCAGTCGTCGTGGTCCATGTCGGTACCAAAGACATAGGCAGGACAAGGATAGAGGTTCTGCAAAGTCAGTATGAGGAACTAGGCACCAAATTAAGAAGCAGAACCTCAAAGTTAATCATCTCTGGGTTATTACCTGAGCCATGTGCAAATTGGCATAGGACAAATAAGATTAGAGAAAGTAATGTGCGGCTGAAAGACTGGTGTGGTAGTAGTGGGTTCTGGTTCATGGGACGTTGGCACCAGTGCTGGGGAAAGAGGTGGCTGTACCGTTGGGACGGTCTACACCTGAACCGTGCTGGTGCCTGTGTTCTAGCGAGCCAAATAACTAGAGAAGTAGAGACGGTTTTAAACTGAATAGTGGGGGCAAGGGATCAAATTTGGGAAGATATGGTGAATCAAGGAGAAGAGACAAGGCAAGAGAGAAAGGTATAAATATGGGAAATGATAAAGAGACCGAGACAGGAAGGGACAGAATGTACAAATCTAAGAGTAAATCGACAGATAAGGCTAGAGGTGACAAAAATAATAAAAGGACAAAACTAAATGCTCTGTATCTGAATGCATGGAGCATTCGAAACAAAACAGATGAACTGAGAGCACAAATAGAATAAATAAGTACGATCTGATAGTCATTACAGAGACATGGCTGCAGGGCGACATAGATTGGGATGTGCATATTGGAGGTGACATGGCATTTTGGAAGGACAGGAAGCTAGGAAAAGGTGGCGGGGTAGCTCTGTTAATTAATGATGGTATTAGCGTAATAGAGAGGGATGACCTAAGTTCAGGAGATCACGATGTAGAAGCAGTTTGGGTACAAATGAGAAATCATAAAGGCAAGAAGTCACTTGTGAGAGTGGTGTACAGGCCACCTAACATTAACCAGAATGTCAGATGGGATATAAAGGAAGAAATAATGGCAGCTTGTCAGAAAGGTACTGTGATAATTATGGGGGATTTTAATCTACATATAGATTGGAAAATTCAGATGGGCAGAGGTAGCCTAGATGAGGAATACATAGAATGTTTTGGGGATAATTTCTTGGAACAATACATTCTGGAGCCAACCAGAGAACAGGCTATACTAGACCTGGCATTGTGCAACGAGATAGGATTAATTAATGACTTCATAGTTAAGGTGCCCCTAGGTAGTAGCGATTATAATATGATTGAATTTTACATTCAGTTTGAGGGAGAGGAGAGTGGGTCCCAGACTAGTATTTTAAATTTAATTAAGGGCAATTATAAGGTCATGAAAGCAGAGCTAGCTAAAGTGAACTGGCAAATTAGGTTAAGGGATAAGTCAATAGAGATGCAGTGGCAGACATTTAAGGGGATATTTCAGAATACACAGAATAGATACATTTCAACGAGAAAGAAAAGTTCCAAAGGTGGGACTCACCATCCATGGTTCACGAAAACAGTTAAAGATACTATCAAACTTAAAGAAAAAGCCTATAATTGTGCAAAGGTGGGAGGCAGGTCAGAGGATTGGACAGAATATAAAAAAAACAGCAAAGAATGACTAAAAGATTGAGAAGGAAGGTAAAATTAGAGTATGAGAGAAAGCTCGCAAGAAATTTCAAGACAACTAGTAAGAGTTTCGAAAGATATTTTAAAAAGAAAAGTTAACAAAGCGACTGTTGGTCCAATAGAAAGTGTGTCTGGGGAATTAATAATGGATAATTAAGAGATGGCAGATGAATTGAACAGATACTTTGCATCGTTCTTCACTATTGAGGATACAAATAACATCCCAGTATTAGCCGTATATCAGGAAATTGAAGGGATGGAGGAACTCAAGAAAATTACAATCACCAGGGAAGTGGTACTAAACAAATTGTTGGAGCTGCGGGTTGACAAGTCGCCAGGTCCTGAATTGGCTAGTGAGATAGTTGATGCGCTGGTTTTAATATTCCAAATTTCCCTCGCTTCGGGATGGTTCTGTTAGATTGGAAAGTAGCGAATGTAATTCATTTATTCAAAAAGGGAGGGAGACAGAAAGCAGGAAACGACAGGCCAGTTAGCTTAACATCTGTCTTAGGGAAAATGTTAGGAGCGATTACTGAAGATGTTATAGCAGGGCATTTAGAAAAAATTAAGGTAATCAGGCAGAGTCAACATGGTTTTTTGAAAGGGAAATCATGTTTAACCAATTTATTGGAGTTCTTTGAGGGAGTTACATGTGCTGTGGATAAAGGGGAACCAGTGGATGTATTGTATTTCGATTTCCAGAAGGATAAGGTGCCATATCAAAGGTTATTGCAGAAAATAAAAGCTCATGGTGTCGGGGGTAACATATTGGCATGGATAGAAGATTGGCTAGCTGACAGGAATCAGAGAGTCAGCATAAATGGGTCATTTTCTGGTTGGCAAGAAGTAACGAGTGGTGTGCCACAGGGATCTGTGCTGGGGCCTCAACTTTTTACAATTTATATAAATGACTTAGATGAAGGGACCGAAGGTATTGTTGCTAAATTTGCTGATCACAAAGATAGGTAGGAAAGTAGGTTGTGAAGAGGACATAAGGGGGCTACAAAGGGATATAGATAGGTTAAGTGATTGGGCAAAGACCTGGCAAATGGAGTATAATGTGGGAAAGTCGGAAATTGTCCACTATGGCAGGAAGAATAAAAAAGCATATTATCTAAATGGTGAGAGATTGCAGAGCTCTGAGATTCAGAGGGATCTGGGTGTCCGAGGGCATGAATTGCAAAAGGTTAGTATGCAGGTCCAGCACGTAATTAGGAAAGCTAATAGAATGTTATCATTTATCACCATGGGAAGTGAATACAATAGTAGGGAGGTTATGCTTCCGCTATACAGGACATTGGTGAGACCTCTTCTGCAGTACTGAGCACTGTACTGGTCTCCTTATTTGCGGAAGGATGTAAATGCATTGGAGGTAGTACAGAGAAAGTTTACGAGACTAATACATGGAATGGGTGGGCTGTCTTACGAGGAAATATTGGTCAAGCTAGGCTTGTCTCCGCCAGAGTTTAGAAGAGAAAGAGGTGACATGATTTGTTATTTAATTTATTAATTAACAAATTAGCTATCCTCCAGTCTTCCGGTACCTCACCCGTGGCTAACGATGATACACAAATCTCTGCCAGCGCCCCAGCAATCTCCTCCCTTGCTTCCCATAGCATCCTAGGATACATCTGATCAGGCCCTGGGGATTTATCCACCTTAATGCGCTTCAAAACCTCCAACACCTCCTCCTTTGTAATGTTGATATGCTGCAGGATATCGCTGTTCCCTCCCTTGAACTCAGTAGCTTCCATGACCTTCTCCACGGTAAATACAGACAAGAAATATTCATTTAAGACCTCGCCCATTTCGCGTGGCTTCACACATCGATTGCCACACTGATCCTTAAGGGGACCTATTCTCTCCCTAGCTACCCTTTTACTCTTAATACACTTATAGAATCTTTTAGGATTCTCCTTTATCTTATCTGCCAGGGAAATCTCATGGCCCCTTTTCGCCCTCCTAATTTCCTTCTTAAGTATACTCCTATACTTCTCGAGGGACTCGCTCGATCCCAGCTGCCTATACCTGACGTATGCCTCCTTCTTTGTCCTGACCAGACCCTCAATATCCCTCGTCAACCAAGGTTCCCTAAACTTGCCAGCCTTGCCCTTCCATCTAACAGGAACATGCTGGCCCTGAACTCTTCCTATCTCACTTTTAAAAGCGTCCCACTTGCCAGACGTCCCTTTACCTGTAAACAGCCTCTCCCATTCAACTTTTGAGAGTTCCTGTCTGATGCCATGGAAATTAGCCTTCCCCCAATTTAGGACTTCAACCTGAGGACCAGTCCTATTCTTTTTCATAACTATCTTGAAGCTAATAGAGTTATGGTCACTGGTCCCAAAGTGCTCCCCCACTGCCATATCAACCACCTACCCATTCTCATTTCCGAAGAGGAGATCGAGTGTAGCCCCTTCTCTAGTCGGGCCATCCACGTACTGCTTCAGAAAACTATCCTGGACTCACTTAACAAATTCTTCCCCATCTGATCCATTAGCACTAAGGCAGTCCCAGTCAATATTAGGGAAGTTAAAATCACCTACTATTACAACCCTATAATTCCTATACCTATCTGTGATTTCCCTACATATATGCTCCTCCACTTCCCTCTGACTATTGGGGGGCCTATAGTATAATCCCATCAAAGGGATCACCCTTTTATTATTTCTAAGTTCTATCAGTATGGCCTCACTGGACATTCACCCCGGGATATCCTCTCTAAGTACTGCCGTGATGTCCTCCCTAATCAATAGTGCAACTCCCCCTCCTCTCTTACCTCCACCTCTGTCACGCCGGAAGGATCGGTACCGCGGAACATTGAGCTGCCAGTCCTGCCCATCCCTCAACCACGTTTCCGTAATAGCTACAATACCACAATCCCATGTACCGATCCATGCTCTGAGTTCATCTGCCTTACCTGTAAGGATACTTGCATTAAAGTAAATGCAGTTTAGCCACCAGACCTTCCACGCTCCCTGTCCTGCCACTGCCTGGCCTGCCTACTGGACTTGCTTGCTTTAACCTCTCCATTTGCCTCAACTATCTCATCGGAGAGACTACTACTTTGGGTCCCACCCCCGCTGCAAGACTAGTTTAAACCCTCCCGTGTATTACTATAAAATCTCCCTACAAGGATATTGGTCCCCTTCCAGTTCAGATGCAACCCGTCCCTCTTGTACAGGTCACCTCTGCACCAGAAGAGATCCCAATGATCCAAGTACCTGAAGCCCTCCCGCCTTCGCCAGTCTTCAGCAATGCATTCATTTGCCTAATCCTCCTATTCCTACCCGCACTAGCACGTGTCACAGGGAGTAATCCTGAGATTACAACCCTAGAGGTCCTGCTCTTTAACCTTCTGCCTAACTCCCTATATTCACTTTGCAGAACCTCATCTCTCTTCCTGCCTATGTCGTTCGTACCAATATGGACCACGATCTCTGGCTGCACACCCTCCCCTTACAGAATTTCCGGCAGCTGATCCAAAACATCCTTGACCCTAGTATTAGGGAGGCAACATACCATCCTGGAGTTTCGTTTGCGGCCACACAAACGCCTATCTGCACCCCTTATGATAGAATCCCCTATCACAATAGCTCTTCCACCCCTTTTCCTCCCCTGCTGTGCAGCAGAGCCCTCCGTGGTGCCACGGACCGCGCTGTTGCTCTTTTCCCATGGGAGGTCTTCCCCCCAACAGTAACCAAAGCGGTGTATCTGTTTGAGAGGGGGATGGCCACAGGGGACTCCTGCACTACCTGCCTGCTCCGACTATTCCATCTGGTGGTCACCCATCCCTTTTCTGCCTGTGCATCCATTACCTGCGGTGCGACCACCTCACTAAACATGCTATCCATGACGCCCTCAGCTTCGTGGACGCTCCACAGTGAAACCGCCCGCAGGTCCAGCTCCTTAATGCGAGTAGCCAGTAGCTGCAGCTGGATACACTTCCTGCACACATGGTCGTCATGGAGACTGGGAGGGTTCCTGAATCCCCACATAGCGCAGGAGGAGCATATCACGGGGCTGAGCTCTCCTGCCATGACTTACCCTTAGATTAATTAGTTACTCCCTTAATTAAAAAATACTAATGACACTAGGGGCCTTGTTCTACCCACTACAATCTAAAGTCCTTCACAAGCTACACTGAATAAAAAAAACACTTTAGTAGTACTCATCTTATCAGCAGAGGTTTTTTTTTTCAAGTAAAAAAACTTTGCCCTTTTCTTTAAGATATTTAAATACACTAAAAGCAGTGACTCACCAACCAATCACCTTGCAGCTCTCCTCTGACATCACAGTTGGCTTCTTTTTTTTCAAAACTCCAGCACACTGGAAGAGCTCCACTCCACTCCTGGAAGGTAAGAGACTGGGCCTCGATCCTCGGATTGGATTTATAGGCTCCGCTCTCAACGTTCTCCTCATATCGGTCCAATTAGGTCTGCTCCGCTCCGCTCCTCTCCGCTCCCGGAAGGTAATTCACCAGCTTTTGCAGAAAAGTAGGTCTTAAGCTGTTGCAGTACCTGTTAGAAAGATAGTCTAAGCTATGCTGAAGTCATCTTCCAATGTCATCTACATGGAAGCAGGATTTTAAAGGATAAGATGTAGTTTTTAAAAGTCACTTCAATCTTGCTCAAGAGTCATTACAAAGAAGCCAAGTAAATCTTGATAAAAAGTCATATACATTTAGAGATCTTTTAAAAGCACTTCAATCTTGTTAATAAAAAGTCAGATGTAAATTTAAGAACTCTGATCAGGCTATGCTAAAAAGTTACATACAATTAAGAAATAAAATACAACATTTAAAATGTCTGAACTCCCTCTG
Source organism: Heterodontus francisci (assembly GCF_036365525.1). Taxonomy (NCBI): domain Eukaryota; kingdom Metazoa; phylum Chordata; class Chondrichthyes; order Heterodontiformes; family Heterodontidae; genus Heterodontus; species Heterodontus francisci. Next base: position 4,148,710 of record NW_027140380.1, on the reverse strand, counting down.
AAAGTTGACAACTGCTGCTGCCCGTGTCTTCCTGGAATAGTGGAGCTGTTGTGTCAACAGAAAAGTCCTTCCCGAGCAGCCCTGAGCCTGTTGGTACCGGCTTTAATCCAACCCAGGTAAAAATCAGGGTACATTGTGGGCAATGAGCCCAAATTGCTGAACTACAGGTCCCTGTCACTTTAAAGAGTTGGCTGGTGCGATTATGATCAGAGGCTCCTTCCAAGCACATTTCTCACCACCACAACTTCCAGATGCTGGTGTTAGTGTGTGCATGTACTGGCAGTTGCAGTGCTGTTCAGACCCTCAATAGCAGTGCAAGTCTCAGAGTTCACCGCGATTGGGGCTGTAAAATCCAGGCCAATATCTCACAGTCCTGTTAGATTTGCTCTCCCTCTGTACAAAATCAAACTCCACACATTGTCTTTCACTCACTCCTGTTTCCAGCCCTGATGGTGCAGAAATCCCCTCTCAAAGGTACACAATCCAGTTGATTTCTGATCAAATACCTCCTTCCTCATTCAATAGAGGAAACAGAGACATGAACAGGAGTCAGGTGCAAGAAAGTTTCACCAACAGAGCAAAGAAATGCACCAACAAAAGTCACACCTACTTTCCAAATCATTTCACTGTAATATTCTTTCACTTGTTTTGTAAGTGACTGCAATAAATCTGAAAATGAGCACCATGAGGTTTGTGTTCACTAGTCACTTGTTCTCCTGTGTTTGTCTGTCAGGTTTGCAATACAGTTTGTATTGGATATTGAAGAGAATCTCTTTTCAAGATGATTGCACATCGTACTGTGTTTAAAGCAACCAACTTGGAAAATGGCAGAAAATGAATGTTTCAATACCTGTGTGACCAGATTCTTCCAATGCTTTTCAACAGCTAGATTGATGATGCTTGCAATCTGTATCCTGTGGAGAATGGGAGAGGAGAATAAAAACATGGTGCATGAACAGGACAGACTGTGTAAAATGGGAGCACAGAAATACTGCCACCTCATTGAAAGTTAATGAGATTTATTCGAAGTCAGACACCTGTCCACAATGAACAAGTGAATACATTAATTGGCCACTTTCAATCTAAATGGGACTGAGGTTCCAACAGAGAAGTTTTCTGGAAAATACCTGCTGCAGTTTTAAAATTGATGAACTGGAACATCTTATACTAACTTTCAAATAACTGTAGTGATTGTATAGTTCTCATAGTGGAGAGAAGGAGTTGTTTATAAATATAAGCAGAAAGACACATTTGTGGATTGGTGAATGAGCTTTATCTTTCTGAAATGTATTTGTCCATTGGTTGCAGGTCACTGGAAATTCTTTTTTACATTTCAATTGTAGCAGCAGCAGTTAGCAGCAAAATGTCTGATTAATCAGAGTAGTGGGTCTGGGAAACACTTAAACAGCCGAGACCCTGTAAAACAGAACTCCAAGTAATAGTTTAAATAAGGCACTGAACTGACAGAGCGGTAAAGGCCTGCTCAGGTCAGGAAAAAAAACCCGACCCGAACCTGACAGAACCACATTGGACCCGAGCTTGACCCGGCCCGAGTATCTCCATTTATTCCCACGCCCAAACTATCCCGAGCCTTACCCGACCACCGGAATGTTCACTTACTCGACCTCCCGATTCCGAATCTACAGGAAGCTGCAGCATGAGCGCAATGACGTCATAGAGATGCTCACTTGCTCACTGCACAGACTCAGAGTTTCCCTCCTTAATGACCCGGACTCCCGGCTTTGGTTGGCTTTTCAACTTTTGACACTTATTAAACTCAACTTCCCAGCAGAGTTAAATGTAATACTTACTGTGTGTGTCCGACACGGATTCAGACCAACCTGGACCCAGCCTGACCTGAACCTGACCCAACCTGACCCGAGCCCGAAAGCCAGAACCGGAAGAGCGACCCGACATGACCCGAACCCGACACAGGTCGTCGGGTTCAGGTCGGATTGCAGGCCTTTGCAGAGTGGAGGTCAGATGAGGATTGAATTAATTTTAATCACTGAATCTAAACAAGAAGTAAATCTGTCAGGAAAGGAACGCTTTGCTTTATCTGTGAGCATGTGGCACAACGGTAGCGCGTCTGACTCCCGATCAGAAGATTGCGTGTTCAAATCACGTCAGGCTCAGTTGTGTTTTCCAGCAGCTCAAGTTCCTGGATTTTATTTCAGAAGAGAGTTCGATCTATTGGAATGTTCAGTGAATGGTTGAATTTCAAGATCAACTTTAATAGATTAAAGTCCTGATTTCTGGTTCTGTTCCATTTCCATGCTCAGTTCTTATTTCACACTGTTTTATATCAGAACAATGTTTCAGGGATGTGATGTGTCCATTGTTTGTACAATCGCTCTGTCACCCAGTGTGAGAAATAAAACACAAACCGCCCAGCGTGCGGCTCAAACCCATACCTGGCTCTGTCTATAGGCCGCTTAGTTCAGTTGGTTAGGACGCAGTGTTGATAACAACAAGGCTGTGGATTTGATCCCCATGTGCGCTGTCACATGGTCAGTCAATAATTTGACACATTTTTGTTACACTTAAAATCCAACTTTTGGATGCAAACAAGTTTACATAAAATGTCAAAGGGAATTTATTTTGAATAACATCCATTGTATCTTTGTCACTGATCTGGAGTAACACAGAATTCTTTCCAATTATCTTCCGTTTGCTGATAAACGTTGAACTCGTGGCCTGTTCTCGTTAATGGTCACGAGCAACAAAAACAGACAGAGCGAGTCTGACCACCCAGAGATGTGGAAAAGGCTTCAGTTTGGGACAAATGCAGCAAATCAAATGTTCACCCTGCCCCGAGAGAGTCAAAATCTGGGGGAAAGGACACAAGGAGATAGAGAATAAGCTAAAGTAGACAATGTAAATATTTCCCATCCTTGATATCTCTCTATTCCAATCCAGCCTTCAGAGTTGGGTAGATAATTTCAGTGTAAATTGTGCAGCTCAAGAGTCAAAACCAAAGGGTGATGCAGAATAAATGAGAACTGCCAAAACCCCAGATTGAACCAGGGATCTTCAGTCGAACACTCTCCCAACTGAGCTATTTCAGTCTCACAGGCTTGGGATGATAAGTGGCAAGTAACATTCGCACCACACAAGTGCCAGGCAATGAATATCTCCAACAAGAGAGAATCTAACCATCTCCCCTTGACATTCAATAGCATTACAATCACTGACTCCCCCACCATCAACATCATGGAGGTTACCATGGGTAGCCATACAAATAACGTGACTACAAGAGCAGGTCAGAGGCTTGGAATCCTGAGGTGAGTAATTGCAGTGCAGCTGTTGGCTCCACCCCAGGGGCTGAATTTGTTCTGTAAACCATGAAGCAGCTTCCTCTCAAATCCCAGGTTTATTAATAAATCCTTTTACAAAAGCCCCAAAGTGTGATATATTCCTCTCACTCATCCATGACTCTTGACTCCCCAAAGCCTGTCCACCATCCACAAGGCACAAGTCAAGAGTGTGATGGAATATTCTCCACTTGCCTGGATGGGTGCAATTCCAACTCAAGAATCTCAACACCGCCAGGACAAAGCAGCCCGCTTGATTGGCACCCCATCTGCAAACATTCACTCCCTCCACCATCGACGCACAGTTGCAGAGTGTGTACCGTCTACAAAATCCACTGCAGCAATGCACCACAACTCCTTAGACAGCACCTTCCAAACCAGTGACCTTTACCACCTAGAAGGGCAAGGGCAGCAAATACAGGGGATACGACCACATGCAAGTTCCCCTCCAAGCCACACACCATCCTGACTTGGAACTATATCGCCGTTCCTTCACTGTCGCTGGGTCAAAATCCTGGAACTCCCTTTCTCACAGCACTGTGGGTGTACCTACCCCACATGGACTGCAATGGTTCAAGAAGGCAGCTCACCACCACCTTCTCATGGGCAATAAATGCTGGCCTAGCCAGCGATGCCCACATCGCATGAATGAATGAATAAAAAAGTGAAGTATCCCTTGTGTCATTGTTTTGGTAGAAAATATAACCCTGGTGGAATTGCCCCTCCCAATCACACCTCACTTCATAGAACATAGAAAATGGAGAAAATTTATGGCACAGACTGAGACCATTTAGCAATCGTGTCTGTGCCAGCTGAAAAAGAGCGATCCAGCCCAATCCCACTTTCCAGGTCTTGGGAATGGGATCTGAACAGATCTCAGAGCTCACATTATGTGAATGTTCTGTTGAAGTGTTGGTGAGCTGATATACCAGGGGAGATTCACACTGTTAGACACAGTGTGAAATACATTCAAGTATTTATAAAACATTACAACATGTGAGTAATATTCCCCATTGATTTCTCAGCACTGATGGATTGTGAAGTGGGAGACAGCCAGAAGTCCCATTGGTCCACACTGACCATGAGCTGAGAATGAAATGAGATAAAGTTCAATCTTCAGCAGCGAGTTGCTGCAGAGAGGTAAGAGTCCTGAATCAAGGAGAGACTTTCTCATACTGCTGTTGAATCTCATTTCAAACACTCCTTGAACTCTCTGCCGAGGAATTCAGAGCTGGAGAATGGCTGTAAAATCAGCCTAAAAAGGAAATAAAAGACACCCACCGTGGGGCTCAAACTCAAAAACTTGAGATTCAGAGTTTCATGCTTTCATCGACTGAGCTCACCAGGCCTGAGACAGTGTCCCCATCCTGTCTGTTATTGGACGGTGCAGCTGTTGGCTCCACCCCAGGGACTGAATTTGTTCTGTAAACCATGAACCAGCTTCCTCTCAAATCCCAGGTTTATCAGTAAATCCTCTTATAAAGCCCCAGAGTGTGATATATTCCTCTCACTCAACCAGAATAAAAGTTACATATTTTGCTCTTTTTACCTTCCAAACATTGACTTCTATTTTTCTCAGCATTTATTTCTCCCTCTTTTTTATATTGTGCATTTCCTAATAAACATTTCATTTCAATTATTTATGAGGGATGAAATGAACAGAAGAGATTTTCTGCAATGGTACCAGGGGTGTGGGACAGAGTGAGTGGTTTGGATCTGGAATACACTGCCTGAGAGTGTGCTGGAGGCAGATTCAATCATGGCTTTCAAAAGGGAATTGGATAAACACCTGAATAGAGAAAATTTGCAGGGTTACAATGAAAGGGCAGAGGAGTGGAATGAGCTGATTTGCTCTTGCAAAGAGCTGTCATGGACATGATGGACTGAATGGTCTCCTTCTGTACTGTAACCATTTGATTCCTTGATTCTAACTCTGTCAAAGTTGTTCTGAACTTGCTCTGCTCCAAGGAGAACAACCCCAGCTTTTCCAGTGTCTGCACATAACTGAAGTTATGAGGAACCATGGGGAACCCACTGTAAACCTTCCTCCAGACAGAAATACAACTGTTCACCACCACACTGTGACCCAGCTGTTCACAATATATATCAATGATTCGGAGGTGGGAACCAAATGTCGTATTTCTAAGTTCGCAGATGACACAAAACTAGGTGGGAATGTGTGTTGTGAGAAAGATGCAAAGCAGCTTCAAGGGGATTTGGACAGACTTAGTGAGTGGACAAGAAAGTGGCACATGGAATATAATGTGTAAAAATGTGTGGTTATCCACTTTGGTAGGAGAAACAGATGTGCAGATTATTTCTTAAATGGTAAGAGATTAGAAAGTGTAGATGTACAAAGGGGCCTGGGTGTCCTTGTCAATAAGTGACTGAAAGCTAACATTCAGGTGCAGCAAGCAATTCAGAAGACGAATGATATGTTAGCCTCTCTCACAAGACGATTTGAGTACAGGAGTAGTGAAATCTTGCTTCAATTGTATATAACCTTGGTTGGACTGCACTTTGGAATACTGTGTGCAGTTTTGGTCCCCTTACCTTAGGAAGGATATCATTGCCATCGAGGGAGTGCAATGAAGGTTCACCAGACCTGTTCCCGGGATGGCAGGACTGTCCTATGAAGAGAGATTGGGGAAACTGGGACTGTATTCTCTAGAATTTCAAAGAATGAGAGGTGATCTCATTGAAACTTACAAAATATTTAAAGGGATAGACAGGGTAGATGAAGTTTTTCCTCCGGTTGAGGAATCTAGAACCAGGGGACACAATTTCAACAGAAGGGGAAAGCCACTTAGGACAGAGACGAGGAGAAATGTCTTTACTCAGAGGGTTGTGAATCTTTGGAATTCTCTACACCAGAGAGCTGTGGAAGCTCAGTCATTGAGTATGTTTAAAGCAGAGATTGACAGATTTCTAAATACAAATGACATACGGGATATGGAGATAGTGTGGGAAAAAGGCATTGAAGTGGATGATCAGTCATCATCATATTGAATGGTGGGGTGGTCTCGATGGGCTGAATGGCCTACTCCAGCTTCTATGTTCCTATCAGTCTGCAAACTTCATATCCATGCTGTCATTGTCTCTTTTATTCCATGGGCTTCAGTTTTACTGGCAGTCTAGTATGTGACATCATCAAGAAGGTTTTCAATAAGTTAAATAAGGAGAAATTGTTTCCAGTGGCAAAAGGGTCAGTAACCAGAGGATGTATTTATCAGGTAATTGAGAAAAGAACCAGAGGCGAAATGAGGAATGATTTTTTATACAGTGATGTGTTGTGATCTGGAATGCACTGTCTGATCAGGACTTGAAAGCAGATTCAGTAGTAACTTTGAAAAGCAATTGGGATAAATACTGGAAGGAAAAATGTACAGATTACAGGAAAAAGCTGAGCAGCAGTTCTAATTGGATAACATAACCAAAGAGACAGCACTGACACAATGGACCAAATGGTCTCCTTCTTTGGGTATCATTCTATGGATTTATGAACATAATGTTGATATAATTCGCTGAGTTGGAAGGGAAGTGAACCCAGATTCCGGGTATTCTGAACATCAGACCCAAACCAACTGAACAAGCCTGTTGTTTAATCTCTGTTTTTCACACCAGCTTCTCCTCGCTCTTTCTGTGTTTCCTGCCTGGTCTGTTCCTCTGACCTTCATTCCTGACACTCTATTGAGAATGGCCAACTCACTGCACCTCTCACTCACACCATCACTCCACCCCTTCACCCACTTCCAAACCTCTCTGTTCAACAGTACCTCACATCTGCTCCTCTGCTCCATTAATATAACAGGAAAACATTTTCAAACAGACATTTCCAGACAGTGAACGTTCCAGTAAGACAAGGTAAAGAGCAGATTCATTCACTTTAAACACAGAGAGAGCAGCTCTCCCTGTTCAGGCTAAGGAGCAGATGTAGTTTCACTCCCATTAGTCTTAGAGACATGGGCCAGAATTTTAAGGGACCGTTGGAGACGGGAATGGAGGCTGGGGAGGGGGAGGGGGGGTGTATAAAATAGGGATGGAAGACGTCGGACCGGATTTTTCTGTCGGCGGCTGACATGGAGGGCAGACTTCGCACATCCACTCGGCAAGAAGGCATTTAAAGTATTTATGAGTCCAATTGTCAGCAATTTTATTCACTGGATCCAATTGAACTAATAGTGCACGGGAACCCTGGGGCTTCAGAGCCTCGCCTGGTTAAAGGAGGTGACTGGGAGGTGGGAGCTGAGTGTTGGCTTCACTGGGAAGCTATCGGGTGAGGCAGCGTAACTTGGCAGTAAGGGTGGAGGGGGAAAGGGCATCGGGAAACACTGTCAGGAGTGGGGGCCAATGTGCCAGCTCTGCAGGGGGAGCCGCACCAGGGTACCATTGGGGCAGTGCCACCTCATTGAGGGTGACAAGTGAGGTAAATGTGGCTGGGTGTTGTTTACTGTGAAGGCCTTGCACTCAGGGAGGGGCAACCTGTCATGGGCCTCATTCGAGGCTCACATTGAGGAGGAGGAGGAGTAGGGAGGAAGGGAGGGAGGCGCAGGCACCAGCAGGGGCACCACAGCAGCTTGGGGGCCCACAGGAAGGCCAGCCTCGAACAGGAGGCTGGAGAAGGAGGCAGAGGAACACGTCAGCTGAGGTTCAACTACCTGCAGATGTCCGAGTGACAGTGTCTCCACAGACTGCGCCTCTGCACGGAGGTCGTCACTGATCTCTCTGCCATGATGCAGCTGTGCCCCATGGGACTTGGTGGGCACCTGATACCAGTGTCACTGAAGGTCACTGTGCCACTGAACTTCAGCACCAGCAGATCATTGCAGGGATCCACTGGAGATATGTGTGGAATCTCACAGTCTGTGGTGAATCAGTGCATCAAGGAGGTCACCAATGTCCTGTTCAGGAGGGCCGGTGACTATGTGCACATCGATCCAAACAGTCAAGCTGAGAGGACTATAGGATCCGGGGCCATCACTGGATTCCCCCAGGTGTAGGGTGTCACCCCATGTGACCATCATGGCTCCTGCAGACCAGCCAGCAGCCTTCAACAGGAAGGGCTTCCACTTGCTCAGTGTGCAATTGGTCTGCAACCACTGCAAATGGATCCCATAGGTGTGTGCACAAATCCCGGGAAGCAGCCACAACGCCTGCATACCAAGGCACTCCCAGGTGCCAGAACCTTTCCGTGGCCCCATCCGCTTTCAGAGATGGATCCTTGGAGACAAGGGCTACCCACTGAGGACATGACTACTGACGTCTGTGAGGAACCCACGCACGGATGCAGAGGAGAGGTACAACACCTGCTGCGGGTCAACCCGAGCGACCATCAAGGAGGCCATTGGTCTCCTGAAGATGAGATTCAGGTGCCTAGATCGATCCAGTGGAGCCCTTCAGTATGTCCCGGCGAGGGTCTCACATATCGTGGTGGTTTGCTGTGCACAGCACAATCTGGCATTACAGAGGGGTGAGGTGTTGACAAGTGAGGATATCGTGGAGTGTGATGTCTCCTCTGATGATGAGGATGTGGAGGAGGATGCTGCCCAAGCAGTGCCAGATGAAGAACCTCAGGCACAGCAGGAAAGGGGCCATGAGATACACACAAGGGAGACATGAGACACCCTTATACATTCAAGTTCCCTTTGAGCCTTACCACCTTCTGGAACCACAGCAATAAAGTCTTAGCTTTAAGCAGCCCTGTTGTCGCCTGCTTCCTTCTGCACTGCAGCGTCCAGGTACACATCGCACAGTGACAAGACCGAAGCTTTGTGAACTCAGGGCTTGGTCCCTCACTTCCAGCCCCTTGGGAGGAAGGGTTTAAATGAAGTCCCAAAGGGCATCAACAATAGGAAGGAGACATAGTGAGAGAACATCATTTCTTTCTTCCGTGTGACATCAAATGCAACCCTATCCATCTGGAATGCACATTCACCATGAACCCAAGTGAATCTAGGTGCACTTCGGAAATCTTTTCCACATGCTCCTACGTGGTGCTCCCCCTGCTCTGTCAGCTGAGGTGGAGACAGGCTGCTGACCTTGCTGCCCCATGGCTTGGGATGACATTGGTGGCCGTCCTCTTGCTGCCTGAGGCCTGGAGGGCCCCGGCACACTGAGGGCCTCCTGCACAGGTACAGGGACCCCCCCCCCCCCTCTGTCATCGAGGGTGATGGAGGCAGGCACTGGCATCACTTGTGTCACTGGCAGAGGGGCTTTGGAGCTACTGTCCACACCAGGAGCACCCTGAGAGGAGACCCCAGATGTAGCAGCCAGCTGCTCCTCCCCCTTATAAGACACACTTGTACCTCGCTGCTGACCTGAGAGGGACGTGGACCTGGTGAAGAGTTCAGATGCCTCGTCCCCCCCTCTCACCTTGTCACCGCTGGATGGAGCTCATGGACAAAGCGATGGAGTGCAGGTCTGCACACATCTCCGGCATCCACTGATTGGTCGGCTGGATCTGGCTCTCCATCAGAGTCACCAATCTCTCAAGGAAGGAAGCCAGACACACCCCCATCAGAGATAGTACAGCATGCAAGGCCTGGATGGACTCCTCCATCATCCGAACTTGGGTACACATAACCTCCGGCAACTCTGCCAGATGTTGCCTGACCTCTTGCTGCAGCTGCAGCATTTCCCGTGTTGCTGGTGACACCAGAGGCACGTCATCAGCCTGGGACTCAGCATGGGCCTGGCCTCCCACAGACGTCCAACTGCCAGTGGCCTCAGCTGTCACAGCCTCCGTCAGCTGCCCGGGCCTGTCTGCGACGTGCTCACCAGCTTGTGTGCCCAAATCTAACAGCGAGTGGATACCCACCGAGTGAGGGTTTCTGTGCTGGTGGAGGGTGCAGGGGAATGATGTGACGGTGCACCCTCTGAGGCTCCCTCCTCCTCCTCAGAGGTGTCTGGCTGTCCCCCAGTCTCTCCAGCTCTTCGCTCTTGTCGTTCATCCTAGCCTGCATGTGAAAACAGGGACATTGAAGGGTTAGAGTCTGCCCATCGTGACATTCCAACCACCCCTACTGTGCAGCTGCATTGATGGAGTGGTGAACAGATGAGCAGTGTGGCTCCTTTGCAGCGGATGCACCCTTGTGCCCCAGGAGATGTTCACTCACTCTCTTAGGTAGGTGTCCCTGTCTCTCCATCAGCTATGGAGCAGCTGCTTTGCTGCCCGGCCTGTTCCATGGCCTCCTCCTCCATCGGGATGAGGACATGGAGATAAGGCATCCACTGCCAGTCTTGACACGCTCTTTCCGATTGTGGGCTGTCTTCTCCTGCAGCCACTATGATCAACAAAGTTCGTCTCCCAGCGGGGACAAGCCCAACATCTCTGATGGTGATAATCCAGCAGTCCATGATGTGGACACACATATTCCTCCTGCATGTGGCCCCTCTCGAGGGACTGTGTGAGTTTAGACAATGACTGACGTGCACCTCCCACCGAGATGCAGCCAAGCCTCAGGCAGCGTGTCCTGCCGCCCTTCTCCAATACACATGACTGGGTGGTCACTCCCTTTCCACCAAACACTCCATCTCACTCTGCCATGCGCAATGTCCAAAGGGTCCAAAGTGTTTTGAGTTTGTGCCTGAGCAGCCTGGATCCGGTCATTGACCCACTTCGTGCACTGGATCCATGTCTTGGGGTTGACCCCATGGCTGCTGACTTCACCTACCATCTCAAAGCAGCTTTGCTTGGTCAGGTGGACAGGTCTCCACCTCACATCCCTGGGGAAGAGGATCTTCCACCTATCTGTTGTCACCTGGAGGCGAACCTGCAGGAAGGCATCGCCAAACCATTGGACCATGGTCACTGCAGGCTCGCATTCAGCTCCTTACCTATCAGGCAGCAGAGACAGCAGAACGGGTCCTGGGGCATCAGTGACAGCAGAACGGGTCCTGGGGCATCAGTGACAGCAGAACAGGTCCTGGGGCAGCAGATGCAGCAGAACAGGTCCTGGGGCAGCAGATGCAGCAGAACTGATCCTGGGGCAGCAGAGGCAGCAGAACAGGTCCTGGGGCAGCAGATGCAGCAGAACTGGTCCTGGGGCAGCAGAGGCAACAGAACAGGTTCTGGGGCAGCAGAGGCAGCAGAACGGGTCCAGGGGCAGCAGAGGCAGCAGAACGGGTCCTGGGGCAGCAGAGGCAGCAGAACGGGTCCTGGAGCAGCAGAGGCAGCAGAACGGGTCCTGGGGCAGCAGAACGGGTCCTGGGGCATCAGAGGCAGCAGAACGGGTCTTGGGGCAGCAGAACGAGTCCTGGGGCAGCAGATGCAGCAGAACGGGTCCTGGAGCAGCAGAGGCAGCAGAATGGGTCTTGGGGCAGCAGAATGGGTCCTGGGACAGCAGAGGCAGCAGAACGGATCCTGGGACAGCAGAGGCAGCAGAACAGGTCCTGGGGCAGTAGAGGGCTCTCAGGAAGACACTCCTTTAAACCAGGCAGCAGTGAATGCAGGTCTGGCAGTCCTTTCAATATGGTGCCAGCACCTGCCGTTGTGTCAGATGTCGGTGCCATCGGTGCCTCGTTCCCTACCTCTGGTCCTTGTTTACATGGGCCCCACGCCTCCCCTTCATTAATTTGTCGGCTGCTCCGTGATCGGAGTCAGTCGGCCACATTTCACTCGTGTGGTGACGACACCCGCTTCCGGTGCCTCTGCCGAGAGCCGCACCGTTAGTTTAAAATTCAGCTCATGGGGTCAAGAGTGGAAAATCTCCCCTCTGATTCTCTCTACTTAAACTGATGGAGACACCAAATTAAAACTGATGAAACCAGGGATTGTATCCTGGTTCTTCAATCTAGTGTTCTCCCAACTGAGCTATTCCATCCTCACTGTGAACTCATCTTCATTGGAGACAAATATAACTCCAGGTGGAATTTCCCACCCGTTCATTCCTCACTTCAGGGGAATGGGACCCGACCAGATCGCGGAACTCAGATTATGTTAATGTTCTGCTCGATATCTTAATATTATCTTGCGTTTGAGACACTTTTAATCAGGTTCACGGACAAATTCTTCCATCATCCCTTCTCCCACATTCTCTCTCTCTCATTCATTCTTTATTCCTCACAGTCCAGAAATGGTTAGGAATCAGAGCTCACCCCCAAACCCTCTGCACACAGACCTCTGTCTGTTACCCTGTTTGATCCAAGAGACCAGTCAATAAATTACAGTCTTTATAAACACAGAAAGCTGCCTCACAGTGTTGGACAGAGATAAATACACTGAAGTCTTTTGAAAAAAGTTCATCTTACGGGTTGTTACTGAGCCCACAGAGCAGGACGGGCCCAGGCTCCAGCCCCAGCCTGTGCTGTGTTAGCTGATGCCACCTGGTGTGATACTGAGCCACACGGAGCAGGAAAGGGCCTGGTTGTACTCATGGCCTGTGTTGAGTTAACTGATCCGACTCAGTGTGATAGGAGCCACACAGAACAGAATGGGCCCAGGCTCCTTCCTCAGCCTGAGGGATGATAGTTCTTCTCACACGTTGTTGTACAGAGCCCCACACAGAACAGGGAAATCTCAGGCTCCATCCCCGGCCTGTGGTATTTTACTTCATCGCACCTGGTATGGTACGGAGTCCCAAGAGCAGGAAAGGTCCAGCTTCCATCTCTGGCCTGTGCTGAATTCGCTGATCTGACCTGGTTGGCACTGAACCGCAATCGGGGAAGGATGGGCCGAGGCTCCATGGCCTGTGGTGTGTTAGTTATTCTCATTTGGTGAGGTACTGAGCACCATATAGAGCAGGATGGGCCTGTGCTCAGTGAGCTGATCTCACCTTGTGTGGTCCTGAGACCCACACACAAAGCAGGACAGGCCTAGGCCTCATCCCCGGCCTGTGTTCAATTAGCAGATCTCAGCCAAAAGATTTTGATAAGGTTCCACACAAGACGCTTCTCTATAAGATTAAAGTCCCTGGTATCAGTGGTAATATATTGATCTGGATTGGGAACTGACTGGAAGATGTAGGCAGAAAGTAGTTCCAGATGGATCTGGATCTGTTTGGAGACCAGTTACCAGTGGTGTTCCACAGGGATCGGTGTTGGGACTGTTGCTCTTTACTATTTTTATTAATGATCTGGATGTAGGTGTAGGGCGCACCATCTGTAAATTTACAGATGATTTGAAGATCTGTGCGAGTGTTTAGACTGTAGACGATGCTCGACTGTTTCAGGCTGATCTTAATGTGTTGGGAGACTGGGTTCATGACTGGTAAATGATGTTTAATTTGGGTAAGTGCAGTGTTATTCATGTAGACAGGGCGAATGCTCAACATTCATACACCCTTCAGGGAAAAACATTAAAGTAGGTGGAAAAAAGAAAATAATTTTGAGCAGAGATCTGGATGTTCTAGTGCACAGATCTCTAAAGTTACAGCAGCAATGCTGTGAAGTGATAGTTGGAGCAAATAGAGGGATGGGCTGCATTCAGAGGACAATTGAGTATAAAATGAGGCATATTCTTTCATGGGATGTGAGTGACACTGGCAAGGCCAGAATTTGTTACCCATCCCTAATTGTCCTTGAGAAGGTGGCGGTGAGCTCCCTTCTTGAATTGCTGCACTCCATGTGGTGTAGGTACACCCACAGTGCTGTTAGGAAGGGAGATCCAGGATTTTGACCCAACATCAGTGAATGAACAGCGATATATTTGCAGATCAGATGGTGTGTGACTTGGAGGGGAGCTTGCACATGGTGGTGTTTCCATGCATCTGCAGCCCTTGTCCTTCAAGGTGGTGGAGGTCTTCGGTTTGGAAGGTGCTGTCTGCGGAGCCTTGGTGAGTTGCAGCAGTGCATCTGGCAGATGGTACACACTACTGCTACTGTGCGTCAGTGGTGAAGGGAGTGAATGTTTAAGGTGGTGAATGGGGTGACAATCAAGGCGGCTGCTTTGTCCTGAACAATGTCGAGTTTCTAGAGTATTGTTGGTGCTGCACTCATCCTGGTTTGTACCTTGTAGATGGTTGACAAGTTTTGGAGAGTCAAAAATCACAAAATTATTACAGTGCAGAAGGAGGCCATTCGGCCCATTGTGTCTGCATAGAATCATAGAACATAGAAAGTTTACAGCACAGGCAAGCCAAAAAACGAGCCACCCAGCTGAATCCCATTGACCAGCATTTGGACCGTAGCCCTGCAGGTTCAGGTACTTGAGGTGCACATCCAGACTCCTTTTAAATGAGTTGAGGGTTTCTGCCTCAGCTACCCTTACAGGCAGTGAGTTCCAGACTCCCACAGCCCTCTGGGTGAAAAAACCTTTCCTCATCTCCCCTCTAATTGTTCAACACATCACTTTAAATCTATGCCCTCTAGTCACTGACCTCCCTACTAAGGTAAATAAACCCTTCCCATCCATTCTATCCAGACCCCTCACAATTTTGTACATTTCAATCAAATCTCCCCTCAGCCTCTTATATTCCAAGGAGAACAACCCCAGTCTATCCAATCTTTCCTCATCGCTGCATTTTTCCAGTCCTGGCAACAACCTTGTAAATCTCCTCTGTAACCTCTCGAGTGCAATTACATCCTTTCTGGAATGAGGTGACCAGAACTGCACACAGAAATCAAGTTGTGGCCTAACTAATGATTGATACAGTTCCAGCATAACCTCCCTGCTCTTATATTCTATACATCGGCTAATAAAGGAAAGGGTTCCATAAGCCTTCTCAACCAACTTATCAACCTTTCCTGCTACTTTCAGGGATTTGTGGACATTCACTTCAAGGTCCCTCACTTCCTCTACACCTCTCAGCATTCACCCATTAATTGTGTCTTCCTTTGCTGTGTTTGACCTCACCAAAGGCATCACCTCACACTTCTCCAAGTTGAATTCCATTTGCCACTTTTCTGCCCACCTGACCAGTCCATTTCTCCAGCTCTCCGAATGAGCATTTCACCACGTGCCTTAAGCTGAGTTACTCATCACAGAATTCCCACTATCTGGTTTACTCTTGTAGCCAGAATATGTATATGAATGGTCCAGTTAAGCTTTTGTCAATGGTAACCCCCAGGATGTTGATGGTGGGGGGATTCAGCTATGGTAATGCTGTTGAACGTCAAAGGGAGATGGTTACACTCTCTCTTGTTGGAGATGGTCATTGTCTGGTACTTATGTGGTGTGAATGTTACTTGCCACTTAGCAGCCCAAGTCTGAATGTTGTCCAGGTCTTGCTGCTTCTGGACACGGACTCCTTCAGTATCTGAGATGTCCCGAATTTGTCCTTTTATGAAACCTTGGTCAGGACTCACTTGGAATATTGTATCCAGTCTTGGTCTCCTCACATGATGGGTGATATTGAGGCTTTGGAAAGGGTACAGAGGAGAGACATTCGACGAATTCCCAGTATAAGACATCTTGGTTATCAAGTTAGACTAAAAGAGTTGGGACCCTACACCTTAGAGAAACCTAGACTGAGGGGTGATCCGATTGAGGTTCATAAATAATGAAGGGTCAAATTCAGCATGGGAGAGGAGTCATAACTTGATATTGTCAAAGGCCAGATGGCACCCGGATCACATTAAATTTCATTTTCAGTGGCTGGTTAATGTGCCAGGATGGCTGAGTGGTTAAGGTGTTGGACTTAAAATCCACTAAACATGTGTCTGCGTGGGTTCAAATCCCGCTCCTGGTATCTGTGCTGACAAAATGTTGCTTATTCTTTCCCTGACTTTTGCCTTGCACCATCATCTCTTCTGTCATTTAATCACTCTTGCCTTCCAACTGAGCACAGCTTCCTATTATTTGATCTGCCCCAGCACCGTTCCTTGGCTCTGCGCTTGCTTATAAACTGGTAAATCTTTGACTTAATCTCCTCTGTACCCTGACAATGACCTTCTCATCCTTCCTGGATTGTGGTTCCTCACAGGATCCGCTGCCTCTCCGACTCCCCTCCAGGTAACTGAAGGCCCTGATCCTTGGTCTCGCTTTATACGCTAGCTGGTAGTTGATTCCTTGCAGGTCTGCCACCGCTCAGGAGAAGCTCAAGACCTAGATCAAGCAAAGTATCAAGAGGAATGTGAACAAAGGCTCCCTGGTGCAGAGCAAGGGACAGGGAGCCTCCGGCTCCTTCAAAATCAGCAAGAAGGAAAACCCAGGGAAAAGTGGGAAAGAAGGTGAAGAAACCAGCAGACAAGAAATCTTCAGTGAAGAAACCAGCAGACAAGAAATCTTTAGTGAAGAAACCAGCAGACAAGAAAGTGACAACAAAGAAAGTAACAGCCAAGAAAACGAGCAGCAAGGCGGCGGCAACGCCAAATAAGGCGGTGAACAAAGCAGCGCTTCAGAAAAAGTCTCCTGCGAAGAAGGTCAAAAAAGGCAGGAGTGCGGCGGGCGGAAAGGCGCTGAAGAAAGTGCAGACATGGAAGAGCAAGGTCAAGCCGAAAGCAGCGAAGGCTCAGAAAGCAGGGTCTGGAAAGGAGTGAAAGAGCGCGGGAAACTTGGAAACATCTGAACACAAAGGCTCTTCTCAGAGCCACCCACATCTCTCAGGAAAGAGCTGATCCCCTGATGAAATGATCCCTGTCCCGGCCCCGCCTGCAGATTCCACATGGAAATGATTTGGAGTAAATCCAGGATCCCTGGTGACTCGCTGACATCCCCTCCACCCAGCCCTTTCCCCACTCTCTGTAATAAAACAGAGGGATATCCGGCCCTCACTCCAACTGGAGATGTCTTCGGTGCAGTCTCAGTTCACAAATTCAGGGGGAGAGTTTGTAAGACAGTAACACTGGCGGAGAAACCCCACCTCACAACTCAAACCCCAACACATGAGTTTCTCCAATTCAGCTGGAGTCGGGTGACAACAGGAGCTGGGATAGGCTGTGATCGGGAATGTTAGGAATGGATTTGTTCAGGGAGGAAGGTACCTGGAATCTCCGAATATAATAGTTCCTTATTTCCCCAGATGACACATTCTGCAGTGAGAGTGAAAAGTCTCTTCACTGCTTCACATTTACTAATTGTTTGGTTCTAGATGAATAATGAGTCAGAGAGTAATGACAGGATCTAAAGCTTCTCTCACACCAGCCCTTGAATGATTCAGTGTGAAGTGTCCAATGTGTGAAGCTGCTGCCAGGGTTTGTCAATCTGAACAGTTTCAGCTCAGTTACTGGGGGCCTGGAATCCCCGCAGTTTGACTCTGTCTCTGATTGGTCATCCTCTTCTCAATCCAATTCTTGACCAATAGGAGAATCACATATAAGTAAATAGAAGTTCTCATTGGCTTAGATTTTCCAATTGGAAAAAGCCCGGCAATTCCAGAGCAGGAAGGAATTGAAGTGATGGAAAATTTCAATTTTCAGGCAACAATTTTAAAACCTCTCATTTTATGTTCTGTTTTACTGTATTTACCGTCACAAAATCCTGACGCGATTTTAGGAATCGTTTTCATTTTTCAATCTGTTAACTGTCAGCGGCGGGCGGAAGGTCCGGTTCAGCAATTTAAAACGGGACAAATATCAGCTTCCACTCTGTAAAAGGAACAAATTAGCGACTAACCGCTTCTCACAGGCTTCTCGGGGACTGACAGAAACGAGCGGTTTCCGATCTTTTCTCCTGAAAGAGGCGGATAATGCTGCAGGGAGCAATGAACTGCCCTTCACTTTCTGGCTGCTAATACACCCCTGACTTTAAACAGTTCAAACAGCGACTGATGCTTCTGCCGGAAAATGAGCAGATTCACCAGAATGATCCCGGTCCATCATGGCCAAAGAGATCCAGCTGGCCCGCCGCATCCGCGGGGAACGCACCTAAAACCCAGCTTCAGTAACTAGTGTAACAAGCTCTTTTCAGAGCTACCAAATCAGCAAAGGAAAGAGCTGACATCTCTGTTCATCATCAAACCCATTAGATTGGAGGGGCGGCCACATGGTTTCTGTTTTGTCACATCACTTTCCCGAAAGGCCTGCAGGACTGAGAGCTGATCTGGAATTTAGAAAGCAGCATTACCGGAGACTCATTGCTGCTCATCACAATCTCAACCCCGCTCCTGGGATCCGTTAGCTGGCATTTGGGGATAAGAAATGGATCCCAGTTTTATTTGGATGGCATTAATGGAGCCGGGTCCGTTCACATGAGGGTTATTTACAAACATTACCCAATGAGTTCACTAATATTTGAATCCATTGGAGATCAGTACACAGGATATGTCAGGCAGCTCGGTCACTCTGACTGAAACCGCCAGTTCCCCGGGGCTGCAGACCCTGACACTGCGGGGAGAGAATCCCCGACTCTATCCCGCCGCCGGGGGAAACAGACAGCTCTGTGTCCGCAGAATAGGAGGGCCGGGGGGAAGGCACATCTGAAAGCGCTGCAATGGACTCAGCTCCTGTGTGTGCACAACTCTCACTGATTCCGTCCTCTGGGAACAGTGCGGTCTAAACAGATCAGGTTAGGAGAGAAACACACAGCCCGAGAATGGCCTCTTCCTTCCTGCATTTACTCTGTTCCGGGAGCAGATTCTCATTGAGAAGCGGCGCTCAGATTACCGGAGAGAAAAAAAAAACACAATTCAAACTGTCCAAATGAAAAACAGAGAATTAACCCGGAATTTCCATTATTAAATTAATTCATCAGCGCCGAACCAGTTCCCGTTAATGTACCGGGATGGTCTCGGGATTTATAAAATCGAAGGCAGCGGGATTTATTAAATTGTTGATTCTGACACCCTGTAGTTCACTTCTTCACTTAACTAGAGGGGGAGATGTGTGAGCAGAGAAACAGAGCGAAATCCAGAGAGGGAACTGAAAACACACCTGGACAGATGTGAAACAGGTCAATCCACTGTGACAATAACTCCATCACTGACTCCCTCCTGACAGTAACCAGTCCTTTCACAGAGACTGTGGGTGGCTCTGAAAAGAGCCTTTGGTTTATTTGATGACATTTTGGCCGCTTTACTTTTTCTGGGAGCTCTGAGCGCTGGTTTCCTTGGGCAGCAGCACGGCCTGGATATTAGGCAGCACCCCGCCCTGAGCGATAGTCACTCCTCCCAGCAGATTGTTCAGCTCCTAGTCGTTGCGGACGGCCAGCTGCAGGTGTCTGAGGATGTTGCGGGTCTTCTTGTTGTCCCGGGACGCGTTCCCGGCCAGCTCGAGGATTTCAGCGGTCAGATACTCGAGCACAGCAGCCAGATCGACCGGGGCTCCGGCACCCACACGCTCAGCATAGTTCCCCTTTCTCAGGAGCCTGTGAACACGGCCCACCGGGAACTGCAGTCCAGCCCGGGAGGAGCGAGACTTGGCCTTGGCCCGAGCTTTCCCGCTGGTCTTTCCTCTTCCAGACATTTCCACAATCTCACAAATACTTTCACAAAGAATGAATAATTTCCTTAGCATTGATAATACGTCGCAGGTAGTCAGGATGGCCGAGCGGTCTAAGGCACTGCGTTCAGGTCGCAGTCTCCATTGGAGACGTGGGTTCGAATCCCACTTGTGACACCTTATCTTTTGACTGCACTGGAGGCGTTTGGGAGCAGCGGTGAAGAGCAAAGAGAAAGCAGGAAAGAACATGGACAAACAAAACAACAATGGACCCAAAGATGTTGCAACAAAACATTAGAGTAAGAGGCAACGAGGCAAACAGCAGGGCACATAAAATATCAAAAATGTAACCTTTGTATCGGGGTGGAAGATGTTGCCAATATCCTTAATGAATACTTTACTGTTTTACCGAATGAGAGGGCGATGCAAATATTGTTATGAAGGAGGAGGAGTGTGAAGTATTGGACGTGATAACTGAACGAGAGAGGAAGTCTTAATGGGATGAACATCCTTGAATGTGGATAAATCACCAGGTCCAGATGAAATGTACCCCAGGCTGTTGAAAGAAGCCAGGGAAGAAATAGTGGAAGGTCTGACCATCATTTTCCAGAGGATTGGAGGTCTTGTAACGTTGCAATAAAAGTAAAATACCACGCAGATCAAGCATGGCTGAGCCTTTAGAGTAGAGAAACAGGGCTGAATTCCCTGAACCAGTGCTACAGCTTTCAGAATAGAAGGAGCCTATACACACCTGATGGGTTCCACTTAAACAAAAGAGCTGGAGGTGTTGACGGTCAGAAAAGATAAAATGTGGAGGAGTGTTTGAAGCAGATTCTGTGTGGTTACTGTAGTTGTACTATGGAGTTATTTCAAGGAGGTGATTCTGAATGTAATGGATCAACGTGGACCCGTCCAAGGCAAAGGTTCTAAGCTTCCCTGTGGTCCAGCCTGGTTGAATGGAACTGAAGCAAACAAATCATCCAGAAGAGGAAAAGATATGTAAGGCCATGAAAGCACAGAATTCAGATGGATGCAATACCAGATGGTATGGCAAGAGTGTAAAACAGCAACAGACTGGTGAATAAAACTTTCCCATTGAATGAGACAAGAGAAAAGAAGGGTAATAATAGTGTCAGGTGAGTTGTGACACTATTCACATTCCACCTTGATCTGAATAGGACTGTTGAAGGGAGTGATTGAGAAGAATAGAGGAGAAATGAAAAGAAAGGAGAAATAAACAAAAGGTCTTTTGATTTTAGAATGCTTGTTTTTGGAAATGACAGACTGTAAAGTGTGTGTGTCAGAAGATATAGAGCGAAGTTGGGTATGACAAGATCACAGGAAAGTTGTGCCCTGAGACAAGGTGTGTGTTGACAGGAAAGCTGCTTTCTTTTGCACAATATGTATTTTATTCATATAATTTGTGCAATTACATTGCAAAGCAGTTCAAATTTAATATTGCATAAGGTACAATACAGATCAGTGTCCTTCAATAATGTACATGATGTATCTCACTATCCCTGCCTGCACAGGTTATATTTACAGTATTTACATTACACATCAAACATTCTCTGGTGCAAACAGTCCGAGGGGTTTTACACGGGTTCCAGCCCCTCACTGTACTATGGCCTACTAAGGCCTCAGACTGCAGCCTTTTCCCATTGAGTCTCCATGGTGGCTTCCCCAAGCTTTCATGCCGTCCCACAGCACATAGTCTTGGACGTTGCAATGTGTCAGTCTGCAACACTCGGTCATGGACAGCTCTTTGCACTGGAATACCTGTCCCACGGCCGGGCTCGTTCTCAATAGAGATCATTTCAAATGAACATTTCCTAAATCCGTGCTTTCTCTCTCGCAATAAAGAGAACAGGATGTCTGGCAGATTCAGTATGAGACAATAACACTGCCGGGTAAAGGCCGCTTTCCAACTCCAATCTTAACAAAGGAGATTCCCCAAACAGCTGCAGTAAGGTGTTTGTAAACTGCAGGAAGCGGATGTGTGAGGAAATGGTGATGTTACTGAGGAGGTTTCTTGTTATAGAATTGACTGTGTTTAGGTGGGAATATTACTGAGTGTTAATTGCATCGGGACCATATTTAAAAGCTCCGGCTTTCTGGAAAGCCTTGACTATGAAGGCCGAGTCTGGAAGGGTTTGTGTGGAGAGCTGGGTTTTGGTTCTACTGTTAATAAAGGGTTTGAAATTGGCAGCCCGGAGGAAACTGGAGGTGGAGCTGAAAGATGAGGGGCCGTTCTCTCTCTGTCTGTCACTCTGGGTGTCTCCTCCATCTCGCTCTCTGTTTAATCTTCACTCTTGTCTCCTCCCCTCCCTGCTCTCACTCTGCCTTTCTCAGCCAGGTCCAGGTGGCCTGTATAAAAAGGAGCCTGACAGAATCAGTCTCTTTTATTGTGCACTGATTTGAGGAAAGAATCAACATGCCTGGCAGTAAACAAGAGTATGCTCCAGGCTGGCAGCATGTTAGAATCCATGAGGAAAGGCATCATCACCCTCATCGACAAGCAGAAGGGGGAGAGGACAGAAATCAGAAATTGGTGGCCCAATTTCTGCTTAATGCTGACTACAAGATTCTGTCAAAAGACATAGCCAGTCGATTCAAGTCTGCTCTGGAGTTGGTGATTCACCCTGATCAGACCTATACTAAACCAGGCAGGACAATCTCTCATAGCTTTGCGCTACTCAGGGATATGATCACCTATGTACGGGACAGGAGGGTGGACACCTGCCTCATCAGCCTGCACCAGGAGAAGGCTTTTGACAGGATATCGCACACTTACATGATGGATGTGCATTCCAAAATGGGGTTTGGGGAGGGAATCTGCAATTGGATCAAACTACTCTACACAAAGATCAGTAGTGCAGTCTCAATCAATGGGTGGGAATCAGAAAGTTTCCCGATCCAATCTGGAGTCAGACAGGGCTGTCCTCTCTCCCCTGTCTTGTTTGTTTGCAGTATTGAACCCTTTGCTGAGTCTATTAGGAAGAATGCGAGCATCAGAGGGGTGACAATCCCAGGCAGCGGAGGCACTCAGGTTAAAACCTCCCTGTACATGGATGACGTCGCCGTTTTATGCTCGGATCCACTGTCTGTGCGCAGAGTGATGAGCATCTGCGACCAGCTCGAACTGGCCTTGGGAGCCAATGTTAAACACGGCAAGAGCGAGGCCATGTTCTTTGGGAACTCGGCTGACCGATCCTTTGTCCCCTTCACCGTTAGGTCAGATTACCTGAAGGTGCTGGGGATATGGTTTGGAAGGGCTGAGACGTGCACCAAAACCTGGAAGGAGCGAGTAGCCAGGGTACAACATAAGCTGAGCATGTGGGAGCAGCGATCTCTCTCCATTATGGGTAAGAACCTGGTCATCAGGTGCGAGGCGCTCACATTGCTGTACGTGGTGCAGGTCTGGCCCATACCGCATTCCTGCGCTGTGGCGATCACCTGAGCCATTTTCCGCTTCATCTGGGGATCCAAAATGATCCGAGTCCGGAGGGACACGATGTTCAAACCTCTGGATAAGGGCGGGAAAAATGTACCCAACGTCGCCTTCATCCTTATGGCTACCTTTGTGTGCGGCTGCATCAAGCTGTGTGTAGATCCCCAGTTTGCAAACTTCAAGTGTCACTACGTGCTGTGGTTCTATCTGTCCCCAGTGTTGCAAAGGATGGGCCTGGTCATATTGCCGTGGAATGCTCCATCCAGTTGGACTGTGCCGTACTGCCTATCCTTCATGGAAAAGTTTCTGTGGAAAAACACCTTTGACCACCAATCCATCAGGCAGTGGTCTGCACGGAATATCCTCAAGGCCCTACGGGAAAAGGAGATGGTGGATCCTGTCGGATGGTCCCCTGAGCAGAAGTCCAAAGTCATTTGGCAGAATGCCTCATCACCAGAACTTTCAAACAAGCACCAAGATGTAGCCTGGCTGATGGTGAGAAGAGCCCTCCCTGTCAGATCCTTCCTGCACACCTGAAGTCTCACCCCATCCACACGCGGCCCTCGAGGTGGCTGTGGTGGAAAAGAGACGTTGCCCACGTCTTTCTGGAATGTGTCTTTGCAAAGCAGGTGTGGAAGAGATGCAGTGGTTTTTGTGGATGTTCATCCCAAGCAGCTCTGTCGCACAGGAGTCTGTGCTCTATGGGCTGTTCCCAGGGACGCACACCAAGGTAAAAATCAACTGTTGCTGGAGGACTATCAATTCGTTGAAAGACGCTCTTTGGTCTGCCCGAAACTTGCTGGTCTTCCAGCGCAAAGAGTTGTCCATGACCGAATGTTGCAGACTGGCACATTCCAAGGTCCAGGACTACGTGCTGAGGGACGCACTAAAACTTGGGGCAGCCGCAGCAAAGGCTCAATGTGGAAAGACCACAGTGTAAGATCCCCTCACCAAGCTGAACTGAGGAGCTGGATCCATGGGAAACCACTCGAACTGTAGCCAGAAAATATTTGTTTGCTGTAAAATGTACATGGCATGACAATGAAATGGAAGGGTTGTGAGGCAACTCACTCCTGTATTGAAGGAAACTGATCTCCTTTGCACTCTTTGTATTGTTTGACTTGGTGCTTTTTGGAACTGTTTTGTAATGTATTTTTTTTTTACAGATTTTTATGAATAAAGTATATTTTGGAAATTAATAAAAGAAAGTCTGGCAGAGGTAAAGGAGGGAAAGGACTGGGCAAAGACGGAGCAAAGCGGCACCGCAAAGTGTTTCCTGATAATATCCAGGGCATCACTAAACCAGCAATCCGCCGCCTTGCTCGCCGTGGCGGGGTCAAGCGGATCTCAGGTTTGATCTATGAGGAGACTCGCGGGGTGTTGAAGGTTTTCCTGGAGAATGTGATCAGGGATGCGGTCACCTACACTGAGCACGCCAAGCGCAAGACGGTCACTGCCATGGATGTGGTGGACGCTCTGAAACGTCAGGGCCGCACTCTCTACGAATTCAGCGGCTGAACAACTCGACCCTTTCCAGCAAACACAACAAATGCTCTTCGAAGAGACACCCACCACCTCACAGAGAGAGCAGTGACCTGGAAACGGGAGCTGGGATAGGCTGTTTAGAACTGTCTGGAATAAATCTGTGCTGTGCTCGAGATTCAAAACTAGAATCCCCAAATTTGACATTTCATTTGTAGCAAGGATGTGCAGTGGATTTGATTTTCTGAACGGGCTGTGGAAACAGTGCCCGAGGCTCTACAGTTAGTTATTTCTCCAGTCGACACATGCCCTCAGTGAAAAGCCATCACTCCTCCAGAATCACTCATTGTTTTCATAGAATTTCAAAATGATTTCGCTGCAATGAGAGAATCCGGGAGTTTTGCAGCAGCCGTCACTGGAACCAGACCCACTTGTGATGTTATTTCTCCCGAGACGGTGTTTCCTGCACTGAAACTGACAGGGTTTGTGAAACTGATCTGTTTCAGCTCATTCATTCAGGGACCAGGAATTCCCGCAGTTTGAGCCCGCGCTATCCTGAGCCCACTTCTGATTGGTCACCCTCTTCCCATTCGCATGTCTTAACCAATTGCCGAGCCTCGAATTAGAAAATACAGCAAATCATTGGCTTAAATTGTCGTCCTGGCAGAAAGATTGAATTCAAAAAAGCCGCCAATTTCAGTGTTGGGCAGAATCGAATTACTCAACGAATCTCAATAACGAATTGGCAGCACATTTTATACTTTCCCCGATTTTCCTTTCCATCGATTGGGGTGCTAATTCACTCGGGTGCGTTTGCTAATACTAACTGTAATCCTCAGATCCATTTAACATTTCAGTAATCCTATTAAATACAAAAGGAATTTTATGATTGAATTTCCATTGGAAGATAGTGAATTAGCACCCCGATCGATGGAAAGGAAAATCGGGCAGAGGATAAAATGTGCTGCCAATTCGTTATTGTGATTTGTTTGTATAACTGACCAGGATTGACTTCACCCGAACGCAGCTACTAGCTCCCACCCCACTGACCGCTCTCCCCCCTCTGCAACTCGCTTTCTCCCCCTCCTCCCGACTGGCGAAATTCCGCACTCTGTCTGTTCGCTCTCCGCACCCCCACACCCCACCCTGTCCCAGCCCAGCCCACAGCTGCTAACTCTGGCCGTGACACTCGCACCCACATTTCTTCACCAGGCGCCACCTGCAGAAGCAGGAGGGCCGCAAGGAGTGACGGGGCGACGGAGGAGAGAGTGGCTGAGAGGAGGGAAGCGGCACGGCCTGGAGCGAGTGGCCAGAGAGTGTGGTGGTGCGAAGCGAGGAACAACTGGCCAGGGGAGTGGGGGGGGGCGAGCAGCGAGGTCTGGAGCGAGCGGCTGAGGGGGGGAATCGTCGAGGCCTGGAGTGAGTTGCCGAGCGGGGAGAGCTACAGCTTCAAAATCTCCCATTCAGCCACTTCCTCCAGCCAAGTGGTGGGGGGATGGGGTGGCTAGATACCCAATGATGCTTTATCACGCATGCACGAAGATGGATTTGTTGCGGAAATGTGATGATGTTGGCGCTGCAAAATGCTCGGGTATCTGACCGCTGAAATCCTCGAGCTGGCCGGTAACTTGGCCCGGGACAACAAGAAGACCCGCATCATCCCCAGACACCTGCAGCTGGCCGTCCGCAACAACGAGGAGCTCATCAAGCTGCTGGGAGACGTGACCATCGCTCAGGGCGGGGTGCTGCCTAATATCCAGGCCTTGCTGCTGCCCAAGAAAACCAGCACTCAGAGCTCCCAGAAAAAGTAAAGCGGCCGAAATGACATCTAATAAACCAAAGGCTCTTTTCAGAGCCACCCACAGTCTCTGTGAAAGGGCTGGTTACTGTCAGGAGGGAGTCAATGATGGAGTTATTGTAACAGTGGATTGACCTGTTGCACATCTGTCCAGCTGTGTTTTCATGTCGCTCTGTTTCTCTGCTCACACATCTCCCCCTCTAGTTAATTGCAGAACTGAACTACAGGGTGTCAGAATCAACAATTCCCAGGATTGGGGGTGAGATTGTGCTGAGCAGCAATGAGCCTCCAGTAATGCTGCTTTCTAAATTCCAGATCAGCTCTCAGTCCAACAGGCCTTTCGTATTTTAAATATCACAACAGAGCTGAGCGGGGGTGAGCGCAGCCTCAGCTGCACGAGTCTCAGGGGCTCTCAGGACCCCAATCAGAGCCACCAGGCCTGGCGGACGTGCAGCGAGGACCCCGGGGGAGGGAGGGTGCACCATTAAAGTGATGGTGCAGCACCTCCCCCATCCTCGCCGCCACTTCCCGGTTTCTTCTCCCATTTATCTCAACATTAAGAGGACGCTTTTGCTCTGGACTACACTGGTTATAAAGTAAGACCCAACTTTGTCTCTGAAAGTGATGAATAGCAGCAACAACAGCAGAATCCAACCCCTGCAGTTACATGTGAACTTGCTGATGTTGCAGCAGATTGAATGACTGAGTGAATCCCTTCCCACACACATGGCAGGGGAACGGCCTCTCCCCAGAGTGAGTGTGTTGGTGTTTCAGCAGATCATTACTGATTTTAAAGCTATTCTCACAGTCAGGACATTAAAAAGGTCTCTGATCAGTGTGAACAAGTTGATGTTCAGTGAGGTTGGATGACTGAATGAACCCCTTCCGACACACGGAGCCGGTGAATGATCTCTCCCCAGTGTGAACTCACTGGTGTTTCAGCAGGTTGACTCTGGCTGGGTTCACTTCTACACTCACTGGTTCCTCTCTCTCTCTTCCCCTGAAGGTGCTGATTCTGACTGTATGTACCTGCTCTCTCCCCCTCCGACCCTCCCTGTCCAATGTAGTATCTCCCAGTTTTGATGATGTGCTCTCCCTGACCTGTCTCCATTTCTCCTTCTTATACAGACTTGCCCTGACTGTCACTATTTCATAGAATCATACAGCACAGAAGGAGGCCAATCGGTCTTTTGTGCCTGTGCTGAATCTGTGAAAAAAATGATGCAATTAGTCCAACCCCCTGCCTATTTCCCCATAGTCCTGGAGAAATTCACTTTGAAATATTTGTCCAATTCCTTTATGAAAGTTATAATTGAATCTGTTTCCACCACCCTGTCAGACAATTCATTCCAAATCCGAATCAGTTACTGGGTAAAAAGATCTCTCCTCACCTCCCCTTGACATTTTTGGCCAACAATCCCACCTTCACCACCCTGTCCAGAGAACTGAAACCCCTCATCTCTGGTATCATTCTCGTAAATCTCCTCCGAACTGTCTCAAAAGCTTTGATGTCCTTTCTGAAACCTGGTGCCCAGAACTGGACACATTACTGTAGCTGCGATCGAGCCAGCGACGCCCACATCCCACGAACGGATAAAAAAACGCTCCGTACAAAATCCCCAATTCTTATCCATTTACAGACGCTCCTTGCCCAGTCCCCAAATCTTATTCATTTAGAGACGCTCCCTGCTCAATCCCCAATTCCTATCCATTTACAGACGCTCTCTGATCAGTTGACCTTGCTGGCGGGCAGTTTCGGGAAGCCTCACAGGGAAAAGCTTCACCGCCACCCGCAGGGACACAAACGGGATTGTTCCATCCTATTGTGGCCTTGACGCCCTGCTCCAGCTGTGTGCACCCGCTACGGGCACGGTCTCCCTGCACTTTGTGAATATTCCGCTCCAGCTGCAGATGGAGCTCAGCCACTACCGCGCCTGCTCCTTATCAGAGACAAGGCAAATTCTAGAGCGCAGAGCATTCTGGGTACCACAACTATCATTAATGCCAATCTCTGACATGATAATCAGGTTTTATTTCCTACATTTCATTTCCTGGTATGTTCGTGTGTGTTTTCTTTTGTACCTGTCAGTGCCTGGGAGGAGAGAGTCAGCTTCACTTTGTAGCCGTGAATTTCTGGTGTGAGAATGTGGGTTTTTACTCTGTATGTTTCAGTTTTTGGTTTGTGACTGTTTCTGCTATTTCTATGTGAGTTAACTTTGTGGAAAGAGATGCAGTGGTTTTTGTCGATGTTCATCCCAAGCAGCTCTGTAACACAGGAGTCTGTGCTCTACGGGCTATTCGCAGGGACGCACACCGAGACAAACATCAACTGCTGCTGGAGGACTATCAATTCGGTGAAAGACGCCCTTTGGTCTGCCCGAAACTTGCTGGTCTTCCAGCGCAAAGAGTTGTCCACCACCAAATGTTGCAGACTGGCACACTCCAAGGTCCAGGACTACGAGCTGAGGGACGCACTAAAGCTTGGGGCAGCCGCAGCAAAGGCTCAATGGGGAAAGACCACAGTGGAAGGTCCCCCACCAAGCTGAACTGAGGGGCTGGATCCATGGGAAATCCCTCGAACTGTATCGGAGAAATTTTGTGTAAATGTAAAAATGTATATGGCATGACAATGAAATGGAAGGGTTGTGAGGCAACTCATGATTGTATTGAAGGAAACTGATCACCTTTGCACTGTTTGTATTTTCTGACTTGATGCTGTTTTAAACTGTTTGGGAATGTAATTTTTACAGATTTTTGTGAATAAAGTATATTTTGGAAATAAAAAAAATGTGAGTTTCACCACATATCTTTCAACAACTTGTATGTGAACATCAGCTTTTGTCCAGATCTATCAGTTTCTGATATAGAGTCATAGAGTTATACAGCACAGAAACAGGCCCTTCAGCCCATTGTGTCTGTGCTGGCCATCAAGCACCTAACTATTCTAATCCCATTTTCCAGTATTTGGCCCGTAGCCTTGTATGCTATAGCATTTCAAGTGCTCATCTAAATACTTCTTAAATGTTGTGAGGGGTCCGGCCTCTACCACCTCTTCAGGGAGTGCGTTCCAGATTCCAACCACCCTCTGGGTAAAATTTTTTTCCTCAAATCCCATCTAAAGCTCCTGCCCCTTACCTTAAATCTATGCCACCTGGCTATTGACCCCTCCGCGAAGGTAAAATGTTTCTTCCTATCTAACCCATCAATGCCCCTCATAATTTTGTAAACCTCAATCTTATCTCCCCTCAACCTTATCTGCTCTAAGGAAAACAATGCTAGCCTTTTCAGTCTCTCTTCATAGCTGAAATGCTCCGGCCCAGGCAACATCCTGGTGACTCTCTTCTGCACCCTCTCCAGTGCAATCACATCCTTCCTATAGTGTGGTGCCCAGAACAGTACACATTACTCCAGCTGTGGCCTAACTAGCATTTTATACAGCTCCGTCATAACCTCCCTGCTCTTATATTCTCTGCCTCGGACGATCTATATTGGCCTGTAATCTAAGGCTTTCCTCCTCACTATTTACGACACCACCAATTTTCGTGTCATGTGTGAGAAAGGGTTTGATTCTATCCCTATCAGTATCCGTTACATGCATGTGTTTTTAATCTGCACCCCCTCTATTTTATTCTCTGTACTTGTCAGCCTCTTGTAGGTGAGTCTGTGTTTTGCTCTTTATCTCTCAGTCTTCGAAGTATGAGCCTGGGTTTGTACCTAATTTTCTTTGTACCTTACAGGATGGATATTGAAGAGAGGTTTTTACACATTAACTGCCAAATCCTGATAAGTGATTTTTGGGTTTCACACAGTATCTGTCAGTTTCTTGTCTGGGACTGTTGGTTTTACTCTGTCCCTGGCATTTGCTGGTTTGTTAGTGTGGGGTTTACACTGTACCTGTCAGTTTCTCATCTGTGAGTGTTGGTTTCACTTTGTATAGAATCATAGATCACAGAATACTTACAGCACAAAAGGAGGGATTCAGCTCATCGTGCTTGTGCTGCCTCTTTGCACAAGCAACTCAGCTCATGCCACATCCTCATGTATTCAATGAATACCAGATTTTTTTTTCCCTTCAGATAATTATCATATATCCTTTTGAACGCTATGGTTGAATCTTCCTCCGTCACACTCTCAGGCAGTACATATCAGATCTTAACCATTTGCTGCATAAAAAAGGTTTTTCCTCATGTTGCCTTTGGTTCTTTTCCCATTCACCTTAAATCGGTGTCCTCTGCTTGCTCAGCCATGAGTAATATTTCCCATTGCTTTCTCAGCACTGATGGATTGTGAGGTGGGAGGCAGCTAGAAGTCCCACTGAGCCGCACTGACTCCCAGCTGAAAAAGAAATGAGATAAAGTTCAATCTTTCACAGCGAGATGCTGCAGAGAGTTATAGAACACAGAACATTACAACGCAGTACAGGCCCTTCAGCCCTCGATGTTGCGCTGACCTGTGAAACCATCTGACCTACACTATTCCATTTTCATCCATATGTCTATCCAATGACCACTTAAATGCCCTTAAAGTTGGCGAGTCTGCTACTGTTGCAGGCAGGGCGTTCCACGCCCCTACTACTCTCTGTGTAAAGAAACTACCTCTGACATCTGTCCTATATCTATCACCCCTCAACTTAAAGCTATCTCCCCTCGTGTTTGCCATCACCATCCGAGGAAAAAGGCTCTCACTGTCCACCCTGTCCAGCCCTCTGATTATCTTATATGTCTCTATTAAGTCACCTCTTCTCCTCCTTCTCTCTAACGAAAACAACCTCAAGTCCCTCAGCCTTTACTCGTAAGACCTTCCCTCCATACCAGGCAACATCCTAGTAAATCTCCTCTGCACCTTTTCCAAAGCTTCCACATCCTTCCGATAATGCGGTGACCAGAACTGCACGCAATACTCCAGGTGCGGCCGCACCAGAGTCCTGTACAGCTGCAGCATGACCTCGTGGCTCCTAAACTCGATCCCCCTACTAATAAAAGCTAACACACCATATGCCTTCTTAACAGCTCTATTAACCTGGGTGGCAACTTTCAGGGATTTATGGACCTGGACACCAAGATCTCTCTGCTCATCTACACTACCAAGAATCTTCCCATTCGCCCAGTATTCTGCAATCCTGTTACTCCTTCCGAAGTGAATCACCTCACACTTTTCCGCATTAAACTCCATTTGCCATCTCTCAGCCCAGCTCTGCAGCCTATCTATGTCCCTCTGTAACCTACAACATCCTTCGGCACTATCCACAACTCCACCGACCTTAGTGTCATCCGCAAATTTACTAACCCACCCTTCTACACCCTCATCCAGGTCATTTATAAAAATGACAAACAGCAGTGGCCCCAAAACAGATCCTTGCGGTACACCACTAGTAACTAAACTCCAGGATGAACATTTGCCATCAACCACCACCCTCTGTCTTCTTTCAGCTAGCCAATTTCTGATCCAAAGCACTAATTCACCTTCAATCCCATACTTCCGTATTTTCTGCAATAGCCTACCGTGGGGATCTTTATCAAACGCCTTACTGAAATCCATATAGACCACATACACGGCTTTACCCTCATCCACCTGTTTGGTCACCTTGTCAAAAAACTCAATAAGGTTTGTGAGGCACGACCTACCCTTCACAAAACCGTGCTGACTATCTCTAATGAACTTATTCTTTTCAAAATGATTATAAATCCTATCTCTTATAACCTTTTCCAACATTTTACCCACAACCGAAGTAAGGCTCACAGGTCTATAATTACCAGGGCTGTCTCTACTCCCCTTCTTGAACAAGGGGACAACATTTGCTATCCTCCAGTCTTCCGGCACTATTCCTGTCGACAATGACGACATAAAAATCAAGGACAAAGGCTCTGCAATCTCCTCCCTGGCTTCCCAGAGAATCCTAGGATAAATCCCATCTGGCCCAGGGGACTTATCTATTTTCACACTTTCCAAAATTGATAACACCTCCTCCTTGTGAACCTCAATCCCATCTAGCCCAGTAGTCTGTATCTCAGTATTCTCCTCGACAACATTTTCTTTCTCCACAGTAAATAATGACGA
The DNA here is from genome assembly GCF_036365525.1 of Heterodontus francisci. Lineage (NCBI taxonomy): Eukaryota > Metazoa > Chordata > Chondrichthyes > Heterodontiformes > Heterodontidae > Heterodontus > Heterodontus francisci. The sequence goes on along the minus strand of NW_027140380.1, from coordinate 4,116,354 downwards.
AAAATATTCATTTAACACTTCCCCTATCTCTTCCGATTCCACACACAACTTCCCACTACTATCCTTGTTTGACCCTAACCTATCTCTAGTCATTCTTTTATTCCTGATATACCTATAGAAAGCCTCAGGGTTTTCTTTGATCCTATCCGCCAATGACTTCTCGTGTCCTCTCCTTGCTCTTCTTATATCTCCCTTTAGATCCTTCCTGGCTAGCTTGTAACTCTCAAGCGCCCTAACTGAGCCTTCACGTCTCATCCTAACATAAGCCTTCTTCTTCCTCTTGACAAGCTCTTCAACTTCTTTAGTAAACCACAGCTCCCTCGCTCGACAACTTCCTCCCTGCCTGACAGGTACATACTTATCAAGGACACGCAGTAGCTGCTCCTTGAATAAGCTCCACATTTCGTTTGTGCCCATCCTCTGCAGTTTCCTTCCCCATCCTACGCATCCAAAATCTTGCCTAATCGCATCATAATTTCCTTTCCCCCAGCTATAATTCTTGCCCTGCTGTATATGCCTGTCCCTGCCCATCGCTAAGGTAAACCTAACCGAATTGTGATCACTATCACCAAAGTGCTCACCAACGTCTAAATCTAACACCTGGCCGGGTTCATTACCCAGTACCAAATCCAATGTGGCATCGCCCCTGGTTGGCCTTTCTACATACTGTGTCAGAAAACCCTCCTGAACACACTGGACAAAAACAGACCCATCTAAAGTACTCGAACTATAGTATTTCCAATCAATATTTGGAAAGTTAAAGTCCCCCATAACCACTACCCTGTTACTCTCGCTCCTGTCAAGAATCATCTTTGCTATCCTTTCCTCTACATCTCTGGAACTATTTGGAGGTCTATAGAAAACTCCCAACAGGGTGACCTCACCTCTCCTGTTTCTAACCTCGGCCCAGACTACCTCTGTAGACGAGTCCTCAAACGTCCTTTCTGCCGCTGTAATACTTTCCTTGATTAACAATGCCACACCCCCCCCCCCCCGCCCCCCTCTTTTACCCTCTTCTATGTTCTTAGTGAAACATCTAAATCCCGGAACCCGCAACATCCATTCCTGTCCCTGCTCTACCCATGTCTCTGAAATGGCCACTGCATCGAGGTCCCAGGTACCAACCCATGCTGCAAACTCACCCACGTTATTCCGGATGCTCCTGGCGTTGAAGTAGACACATTTTAAACCAAGCTCTTGCTTGCCAGTGCCCTCTTGTGTCCTTATAACCTTATCTCTGCCCTCACTACTCTCAACATCCTGCACACTGGAACTACAATTTAGGTTCCCATCCCCCTGCTGAATTAGTTTAAACTCCCCCGAAGAGCACTAGCAAATCTCCCCACCCCCCCCCCCCCCAGGATATTGGTACCCCTCTGGTTCAGGTGAAGACCATCCTGTTTGTAGAGGTCCCACCTACCCCAGAAAGAGCCCCAATTATCCAGGAAACCAAAACCCTCCCTCCTACACCATCCCTGCAGCCACGTGTTCAACTCCTCTCTCTCCCTATTCCTCACTTCGCTAGCACGTGGCACGGGCAACAACACAGAGATAACAACTCTGTTTGTTCTCGCTCTAAGCTTCCACCCTAGCTCCCTGAATTTCTGCCTTAAATCCCCATCTGTCTTCCTACCTATGTCGTTGGTGCCTATGTGTACCACGACTTGGGGCTGCTCCCCCTCCCCCTTGAGGATCCCAAAAACACGATCAGAGACATCACGTACCCTGGCACCTGGGAGGCAACACACCAACCGTGAGTCTCTCTCGTTCCCACAAAACCTCCGATCTGTTCCCCGAACTATGGAGTCCCCAATGACTAATGCTCTGCTCCTCTTACCCCTTCCCTTCTGAGCAACAGGGACAGACTCTGCGCCAGAGACCTGTATCCCATTGCCTACCCCTGATAAGTCGTCTCCCCCAACAGTATCCAAAACGGTATACCTGTTGTTGAGGGAAACGGCCACAGGGGATCCCTGCACTGCCTGCTGGTTCCCTCTCCTTCCCCTGACAGCAACCCATCTACCTTCTTCTTTTACCTGAGGTGTGACTGCCTCCCGATAACTCCTCTCAATAATCCCCTCCGCCTCCCGAATGATCCGAAGTTCCTCCAGCTCCAGCTCCAGTTCCCTAACGCGGTCCTCGAGGAGCTGGAGCTGGGTGCACTTCCTGCAGATGCAGTCAGCAGGGACACCCTTGGCGACCCTTACCTCCCACATTCTGCAGGAGGAACATTCAACTGCCTTAACCTCCATTCCCACTATTCTAAATACCCAAGTTTTTAACCAATCACACGATAAAACAAGAAGAGAAATAGAAAAAGCCTTACCTTACCTACACACAACCGAGTCCTTTTTTTTGGTAAGAGGAGGAGGGCGGGTGGGAGACACTACAAGAGTAGTGTCTCGGGTTCAGAAACAGCTCAAATATATAGGTTTCTACTTACCCAGCAGTCCCTGCTCCACCGAAACTCCCGACGAAATTGACTTCCCAGCTGTTCACTCTTCTCTCGCAATGCCTGTGCTCCTGGAAAAGCTGCACAACGAAAAGGTAAGAGAATTTACACAGCCCAAATATATAGGTTTCTACTTACCCAGCAGTCCCTGCTCCACCGAAACTCCCGATGAAATTGACTTCCCAGCTGTTCACTCCTCGCTCGCAATGCCTGTGCTCCTGGAAAAGCTGCACAACGAAAAGGTAAGAGAATTTACACAGCCCAAATATACAGGTTTCCACTTACCCAGCAGTCCCTGCTCCACCGAAACTCCCGATGAAATTGACTTCCCAGCTGTTCACTCTTCGCTCGCAATGCCTGTGCTCCTGGAAAAGCTGCACAACGAAAAGGTAAGAGAATTTACACAGCCCAAATCTATAGGTTTCTACTTACCCAGCAGTCCCTGCTCCACCGAAACTCCCGATGAAATTGACTTCCCAGCTGTTCACTCCTCCCTCGCAATGCCTTTGCTCCTGGACAAGCTGCACAACGAAAAGGTAAGAGAATTTACACAGCCCAAATATACAGGTTTCCACTAACCCAGCAGTCCCTGCTCCACCGAAACTCCCGATGAAATTGACTTCCCAGCAGTTCACTCCTCGCTCGCAATGCCTGTGTTCCTGGAAAAGCTGCACAACGAAAAGGTAAGAGAATTTACACAGCCCAAATATATAGGTTTCTACTTACCCAGCAGTCCCTGCTCCGCCGAAACTCCCGATGAAATTGACTTCCCAGCTGTTCACTCCTCGCTCTCGAGAGTCCCGAATGAAAGAGAGCGTTTCTCATACTGTTGTTGAATTTCATTTCAAACACTCCCTGTATTCTCTGCTAATGAAGCCTAAAAAATGGAAAAACTAAATGGCGCTCAAACTCACAACCCGAAGATTAAAAGTCCTATGATCGACAGACTGAACTGAATATGTCACTTCTACTGTACCTCTGTTTGGATGGATGCAACTGTATGCTCCAATGCAAGGGCAGCTTTCAAATCCTCCCATGGGTCCACACGTCAGACTAAGTTCCATGTTGTAAACTCAAGCAAAGGAAATCTGCTCACTTCCAAAACTATCAGCAAATTGAAGCTGATTACGATCAACATCATCAGAGGTCAGAACTACCTGGTGAAAGAAGACACCCTGAAGAAGGATCCACAATTATTCAAAGGCATCGACAAAGTGAAAAACAAGAAAATTGATGAGTCAATCCAAGCTAAACAGAAACACTGAAGAATTCCATTCCAGACCAGAACACAATTAGAGGCATTTTTTGTATTCAAAGCTGGGCATTAGTATTTAATAGTTGATATATAATTTTGAATATATTTGAATTTCTTTATTCATTTGGCACTGCTGAACATGAAGCAGTCTTAAATCATTTAATTTTTTTTTTGTAAAATCTGACTTACCAGATTAAAATATTAGATCAAGGGAGAAATTTCAAAGATTACTGGACCAGTAATCCAGAGGCCTGGACTCAAGATCCAGTGACAGCCAGGACGTCAAGGCGGGAAACACTCCGCACTAGTCTGCAGTGAGCGATTCCATCGAAGGTAGAGCACAATCTCTTTAATATAAGAATGTATATTTTATAATAATTAATCACTCAAGACCTTCCTGGTCTCTGCATCTCAGCTGCTCTCTGGATAAACTTGCAGAAAGTATTTCAACCTGTAAAGCAGGAGTCTAGGGAATGTATAATGATATTTTCTAGCCTTCGGGCAATATTTTAATCAATACAGTGTGAGACAAACTGTCTGGGCACAACTCCATGACTTTCTCTTTAAGTAGTGACCTCACAATCACTAACTTCTATGGTAACAATCTTCAGCTCATCACCTCCGGTACGTAGCTCTAATCTTAATGTACATTTAAACAACCTTTCAAGTCCAGTTACAGTTTTTGTTGCCTTACCTGCACAAGCTTAAAAAGTGAAAAACGGAAGCAAGTTTAACTGAACATTCTGGTGGTCAGTTCGGGCACGGGAAAAAAATGAAAGGACTCGGACCAGGTCGGATGTGGTGCTGTCAGGCTTGGGTCGGGTTTCATTTGCTGACCCGAGCAGGCCTTCAGTTACTGTTGCAACCTTATATTCCCACTTGACAATCTGTATATTTTGTTCATTTCAATGTTGTCGACAAGCTCTTTGAATCCAGTTCCCCGGTCCTCAAGCAGGCTCAGTTTGGAAATCGATTCCGCTTTCTGGAAGGCTGAAAGCAATCGATGACCTGAAACTAAAAATGGCAACAGAGAAGGGCTCGTCTGGGATTTGAACCCAGGACCTCCAACATATTAATCATTTATGCACCCAAAGCGAGAATCATACCCCTAAACCAAGGAGCCACCGTTATCATAGCTTTTATTCGCTCCTGTGTAATTTCACTGGCACCCACAGCCGATCATGCATTTTTTTCAGATCAAAACAATATCCTACAAAGCTGTAATAAAAACAGAAAGTGCTGGAAATACTCAGCACCTCTGACAGCATCTGTGGAGAGAGAAAAGAGTTAACATTTCAGGGTTTTCACCTTTTGTTTGAGCCATCTTTTCAGACTGCTTCTGTCCATCCAATCTCACTTTTTACTCTATCCACATTCTAAGGGTGGTGCAGTGGTGAGCACTGCAGCTTCACAACTTCAATGACCCCGATTCAGTTCTGTATACTGCCTGTGTGGAGTTTGCAAGTTGTTTATGTGGGCTTCCACAAGGTACTCTGGTTTCCTCCCACAACGAAAGACTTGTGGGTTGATAGATAAATTGACTGTTGTAAATTGGCCCCAGGGTAGGTGATAGGAGAAATGTGGGGATGTGGTAGGGAATTCTGGGTTAACATAGGATTAGTATAAATGGGTGGTTGATGGTCAGTGCAGACTCAGTGGGCCAAAGGGCCTATATCAGTGCTGTATATCTCTATAACCATTCTCTAAGCAAATGCATTTTTCATGAATTCCTCATTTCTTTTATTAACGACAATTTTATATTTCCGGCCCTTGCTTCATACGATACCACAAGTGGAATCATGTTTCCATCAACCCGATCAAACCCCTTCACTATTTCCTCATATTGCAATGTTTCTTTAACCCTGACAGACTGTGGAGTTTCTGCTGCTTGATTGCAGTTCTTGCTTCCCGCCAGTAGATGTCACCTCACTCCAATATAGTGAAGTTTACAAATCTGAGAGAGACACAACAGGAAATAATTGTTGACATTATAGTGAATGTGTGGGATTTAGAAATACTCGGAGTGGAGACGAGTTATTATTGAATTTGTCAAACCAAACATATGTTATAATGTTGTGTTAAATCTGTCACTCTGTTGTCTTGATTCTGAGAGTGACATAGACTCATCGAGTCATTGGGTCATTTGTGGTACAGAAGGAGGCCATTTGCCCCATCGAGTACAGGCCAGCTCTCCATGGAGCGATCCAGTCAGTCCCACTTGTCTGCTCGATCCCCCTAGCCCTGTAAATTTATTTCCTTCAAATGCCCATCGAAATTCCTTTTGTAACCAACGATTGTCTCCACTTCCTCCGCCCTCGGGGGCAGCGAGTTACAGATCATTACCAATCACTGTGTAAAAAAGCTCTTCCGCACATTCCCCCTGCATCTCTTGTCCAAAACCTTCAATCAGAATCCCCTAGTCCTTGTACCAATATTAATGGGAACAATTTTTCTTTGCCAACTTATCTAAAACTGTCATAGCCTTCGACACCTCTATCAATTCTCCCCTCAATCTCCTTTGATACAGGCAGAAAAAACCCTGTTTTTCTAACCTAACCTTGAAACTAAAACCCTCCATCCCTGGAACTATTCTGGTAAATATTCTCTGCATCCTCTCAAGAATCCGCACATCCTTTCTAAAGATTGGTGAGCAGATCTGAATGCAACACTCCAATTGGGGCCTAACCAGAGTTCAGCATAACAACCCTGCTTTTGTACTCAATGTCTCTATTTATAAAGCCCAAGATCCCACATGCTTTGCTAACCACTCTCGCAATATGTCTTGCCAACTTCAAAGAATGATGGACATGTACTCCAGGTCCCTCTATTCCAGCACACTCTTCAGAACTGTAGCATTGAGTATATATTGCCTCTACCTATTTCTTCTGCTAAAATGCATCACCTCACACTTGTCACTATTAAATTCCATCTGCCACCTGTCTGCCCATCCTACTAGCCGATAACTAACCTGTTTCAGGCAGTTCATATCATCCTCACTGTTTGCCACTCCTCCAAGTTTGGTGTCATCGGCATATTTTGAGATTCTGCTCGATATTCCAAGATCCAAGTCATTAATCTGTAGCAAAAAAAAGCAATGGTTCTAGCACTGACCCTTGGGGAACACCACTGTCGACTATCCTCCGGTCTGACCAAGAACCATTTCATATGACACGCTGTTTTCTGTCCTTCAAACAATTTCCTATCCAAATGGACACTGACCCTCCTAATCCATGAACCTCAATTTTGTTAACCACCCTTTTATGTGGTACTTTATAAAATGCTTTTGTAAAATCCATATAAACAACATCCACTGCATTCCCTTCATCAACTTTCTCAGATAGTTTATCAAAAAATGCAGTTAGATTCATCAAGCATGAACTTTCATTTATAAATCCATGCCCACTCTCCTTAATTAACTCAAACCTCTCCAAATAACTTGATTTTTTCCCTGACCTGTTGGTCTTGTGCTGATAGCAAGCTCACCACAGAGCATGCATTTGGCAATGTGACTGTCATTCATTTGGCCCAGTCAACAGAGCCGCCTCTGACTCAAGAGGGCAAACATGCTGTGGATCCCTGCACGCTGATGTACTTCCTCATTCGGCACTCTGTCCTGCCAGGAGATGTCCAATATCCATCTGAGGCAGTGGAGGTGGAAGCTGTTCAGCTGCTTTTCTTGGCTTGCATAAGTTGTTGATGATTCTCTACTATAAAGGAGGGTGCTGAGAACACAAGCCTGGTACACGTGGAGCTTTGTATTTACGGTCAGTTTGCTGTCGGTTCACACCCGTCTTCTCAACTTTGACATGACAGCTGCAGCATTGGCAATCCTGGTGCTGATTTCAGCATCAAGGGACAGATTGCTGGTGATTGTTGATCCAAGGTATGTGAAGCTGTTGACAACCTCCAAAGTGATGTTGTCAATGTTGATAGAAAGTGGAGTCTCTACGTCCAAGTCTCTACGTCCAAGTGGAGTCTTGCCAAGATGAACAGCTTGTCGTCAGCTCTGATATACAGGTGAACACCCCCATCTGTGTCACTGAAAGTGTACAATAGCAGCATGGAGAAGAATACACCAGTTATAAAGGATGTGATAAATAGACAGTTAGAAAATAATGATATGATTGGGCAGAGTCAACATAGATTTATGAAAAGGAAAACAGGTTTGAAAAAACCCGTTGAGTTTTTTGAGGATGTTACCTGTAGAACAGATAAAGGAGAACCAGTGGATGCTTTGGTAATGTCCCACACAGGAGGTGAGTAAACAAAATTAGAGCACATAGGATTGGAGATAATATACTGGTATGGATTGAGAATTGGTTAACAGACCGAAAACAGAGAGCAGGAATAACGGGTCCTCCTCAGGATGGCAGGCTGTTACTATTGGGGTACTGCAAGAATCAGTGTTGGAGCCACAGCTGTTAACAACCGAAATAAATGATTTGGATGTAGGGATTAAATGTAATATTTCCAAGTTTGCAGATGACACAAAGCTAGGTGAAGTGTGAGCTGTGGGAAGGATGCAGAGAGGCTTCCAGGGAACCTGGAGAGGCTAAGTGAATGGGAAAGAACATGGCAGATGGAATATAATGTGAGTAAGTGTGAAGTTCTCCACTTTGGTGGAATAAACAGAAAGACAGAGTATTTCTTAAATGGTGAGAGGTTGGGAAGTGTTGATGTCCAAAGGGACCTGGGTGTCCTTGTTCATGAGACACTAAAAGCTCTTGTGCAGGTGCAGCAATCAATTAGGAAGGCAAATGGTATATTGGCCTTCACACGAGGGGTCATGAGTACAGGAGTAAAGATGTCTTGTTGCAATTGTATAGAGCCTTGGTGAAACCGCGCTGGAGTATTGTGTATAGTTTGGTCTCCTCATCTAAGGAAGGATATACTTGCCATAGAGGGAGTGAAACAGAGGGTCACCAGACTAATCCCTGGGATGGTGGGATTGTCTTATGAGGAAACTGGGCCTGTATTCCTTAAAGTTTCGAAGAATGAGAGGTGATCTCATTGAAACTGATAAAATTCTTATAGGGCGTGACAGTGTGGATGTAGATAGGATGTTTGCCCTGGTTGGTGAGTCTAAAATCAGGGGACCAAGTCTCAGAATAAGGAGTAGGCCATTTAAAACTGAGATCGAGTTGAATTTCTGCACTCAGACGGTGGTGAATCATTGGAATTCTCTACCGCAGAGAGCTGTGGCTGTTCAATCATTGAGCATGTTCAAGACATAAATTGTTAGAAATCTTGATACTCATGACATCAAGGGATATGGGGAGAGCACGGGAAAGGGGCGTTGAGGTGGATGATCAGCCATGATCGAATTGAATGGCAGAAAAGGCTCGACGGGATGAATGGCCTACTCCTATGTTCCTCTGTTCCTAACAGAGTTGGCGCCAGCACGCAGCCTTGCTTTACCCCACTGCTGATCTTGAAAGTGTCTGATGTTGCTCCATTGTAACTGATGGAACTGTGCATGTTCTCGTGGAAAGAAGAGATGATGCCCAAGAGTTCAGGAGGGCAGCCGAGTTTCCATCGCAATTTGAAGAGTCCGTCTCTGCTGACAAGATCAAAGGCCTTGGTGATGTTTATCAAAGTATGTGCGGCTCTGTGGCGCAATGGATAGCGTGTTGGACTTCTAAGTAATGATAAAAAAGGCATTCAAAGGTTGTGGGTTCAAATCCCACCAGAGTCAGATTTTGGACCAGAGACAGAAGAGCACGACGGAACAGAGAGTGAACAAGTGTGTCAAAAGCACCGACTCAGAGACAGAGCGAGAGAGAGGAGCACAGCAGGAGCAGAGCTGGGGTAAAAAAATCAAAAAGTGATATTACAATGGAGAGTGAGAGCAGGGAAACAGAGAGCCGCTGGGGTGAGTTCACAGGATTTGGTTCTTGCTTCGGTGCAGTGGAAGGAGCTGTTTGGTGAGGATCTGTTGAGCTGTGACATCACAGGCAAGCAGGTAGTTGATTGGTTTGGAAAAAGCTGCATGTTTGATGAGTATCTGTAAGTGATTAAGGTCCATTTTTCTGCAAATGGAAAACTGTAATTGACATGACAATTGTGAAACGGAAGGGTTGGGAAGAAACTCATGAGAGTATTGAAGGAAACTGATATCCCTTGCAATGTTTGTATTTTTTGGTGCTGTTTGGAAACTGTTTGGCAATGTAATTTTTACAGATGTTTATGAATAAAGTATATTTTGGAAATAAAAAAAAAGTGTTTAGTTTCTGCGGCAAAACACCTTTGACCACCGGTCCATCAGGCAGTGGTCTGCACGGAATGTCCTCAAGGGCCTACGGGAAAAGGAGATGGTGGATCCTGTCGGATGGTTCCCCGAGCAGATAGTCAAAGGCATTTGGCGGAATGCCTCATCACCAGAACTTTCAAACAAGCACCAAGACGTAGCTTGACTGGTGGTGAGACGGGCCCTTTCCGTCAGATCCTTCCTGCACACCCGAAGTCTCGCCCCCTCCGCACAGTGCCCCCGCGTAGGCTGTGGTGGGGAAGAGACGGTCGCCCACCTCCTCCTGGAATGTGTCTTTGCAAAGCAGGTGTGGAAAGAGATGCAGTGGTTTTTGTCGAGGTTCATCCCAAGCAGCTCTGTAACACAGGAGTCTGTGCTCTCAGGGCTGTTCCCAGGGACGCTCACCGAGACAAACATCAACTGCTGCTGGAGGACTATCAATTCGGTGAAAGACACCCTTTGGTCTGCCCGAAACTTGCTGGTCTTCCAGCGCAAAGTGTTGTCCACCACCGAATGTTGCAGACTGGCACATTCCAAGGTCCAGGACTACGTGCTGAGGGACGCACTAAAGCTTGGAGCAGCCGCAGCAAAGGCTCAATGGGGAAAGACCACAGTGTAAGGTCCCCCCACCAAGCTGAACTGTGGGGCTGGATCCATGGGAAATCCCTCGAACTGTATCGTTGATATTTTCTTTTGCTGTAAATGTAAAACTGTAATTGGCATGACAATAGTGAAATGGAAGGGTTGTGAAGAAACTCATGATAGGAGAGAAGGAAACTGATCTCCCTTGCAATGTTTGTATTATTTGGTGCTGTTTGAAACTGTTTGGCAATGTAATATTTGCAGATTTTTATGAATAAAGTATATTTTGAAAATTAAAAAAACGTGTTTGCGGCTCAAAGTGTGAGAAAAAAGGAATGTAGTGGTAGTGGGGGACAGTATAGTAAGGTGGATTAACACTGTTCTCTGCAGCAAAGAGCAAGAGTCCAGACGGCTGTGTTGCCTGCCGGTGCCAGGATTCAGGACGTCTGCTCAGGGCTGGTGCGAAACACACAATGGGAGGGGGAGGATCCAGTTGTCGTGGTCCATGTCGGTACCAACGACATAGGCAGGACAAGGATAGAGGTTCTGCATAGTCAGTATGAGGAACTAGGCACCAAATTAAGAAGCAGAACCTCAAAGGTAATCATCTCTGGATTATTACCTGAGCCATGTGCAAATTGGCATAGGACAAATAAGATTAGAGAAAGTAATGTGCGGCTGAAAGACTGGTGTGGTAGTAGTGGGTTCTGGTTCGTGGGGCATTGGCACCAGTACTGGGGAAAGAGGTGGCTGTACCGTTGGGACGGTCTACACCTGAACCGTGCTGGTGCCGGTGTTCTCGCGAGCCACATAACGAGGGACGTAGAGACGGTTTTAAACTGAATAGTGGGGGCAAGGGATCAAATTTGGGAAGATATGGTGAATCAAGGAGGAGAGGCAAGGCAAGAGAGAAAGGTATAAATATGGGAAATGATAAACAGACTGTGACAGGAAGGGACAGAATGTACAAATCTAAGAGTAAATCAACAGATAAGGCTAGAGGTTACAAAAATAATAAAAGGACAAAACTAAGTGCTCTGTATCTGAATGCATGGAGCTTTCGAAACAAAACAGATGAACAGAGAGCACAAATAGAATAAATAAGTACGATCTGATAGTCATTACAGAGACATGGCTGCAGGGCGAGAGAGATTGGGATGTGAATATTGGAGGTTACATGGCATTTAGGAAGGACAGGAAGCTTGGAAAAGGTGATGGGTTAACTCTGTTAATTAATGATGGTATTAGCGCAATAGAGAGGGATGACCTAAGTTCAGGAGATCACGATGTAGAAGCAGTTTGAGTTGAGATGAGAAATAATACAGGCAAGAAGTCACTTGTGGGAGTGGTGTACAGGCCAGCTAACATTAACCACACTGTAGGATGGGGTATAAAAAAAGAATTAATGGCAGCTTGTCAGAAAGGTACAGCAATAATTATGGGGGATTTTAATCTACATATAGACTGGAATTTCTGATGGGCAGAGGTAGCCTAGATGAGGAGTACATAGAATGTTTTTGGTATAATTTCTTGGAAAAATAAGTTCTGGAGCCAACCTGAGAGCAGGCTATACTAGACCTGGCATTGTGCAACGAGATAGGATTAATTAATGACCTCGTAGTTAAGGTGCCCCTAGGTAGTAGCGATCATAATATGATTGAATTTTACATTCAGTTTGAGGGAGAGAAGAGTGGGTCCCAAACGAGTATTTTAAACTTAAATAAGGGCAATTATAAGGGCATGAAAGCAGAGCTAGCTAAAGTGAACTGGCAAATTAGGTTAAGGGATAAGTCAATAGAGATGCAGTGGCAGACATTTAAGGAAAATTTCAGAATACACAGAATAGATATATTTCAACGAGAAAGAAAAATTCCAAAGGTGGGACTCACCATCCATGGTTCAGGAAAACAGTTAAAGATACTATCAAACTTAAAGAAAAAGCCTATAATTGTGCAAAGATGGGAGGCAGGTCAGAAGATTGGACAGAATATAAAAAAAACAGCAAAGAATGACTAAAAGATTGGTAAGGAAGGTAAAATTAGAGTATGAGAGAAAGCTAGTGAGAAATATAAAGACAACTAGTAAGAGTTTCGATAGATATTTTAAAAAAGAAAAGAGTTAACAAAGTGAGTGTTGGTCCTATGGAAAGTGTGTCTGGGGAATTAATAATGGATAATTAAGAGATGGCAGATGAATTGAACAGATACTTTGGATTGGTCTTCACTATTGAGGATACAAATAACATCCCAGTATTAGCTGTAAGTCAGGAAATGGAAGGGATGGAGGAACTCAAGAAAATTACAATCACCAGTGAAGTGGTACTGAACAAATTGTTGGAGCTGCGGGCTGACAAGTCGCCAGGTCCTGAAGTGGCTAGTGAGATAGTTGATGCGCTGGTTTTAATTTTCCAAAATTCCCTCGCTTCGGGAAGGTTCTGTTAGATTGGAAAGTAGCGAATGTAATTCATTTATTCAAAAAGGGAGGGAGACAGAAAGCAGGAAACGACAGGCCAGTTAGCTTAACATCTGTCTCAGGGAAAATGTTAGGATCGATTACTGAAGATGTTATAGCAGGGCATTTAGTAAAAATAAAGCTAATCAGGCAGAGTCAACATGGTTTTGTGAAAGGGAAATCATGTTTAACCAATTTATTGGAGTTCTTTGAGGGAGTTACATGTGCTGTGGATAAAGGGGAACCGGTGGATGTATTTTACTTCGATTTCCAGAAGGATAAGGTGACATATCAAAGGTTATTGCAGAAAATAAAAGCTCATGGTGTCAGGTGTAACATATTGGCATGGATAGAGGATTGGCTAGCTGACAGGAAACAGAGAGTCAGCATAAATGGGTCATTTTCTGGTTGGCAAGAAGTAACGAGTGGTCCACAGGGATCTGTGCTGGGGCCTCAACCTTCTACAATTCTCGAAATGACTTTGATGAAGGGACCAAAAGTATGGTTGCTAAATTTGCTGATGACAAAGATAGGTAGGAAAGTAGGTTGTGAAGAGGACATAAGGGGGCTACAAAGGGATATAGATAGGTTAAGTGACTGGGCAAAGACCTGGCAAATGGAGTATAATGTGGGAAAGTGGGAAATTGTCCACTTTGGCAGGAAGAATAAAAAAGCATATTATCTAAATGGTGAGAGATTGCAGAGATCTGAGATGCAGGGGATCTGAGTCTCCTAGTGCACGAATCGCAAAAGGTTAGTCTGCAGGTACAGCACGTAATTAGGAAAGCTAATAGAATGTTCTCATTTATCGCCAGGGGAATTGAATACAATAGTAGGGAGGTTATGCTTCAGCTATACAGGGCATTGGTGAGACCTCTTCTGCAACACTGAGTACAGTACTGGTCTCCTTATTTATGGAAGGATGTAAATGCATTGGAGGTAGTACAGAGAAGGTTTACTAGACTAAAACATGGAATGGGTGGGCTGTCTTACGAGAAAAGATTGGACAGGCTAGGTTCGTATCCACTAGAGTTTAGAAGAGAAAGAGGCGACATGATTGAAACATACAAGATCCTGAGGGGTTTTGACAGGGTGGATGTGGAAAGGATGTTTCCCCTTGTGGGAGAATCTAGAGCTAGGGGTCACTGTTTAAAAATAAGGGGTCACCCATTTAAGACAGAGATGAAGAGCAATTTTCCCCCTCAGAGGGTCGTGAGTATTTAGAATTTTCTTCCTCAAAAGGCGGTGGAAGCAGAGTCTTTGAATATTTTTCAGGGAGAGATGGATAGATTCTTTATCTGCAAGGGGGTGAAAGGTTATCGGAGGTAGATGGAAATGTGGAGTAATCAGTTCAGCCATGAGCTTATTGAATGGTGAAGCAGGCTTGAAGGGACGAGTGGCCCACTCCTGCTCCTAATTCGTATGTTCATATGTAAAGACAATGTAGAGTGGTCTGTACTGTTCACAGTACTTCTCCTGTAACTGCCGAAGTGAGACAATCATGTCGACTGTCGATCTACCAGCTCTGAAGCTGCACTGAGACTCAGGATAGATGTGTGATGCCAGGGTCTGCAATCTGGTCAGAGCAATGCGAGCAAAGACCTTCCCCACAATACTTAGCAAGGAGATGCCTCGCTAATTGCTGCAGTCACTGCGATTCCCCCTTATTGTTGTACAAGGTGACAATGTTTGCATCACGCATGTTTTGAGGTGCAGATCTTTCCTTCCAACAGAGACACAGAAGTTCATGGAGATGCTGCAGTAGAACCGCTTTTCCACTCTTGATGACTCCAGGTGGAATACCATCATTTCCCGGGGCTTTACCACTGGCAAGATGGTCAATGGCTTTGTTGAGCTCCACTATGGTGGGGTCACTGTCCAGCTCCTCCATGACAGGGAAGTCTGGAATGGCACTGAGAGCCACTTCAATGACAATATTCTCCGTTATGTAGAGTTTAAGGTAATGCTCCACTCACCTTTCCATCTGCTTGTTAACAGATGATTCCACTTTGACACCGCACTGAGACCTTGAGCATTGTTGTCTGAAAGAGCCTGATCGAGGATGTTGAGGAACTCCTGGGTCCTTTCTGGATCAGTGGTTCGTCAAGTGTTGATCTGAGGACGACGTTCTTCTTGGATGGATGAAGCTTCCTTGGCTGAAGCCTGACCTTGTTACACACCAGGGAGTGGTCAGTGTCACAGTCAGCGCTGTGATAGCTGTGAGTGATGAGGACACTGCTGAGGGTGGTATGTCTGGTGATGATAAGGTCTAGCTCGTGCCAGTGGCGTGATCTCAGATGTCTCCAGGACACCCTGTGGCACAGCTTGACGTGGAAGTAGCTGTTCATCACACAGAATCCATGGTGACAGCATAGCTCCAGCAACCTCTGTCCATTTTCATTCATCTTGCCAATCCCCTGGTGCTCTATGCACATTGGCAAAGCTGTGTAGTCAGTACCCAAGCTTGTGTTGAAGTCTCCTAGAAGGTACAGTCCCTCAGTGCTGGGAATTCTACTGATGGCAGTATCAAGTGTCACATAGAATTGATCCTTGACATCTGGGGTGGAGGTGAGTGTCGGGACATAGATGCACATGAGATTAACTGGGCCCACGCTTGTTGACAAGTGAAGAGTAAGAAGTCTCTCTGAGCCTACTGTGGCTGGTTCACTCATCTCAAGTGGCGTGTTTTTTACTGTGAAAACCACTCCATGCTCACGAGTTGCCTCTTGGGATTTCCCCTGCCAGAAGAAGGTGTAGTGTTTCTCTTTGAGGGATCCACTTTGGACGAGTCTAGTTTCTTGCAGCACAGCAATGTCCACATTGAGCCTTGTGAGTTCTTTGTCCATCAAAGCTGTCTTGTGTGTCTCATCAACCTGCAGAAGGTTGTCAGTGAGGCCAGGACACATGGTCCTCGCATTCCAGCTTGCGATGCGAAGGACTGGTGTCTTCTTTGTTGAGCTTGTTTTTCTTGGTGCATTGATTATCGATCCGCCTGTTGAGAGATGACTCTCTGAGCTCCAAGCACCCATTGAAGCAAGCAGGTTGTGGCAGGACAGCACCTAACTGATTGGGGGCTACCCAGCTTGGAGTGGGTGGTAGCTATCCAATGAGATGCGATGATCTCTTCAACTGTCAGAAGTAACCCCTGGTGCTCATACTCTGCACCAATTGAGTGAGAGTTTATAATCGGTAACCGTTTCTTCCCGTGTTGTGCTAATGTTTAAGCACAAATAGTGTCCTCTTCACGGCACATTAGCACTTAACACAAAATGGCTCCTTTGGTCATGTGTTAATTGTAAAATGGCTTTCTTGACATTGTTAGTTATTACAATGGATACATTATAAAAATGGTCAAGTTAAACTAAGATCGAACTACCCAAGCTTACCTGCATCCTCCAGTCCTCTGTCAACATTCCCATATTTAAGGAGGATTGAAAGATTGTGGTTCGAGTCTCTGATATTTCCAACCTTACTTCCCTCAGCAACCCAGGATGCAGCCCATTCAAACTGGGTGACTTTTCTGCTGTGAGAGCTGCCAACCTTGTAATTGTCTCCTCTTTATCTATTTTCATCCTGTCCAATTTCTTCACTTCCTCCTCCTTTACTGTGACATTTGCAGCATCCGCCTATTTTGTGATACTTAATTAGTGCCTCAGCCACACCCTCTGTCTCCACAGGATCTCCTAATTGATCCCCCCTTTCACTGACTGTCCATATGTTGGTAAAAGACTTCAGTGTTCCCAGTTATGTGACCTGCTAATCTTTTCTCATACATTATCTTGCTGATCTCATTTCCTTTTTCAGCTCTCCTCTGTACTTTCTGTATTTTGCTTGTTTCTCTACTGCATATGAATCCTCACATGATTTCGAAATGAATGATTTTTGAACTATTTTGTTGAAGGATTGAATTTTGTAAATTTCTCCCGAGCTCCCCTCATGGTCAGGCAGAAAGTTTAACTGCTGTGTTTTCAAACAGCAACAGCTTTATTTGAAAAGCCATTGGGACAGGATTCCGGGTTTTAATCCAGTCACAAATCTGGTTCTGATGTCTTGTGGCTCCAGCTGTCACATGACCTGTCAGAGGCTGACCTCATAATTGACCCAGTCATGGAGCTGTGGGTTGATGTTTAAATTGTTGCAAAATAATTTTCCAGAAGGACAATCAAAATGAATCGATATATAAAAGGTAGATTTTGTGAATTTGTGCTCCCAGTGGAAATTCCTGCAGAGTCTGCTGGTTTTCATATCCCCAATTCCCCACAGGAAGCTCTGTGTCGGAATCTGTATTCATTATATCAATATTATACAGAATCATTTCATGGGAGACCCCAGTGTGAATTGTAAACAGGTGGTTCAGTTTTAACTTTCAAATTAACACAGAAGCAAAATACTGCAGATACTGGAAATCTGAAATAAAAACAGAAAATGCTGGAAATACTCAGCAGGTCTGGCAGCATCTGTGGAGAGAGAAACAGAGTTAACGTTTCAGATCTGTGACCTTTCATCAGAACTGGGCTGAAATTGTCTGAGGGCCAAGTGGCCTCTTTCTGTGCCTTAAACTTTCTGTGAGTCTAAGATTCTATGAGATTGTGGAATCAATTTCAGGGTCGATGACATTGCACTCTGTAAGGATAGGAAGATGGAGATTATTAAGTACAGTGCAAGAATATAGATGCTTTTACATTATTTTAATCAAAATTGATTTAAACTTTGTGTTCACGCATCCGATCTTTTGATCACAATGACACTGATAACAATGGAAAAAGCAAGACTTGCATTTCACGACCACAGGACGTTGCAAAGCCTTTTACAGCCAATGAAGGACTTTCCAAGTGTCGTCACTGTAGTCATGTAGGAAACATGGTGGCCAATGTGCGCACAGCAAGCTCCCAGAAACAACAATGTGATAAAAACGAGATAATCTGTTTTTAAGTGATGTTGATTCAGGGTTAAACAATGACCAGCACCCCAGAAATAATTCCCCTTCTATTCTCTGAAATAGTGCCATGGTACCTTTAACATCCACCTGAGAGGGCAGAGGGACCCTCAGTTTTCTGTTTCACCTGAAAAACAGCATTTCTGATAGTGCAGCACTGCCTTAGTACTGGACTGGAGTGTCAGCCATTTTTAAAGGGCTGTTAGTCCTACTGGAAAATATTTAAAGGAAGATTAAATGAAATGAAATAAATACATTGCTTTTGCCTCTCTCCCATCCCCCCAATAACAGTTAAATTAATTATTTGCCCTTCCCTCCCAAAACCTACCTTTACCATCTGACCTTCCGCCCAAAACTGCACAAACTGTAAACTATAACCCTTCCCACCATCCCCTACACCCATGACATTAATTTGACTCCGTCCCCCCTCCCCCACACTGAGAAACTTACCTTCTCCCCCCTCCCCACCAGTGTTGCACCTCATTTCCCCGGATGGGGCTCCGAAGGCACGGCAGTGCCGGTCACCGGGCTGAAGATCGCAGCTGGATATCAGGAAGTGATGGGATAATAATTAATGCAGGTTTGTGGTCCCGTTGTCGAGCGGTGGGGGTCCCCCCACAACGCCTCGCCGTCGCAGGCAATATCGAGCCAGGCCCTGCCGACGTTGAGGTCCATGGCGGGCCTCATCCGGGGCCATCTTCAGGCGGCTCCCACCCCACCCCCACCACAGATCTCGACGTTGAGGGCTCTATAGAATCCAGCCCATTATTTCTGTCAATCTCAACTCCACAGGGATTTGTCTGTTAATTGTAGAAAAATTAAAGCTCTATCACCTTTTGATAAAAGGGGGTTTCAAATCCAATTCCAAACAAATGATAGTTCTCATTGTATCTAGAACATGTTTTCTTACATACAAACATACCAATTAGGAGCAGGAGTAGACCACTCGGCCCCTCGAGTCTGCTCCACCATTCAATAAGATCATGGCTGATCTGATTGTAACCTCAACTCCACATTCCCACCTGCCCCGATAACCTTTCACCCCCTTGTTGATCAAGAATCTATCTACATCTATCTTAAAATATTTCAGAATTTCTGTCGTCCAGCAACTCTCACTTTATTTCCTGGATTTCACCTAAAAAATGTATTTCCACACTTTGGATATCCTGTACTTCATTAATGTTTTTGCTCTCTGGGGATTTCCCTTTAATTATATTCAGTGCTGGTATTTTACTGCCACACACTGACTGAAAGTGTCCCATCTTTCTGCAGGAAAAACACTCAGCTTCTTTGGCGAGGCAGTTTTCCCACTTGTGTCTCTCTCAGCCACACCGACTGCCATTGGTTGCAGCTACCACTAGATGCTCTTCCCGTCTTTCTTGTCTTTTACCACTAATTTTTCCTTTTGTTTTCTGAACAAATTCAATTGAGTCTGCAACTCTGGAGATCAGACTCTCCCTGTCCCCTCGAACAACGGATTGGTTAAACTTTCTAACCTCTGTTTGTCTGCTCAATTGAAACTCTTTCGTTAATGTGAGATCAGCCCTGGACTGTAGATGATCTGAAAGGGTGTTGTCTAATACCCCGAACACAATCCTGTCTCCATTCAGCTCTTCTCTTAAGTTGCTGTATTCACAAACCTCCGTGAGTTTGTACAAGTCATTGATAAATGAATGAATACTCTCCCCTTTCTGTTTTGTACGCTTATTAAATTCAAAGTGATTCCTGACAATGCAGCGGCCAGCCGACGTCATCAGAGCGCTCCAAGCTGCGCACATGCACAAACAGTCTCCTGCGCTCTGAGATGCTGCGCATGCTCAGCCTACGTCTTCCAGGACGAAGTGGCGCATGCGCAGGAAAACTCTCTACCCCCCTCTCAGCCACTCACTCCAGGCCGCTCGCTGCCCGCTCCTCGCTACCCTGCTCCCCCGCCCTCCGGCTGCTTGCTACCCCCCACCCCCGCACTGCCCTCTCTCCGTCCACTCACGCCCCGCTTCCCCCCCACGTCCCTCCAGACACTAGCTCGAAGCCATGCTGCTTCCCTCCTCTCGGCCTCTCGCTCCAACATTCGATCATTCATCACCGCACCACCCGATAAAGCAAGGCGAGTCTCGAGGGGAAATGGGGCAATGTTGGAGCAAGTGGCCGAGAGGAGGGAAGCGGCAGAGCCCATGGCCTGGAGTGTGAGCGGCCAGAGAGCAGGATGGGGGTGGTGGTGGGGGAAGCGGGGAGTGAGCAGTCAGAGAGTGGGATGGGGGGAAGCGGGGAATGATCGTCCGGAGAATGGGATGGCACTGTTTAGAGGGGATTTGAGGAAAAAATGTTTCACCTCGAGGGTGGTTGGAATCTGGAACACATTGCCTGAAGGAGTGGTAGAGGCAGGAACCCTCACAACATTTAAGAAGTATCTAGATGAGCACTCAAAACGCCACAGAATACAAGGCTACGGCCACGTGCTGGAAAATGGGATTAGAATAGACAGGTACTTGATGGCCGGCACGGACACGATGGCCGAAGGGCCTGTTTCTGTGCTGTATAACTCTCTGACTCTATGAAACCTCACTGAATTACAGAGGGTGTGCAGCACTGTCAGAGGTGCTGTCCTTCTGATGAGACTTCAAACAGCGCAACGTTCTCCGAGTATCAACCAAAACATGTCCATTGTGTAGATATGTGCCGTATTTGCTTATGAAATGACAGTCACTGCTCCGAAAGTAATTCACTTTAGGTGAATTAAGATGACTTGGTACTTTATAACTGGCGAATGCGCAAGAGGTAGCGGGGGACTATTGGGGGTGGGACGGAGGCGGCGATGGCAACCTTTGAGGGGATTTTTGGGTCTAAGTTGTTTTCTGTGATAAATGGAGTAGCTCCATCTTTAATCCTGGCAGCTGCCTGATAGTCACAGACAGTGACGTTTCAGTGGCAGAGGCTGCATTTGCGCATGTGCTAGTAAGCGTCACCTGGTGGTTGCATTGTCAGCAAATGCAGCGTTTTAACTTTGGCTCCACGATGACATTTTTTTCCTCAATTAAAATAGTTCTTGAGTGCCTTAATAACTTCTTCACACGGAGCCTACACACTCCCTCCATGGCAGACAATAGTGTACTGACCTGCTCCATGTCTGGCTTCTGCACGAGACCCGATGCAGTACGATACCTTGCAAACCTCTGGAACCACCTCGGCCACTCATCGGCTTGGTTCAGTCCAGTGACCTTTTCAAAGGTACAGGCAAATATTTCTCCATCATTGCTTTGGTTTACTGTGGCCCCCATATAATATTCTGATATCTGTCAAGGCTTAGTACACAATTTATAAGAATCTGACGGTTAAAATAACCTGAGTTTACTCTACACATCTTGCATTGAAAGTTTCATCTACAACTCTCCATGAGGTGCCGTACAGATTATATTACATCACTTCCTGTGATGATGCACATAGTCTATTTATATAATCTGCCCAGTAACAACCCAATGTCCACTCTTATATTATTGTACAGATGTGAGAAAAGCGGAGGATGAGAATGGAACGTCTGAATGAAGATTTCATGATGCTGATGATGTAAATGAGGCTGATCTGTTTCCCATTCCACAATCCCTCTTTATTTCTGTGCATGTTTCTCGATGCTGTTTCAACCAAATTGAAAAAGAATCACAAATCCTCCTCTGGAGCCTCAAGTGCCCATTAACAAAAGGCATGGTGGCCAAGTGGTAAGGCGTCAGTTTCGTAAACTGAAGATCACGGGTTTAATCCCCGTCCGTGCCTCATGATTAGTTTCTCACTTTAAATGTGATGTTTCCAGAAAAGATGTCCGTTGCATTTGTTTTGGCCATCTGGAAATCAGTGTGATGTCACACTTTATCCTGGACACTGGGAAGAACATGAGGAGCAGCCACATGGTCCCTCGAGCCTTCTCTGCCATTGATAGAGTGAAAATAACTGAGGTCCAAGCACTGAACCTTATTACTGTGCATTTGCTTGATATTTAACAGAGCTATTCTATTAATCCCACATCCCACACTCCTGTCCTTTCCCCCATTGTCCTGTTATATTTAACATGTCAGGTATGTATCCAATTCCATTCAGAGTTAACATTGAATCTGCTTCCACTGACATTTCAGGATTGCATGCCAGACCAGAGCAACACACTGCTGAAAAAACAATCTCCTCATCACAACTCTAATTCTTTTGTCAATTACTTTAAATGTGTTTCCTCTGGTTACTGACCCTTCTGTCACTGGCAACACATTCTCCTTCTTCACTCTATCAAAACTCTTCAGGATTTGCATTACCTGCTGCCTTTGCTGATAAAACAAGGCTGAGCACACATCACCAAAAGGAATATGATTGGCTCTGAATCACATTTATCTTTCCTGTCAATCTGATGTGGACCTTGTATTTTCCCGGAACCAAACAACCTGAGCAACAAGTGTGGGTTCCAGTGATTCCCACCGCTCTGAGAGAGAGAGGATGTGATAATGAGCCAGATAGAAGAAAGGAATGAGATAGAGAGTAAAATAGCCCTGGTCTGTTTCTACTAACCCCCGGCCCCCTAAAATGGCATCATTTTCTCCTGCCTCTCCACATTCTAGTCAATTAATTAATGCAATCCTTTCATCTGGAACATAGAACATAGAACAGTACAGCACAGTACAGGCCCATCGGGCCATGATGTTGTGCCGAACCTTTAACCGACTCTAAGATCAAACTACCTACATACCCTTCATTCTACTATCGTCCATGTACCTATCCAAGAGTCGCTTAAATGTCCCTAATGTATCTGCTTCTACTACCACCGCTGGCAGTGCATTCCACGCACCCACCACTCTCTGTGTAAAGAGCCTACCTCTGACATCTCCCCGAAACCTTCCTCCATCACCTTAAAATTATTCCCCCTGGTGATAGCCCTTTCTGCCCTGGGAAAATGTCTCTGGCTATCCACTCTATCTATGCCTCTCATCATCTTGTACCCCTCTATCAAGTCACCTCTCATCCTTCTTCGTTCCAATGAGAAAAGCCCTCGCACCCTCAACCCTTCTTCGTAAAACTTACCCTCCAGTCCAGGCAGCATCCTGATAAATCTCCTCTGCACCCTCTCTGAAGCTTCCACATCCTTCCTATAATGAGGCGACCAGAACTGAACACAATATTCCAAGTGTGGTCTAACCAGGGCTTGATAGAGCTGCAGCATAACCTCGCGGCTCTTAAACTCAATCCCCCTGTTAATGAAAGCCAACACACCAGACGCCTTCTTAACAACCCTATCAACTTGGGTGGCAACTTTGAGCGATCTATGGACATGGACATGGACCCCAAGATCCCTCTGTTCCTCCACGCCACCAAGCATCCTGTCTTTAAGCCTGTATTCTGCATTCAAATTCGACCTTCCAAAATGAATCACTTCACACTTTTCCAGGTTGAACTCCATCTGTCCCTTTAATTCCTGTTTCCTAATCCATTGATGTTTCACAATGTACTGAACTGTCCCAATCCATTGATATAACTCAGTCTATAGAATTTCCCAATCCACTGATATTTTCCAGTCCATTGACTTTCCCAATCCATTAATGATTCCTGACCATTGACATTCCCAATCCATTTATATTGCCTGTGATTTCAAAGCAAATGTGGAATACAAATAGTATCAGTATTATCAGATACATCGAGACGAGGTGCAATAGCCAAGTGGACAGATGTTGGGTTTATAAAGAATAAAGCACGAGCTCGACATTTGTCAAGTCTATCACTGGATCTGAACTCTCAACCTACTGTATTTCTGTGGGTCTGCTGACTTGTATATGTGAAGAACCATTGGATGTTTCTCAATCCTCTGACTTTTCTCATTCTTGTGCCATATTTGTTCCTTTGGGTTCACCAGTGAAGAAAATTATTCCCTATTACATTTGGTGAAGACTTTAATAACCTCACATCCTTGTGTCTCACCATCTCAGGTCAAACTCCCAACAGAAACTTTAAACATTTAACTATTCTGCTGGAAACATTTTCAAGGGCGCAGACATTCCTTCATTACGCTTCCTTCTTTGACATGTGATTGACAAATATGTGTGTAATGGAGAGAGAGAGTTTGAAAAAAGAGAGAGAGAGAGAGTGCGATAGAAAGTTAGAGGACCAGCTAAAGACAGATAGAGAGAGAGAGGCAGAGAGAGGTAAAGCGATAGACAGAGAGAGAGAGAGAGAGAGAGAAGGAGAGAGAGTCATTGAGTCCTGGAGTCACTACAGTACAGGAAGTCATTTTGCCCATCAATCCCATGTAAATCAATCCATTCAGTCCCATTCCCCCGCTCGATCCCCATCGCCCTGTAAGTTATCTAAACCTGTCATATTTATTATAATCTTGTACATGTCCATCAAATCTCCCCTCAATCTCCTTTGCTGCAAGGAGAACAACCCCAGCTTCTCCAACCTAACCTTACAGCTAAAATCCCTCATGTCTGGAACCATTCTGTTAAATCTCCTCCACCCTCTCAAGGACACTCACATCCCTCCAAAAGTGTGTTGACTAGAACTGGATGCAATTCTCTGGTTGTGGCCCAACTAGAAATTTATACAGGTTCAGCATAACTTCCCTACTTTTGTACTCAGTACCTCTATTTATGAAGCCCAAGATCCCATATGCTTTGCTAACTACTTTCTCAATGTGTCCTGCCACCTTCAAAGAACTATGCATATGAATCCCCAGGTTTTTATTCCTAAAAATATGCTTTATTCATATAAATCTGTAAAAAATGCATTATACAACAGTTCAAAACAGCACCAAGTTGACATTCCAAAAAGTGCAAAGGAAATCAGTTTTCTTCAATACAGGAGTGAGTTGCCTCACAACCCTTCCACTCCATTTTACCTGACATGGACATTTTACAGCAAACCCATATCTGGTGGATACAGCACGAGGGGTTTCCAATGAGTCCAGCTGCCCAGTTCACTATGGCGGGGGGACCTTACACAGTGGTCTTTCCCCATTGAGCCTTTGCAGTGGCTACCCTAAGCTTTAGTGTGTCCCTCAGCACGTAGTCCTGGACCTTGGAATGTGCCAGTCTGCAACACTCGGTCGTGGACAACTTTTTGCGCTGCAAGACCAGCATGTTTAGGGCAGACCAAAGAGTGTCTATCACCAAATTGATGGTCCTCCAGCAGCAGTTGATGTTTATCTCGGTGTGCATCCCTGGGAACAGCCCGTAGAGCACAGACTCCTGTGTTACAGAGCTGCTTGGGATGAACCTCGACAAAAACCACTGCATCTCTTTCCACACCTGCTTTGCAAAGACACATTCCAGAAGGAGGTGGGCAACTGTCTCTTCCCCACCTACTCAGCAGAGATGACATCTGTTATTGAAGCAAAAAGCAGAACCGACCTGATGCACAACATGAAACCAGCAGCCAGAACATTATATGACTTGAAATTAGCCAAGGCAATTGTGCAAAAGACAGTGAGACACTGCGCAAATAAACACTGGACAAAATCACAAATGTAACAATGCTTTCAAAAGCAAATCTCCCGAGTATGCTCACACTCGTCAAGCAGAGGTGACTTTGCTGGCTCAGGCACGTTCGCAGGATGGAAGATGACACATTCCCAAGGGTATTCTGTATGGGGAGGTCGCCGGAGACAGAAGACCAGTTGGATGCCCAAAGCCCCACTTCAAGGATGCCTGCAAGCAGGACATGAAGGACCGAAACATCGATTTTCACACATGGGAGACACTGGCCAACAACAGAGGGAAATGGTGATATTACCCCTGGACTGGTGTGTGCGTCACCATGACAATCAGTGACTATAGCAGCTTGACAGCAGGTGCCAACATGGAAAGCAGCGACACCTGATAATCCCACCTCATATGTGTCACTTGTGGAAGAACCTGCCTCTCACATATTGACCTCTTCAGCTATCGGACAAAGTGCACCATGGGAAACTATCCCATCACCAATGGATTTGCTGCACGTCCATCATCTCACGTAGAAGGAAGGATGACGACGACGACATCTACAACCAGGGCGGCCCATCGTGCCTGTGGCAGCTCTTTCATTTCCTTTCAACTATTTATCGAAATTCCCTTTTCAACCTTACGATTGAGTCTCCTTCCACCATTCTCTCAGGCAATACATTCCAGACCAAAAACAACAACAACTTGTGTGTAAATTTATAGAGCACCTTTCACGCAATACAGCGTCCCATGGCACTTCACAGGAGTGTCGGAAAGCAAAATTGGACCCCAAGCCACACAAGACCGTATTAGAGCAGATGGCCAAAAGCATGGTCACAGAAGTAGGCTTCCATGAGTGTTTTAAAGGAGGGAAGAGAGGTCGAGAGGCGGAGAGTTCAGGGAGGGAAATCTCAGGCTTCGGGCCTGGACAGCTGATGGCACAGCTGCCAGCGGTGGAGCGATAAAAATCAGCGATGCTCAAAAGACCAGAATTGGAGCAGGGCCTGAATCTCGGGGGGAGTGAACCAAATAAAATCCGGCCCTTTGTATCCCCCTCACAGCTTACATTCCCACCGAGCTTTTTATTATCAATCAATTTCCCTCTTGCAGTTCTATTTCACACCAAGAGATGGCAGTCTCATGCCATTTCACAGCAAGCTGCATACAAGCTTATTTTACTGCCAGTCCAATACTGTGTTGAGTGGACAAGGATGTGTGTGGTGTGCAGTGTGTGGTATGCAGCAAGGTTAGACTCAAACCAAAGAAGCTGCATCACTCCCAGCGGAAGGGCCGCCCGTGCATCAACACTAGCAGAATTTCTTATCCACAGCTGTTACGTAAGTTTCCAAATTCACTTGACAAAGTCCATCAAAACACTCCGACAGGGGATGCAGAGACCAAGTGGGCCCACATCAGAGATGCCATCTATGACTCAGCTATGATCACCTATGGCAAACGTGTGAAGCAGAATGCAGACTGGTTTCAATCAAAATTTGAAGAGCTGGAACCTGTCATTGCCGCTAAGCGAATTGCACTGTTGAACTACAAGAAAGCCCCCAGTGAGTTAACATCCGTAGCTCTTAAAGCAGCCAGAAGCGCTGCACAAAGAACAGCCAGGCACTGTGCAAATGACTACTGGCAACACCTATACAGTCATATTCAGCTGGCCTCTGACACCGGAAACATCCGAGGAATGTATGATGGCATGAAGAGAGCTTTTGGGCCAAACATCAAGAAGATCGCCCCCCTCAAATCTAAATCAGGGGACACAATCACTGACCAACGGAAGTAAATGGGCTGCTGGGTGGAGCACTACCTAGAACTGTACTCCAGGGAAAATGTTTTCACTGAGACCGCCCTCAATGCAGCCCAGTCTCTGCCAGTCATGGATGAGCTGGACGTACAGCCAACAAAATCGGAACTCAGTGATGCCATTCATTCTCGAGCCAGCAGAAAAGCACCTGGGAAGCACAGCATTACCCTGAAATAATCAAGAGTACCAAGCCTGCTATACTTCCAGCACTCTACGAACTGCTTTGCCTGTGTTGGGACGAGGGAGCAGTACCACAGGACATGCGCGATGGCAATATCATCACCCTCTATAAGAACAAGGGTGACCGTGGTGACTGCAACAATTACCGTGGAATCTCCCTGTTCAGGATAGTGGGGAAAGTCTTCACTCGAGTCGCTTTAAACGGGCTCCAGAAGCTGGCTGAGCGTGTCTACCCTGAGGCACAGTGTAGCTTTCGAGCAGAGAGATCCAACATTGACATGCTGTTCTCCCTTTACCAGCTACAGGAGAAATGCCGTGAACAACAGATGCCCCTCAATGTTGGTTTCATAGATCTCACCAAAGCCTTTGACCTCGTCAGCAGACGTGATCTCTTCAGACTACTAGAAAAGATTGGATGTCCACCAAAGCTACTAAGTATCATCACCTCATTCCATGACAATATGAAAGGCACAATTTAGCATAACGGCACCTCATCAGACCCCTTTCCTATCCTGAGTGGCATGAAACAGGGCTGTGTTCTCGCACCTACATTGTTTGGGATCTTCTTCTCCCTGCTGCTCTCACATGCGTTCAAGCCTTCAGAAGAAGGAATTTTCCTCCACACAAGATCAGGTGGCAGGTTGCCCGTCGAAGAGCGAAGACCAAAGTACGGAAAGTCCTCATCAGGGAACTCCTCTTTGCTGACGATGCTGCATTAATATCTCACACTGAAGAGTGGCTGCAGAGTCTCATCGACAGGTTTGCGGCTGCCTGCAACGAATATGGCCCAACCATCAGCCTCACGAAAAAGAACATCATGGGACAGGACGTCAGAAATGCTCCATCCATCAATATCGGCGACCACGCTCTGGAAGTGGTTCAAGAGTTCACCTACCTAGGCTCAACTATCACCAGTAACCTGTCTCTCGATGCAGAAATCAACAAGTGCATGGGAAAGGCTTCCACTGCTATGTCCAGACTGGCCAAGAGAGTGTGGGAAAATGGCGCACTGACATGGAACACAAAAGTCCGAATGTATCAAGCCTGTGTCCTCAGTACCTTGCTCTACGGCTGCGAGGCCTGGACAACGTATGTCAGCCAAGAGCGACGTCTCAATTCATTCCATCTTCGCAGCCTCCGTAGAATCCTTGGCATCAGGTGGCAGGACCGTATCTCCAACACATCCCCAGCATATACACCCTAGTGAGCCAGTGGCACTTGAGATGGCTTGGCCATGTGAGCCACATGGAAGATGGCAGGATCCCCAAGGACACATTGCACAGCGAGCTCATCACTGGTATCAGACCCACCAGCCGTCCATGTCTCCGCTTAAAAGATGTCTGCAACGCGATATGAAGTCCTGCGACATTGATCACAAGTCGTGGTAGTCAGTTGCCAGTGATCGCCAGAGCTGGCGGGCAGCCATAAAGGTGGGGCTAAAATGTGGCGAGTCGAAGAGACTTCGCAGTTGGCAGGAAAAAAGACAGAAGCGCAAGGGGAGAGCCAACTGTGTAACAGCCCTGACAACCAATTTTATCTGCAGCACCTGTGGAAGAGTCTATCACTCTGGAATTGGCCTTCATAGCCACTCCAGGTGCTGCTTCACAAACCACTGACCACCTCCAGGTGCTTACCCATTGTCTCTCGAGACAAGGAGGCCAAAGAAGAAGAAGATTCTTACACCTATCTGAGATTTGCCGACATATTTTCTCCTCTATCTCTTCCTGTCTGTTTAGAGGCATGTAGTACACTCCCAGCCAAGTGATTGTCCCCTTTTTGTTTTTAAGTTCTACCCATATGGCCTCATTTGAGGAATTTCTAAGATATCATCCTTCCTTACTGCAGTAATTGACTCCTTGATCAACAGTGCAATGCCACCTCCTCTTTTACCCCGTCACCTGTCTTGCCTGTAGATTCTGTACCCTGGAATACTGAGCTGCCAGTCCAGCCCCTCCCTCAACCATGTCTCTGTGATAGGAATAAGATCATAATCCCATCGCCCTCAATTCATCTGCCTTATTAGTAAGACTCCTTGCATTAAAATAGATGCAATCCAGCCTTGCATTTTTCACTTGTGCCGTAACAGGTCTATATTTGCTCTGCCTTCCAGACTGACTCAGTTTCTCTTTTAAATTTGACTGTGTTTAACCCCCTACTGTACCTCCACTCTGTATCCGACCCCCCTGCCAAATTAGTTTAAACCCCCCCTACCCCCCAAAACAGCACTAGCAAACCTCCCAGCAAGTATGTTGGTCCCGTTCCAGTTCAGGTGCAACCCGTCCAACTTGTATAGGTCCCACCTTTGCCAGAAACAGACCCAGTGGTCGAGGAAACTAAGGCCCTCCCTCCCGCACCATATCCTCAGCCATGCATTCATCTGCTCTAACCTCTTATTCCTATACTCATTAGCATGTGGCATTGGGAGTAATCCAGAGATTACAACCTTTGAGGTCCTGCTTTTTAATGTGCTATCTAGCTCCCTAAATTCTGGTTGCAGGACCTCATCCCTCTTTCTACCTATGTGTACCATGACCTCTGACTGTTCACCCTCCCACTTGTCCTGCAGCCACTCTGTGACATCCTTGACCCATGCACCAGGGAGGCAACATACCATCCTGGAGTCACGTTTGCAGCCACAGAAATGCCTATCTGTACCTCTTACGATAGAATGCCCTATCACTATAGCTCTTCTACTCCTTTTCCTCCCCTCCTGTGCAGCTGATCCACCTGTGGTGCCACAGACTTGGTTCTTGCTGCATTCCCCTGAGAGGCTATCTCCCCCAATAGTATTCAAAGTGGAAAATCTGTTAGAAAGGGAGATGGATCCAGGAGACTCCTTCACTACCTACCTGCCTAGTTCTTCTACTCTGCCTGGTGGTGACCCATTCCCTTTCTACCTGAGCAGTCTTTACCTGCGATGTGACCACCTCCCTGTACGTGCTATCCATGATGATCTCAGCCTCGCGGATGCTCCACAGTATCTCCAGCCGCCGCTCCAGATCCGAAACGTGGATTTCGAGTAGCTGCAGCTGGAGACACTTCCTGCACACGTGTTCGTCCTGGATACTTGAAGTGTCCCTGACTTCCCACGTTGCACAGGAGGATCACTCCACATTGCTGAGCTGCCCTGCCATAACTTACCCTTAATTTATCCCCTTAAATTACCCAAAAATTAAATTATTTACACTAGGGACCTTGATTCTCCCCCAAAAAACACGACCTCCTTTATTGAAAAAACTGTAGACCTTTCCCTTTACTTTTAGTTACTTACCCAGCTATTTAGAGTAACTCCCAAACAGCAGATACTCACCAACCAATCACCTTGCAGCCTTCCTGTGACATCACAGCTCCTTTGTTTTCAAACTCCGGCGTGCCTGGACTGCTCTCCGCTTCTCACCTGGAAGGTGAGTGACTAGGCCGCGATCCTCAGGCTCAATTTATCGGCTCCACTCTCGGTGTTCTCCCCACAGGTCCGCTCCACTCCCGGAAGGTGAGTGACTGGACCACGATCCTCGGGCTCAATTTATCGGCTCCACTCTCGGTGTTCTCCCCACAGGTCCAGTCCTCTCCCGGAAGGTGAGTGACTGGGCCGCGATCCTTGGGCTCAATTTATTGGTTCTGCTCTCGGCGTTCTCCCCACAGGTCCACTCCTCACCGCTCCGCCCCCGGAAGGAAAGTCAGTCTGGTATCTGTGACGGACAATGAGGAGAAACACAATATAAGGAGAGAGTGAAATACATTTTACTCTTTAGACGATATTATTTATTATATTTCAGCTGTTCCTTGTTTCACAAATATTTTAGCGGGCTTTTCAAATTTGTGAATGGATTTCAGCTCTGACAATTTGCCACTGTCAATCTCCGCCCCATTTTCTCATTGCCCTTTGATGATCGGCGAAATAGCAGCTACCTGATTGGTGACATGAACCAGCCAATGAGATTCAGCAGACAGTAACCAATCAGAAGTAGCCGGACTGCATTCCTCCAGAAGGTAAAGCAGGGAAGTGCGGGAGGAATTCCTCACTCTTTGTGAAAGTATTTGTGAGATTGTGGAAATGTCTGGAAGAGGAGCAGGGGAGAGACCATGATCCTTTCTCAGGTAAGTTTTTGAGTAAAATGGCTGTAACCAATTCTGTAACTTCAGGCCAGGGAGTGTGTAACACCGTTAGGGTGGTAGTGAAGGATAATGATGGAGATGCACCGGTTGATCGTACCTTCTTCATTAAGAAAATCCTTATTGATTGCTGTGGATTCCAAGCTGCGAACATCTTCTGCCTGCAGGACTTCCCCAGCTGTGGATATTTTGACGTGACGTCCAAGAACGTGGAGGATGCATCAAGTTCCTGAAGGTGTTCAAGGAGAAGGGTTCCCAGGCGCCGCTGTCAATCCTCACAGTGGAGCCACTCTTCACACTGCCATCGCAACGTGACCGTGTGGTGAGAAGCCACCTCTACAACCCCCATGTTCCTGTCGTGGATGTACTCACCTTCCTCACCAGGTATGTTGAGGTGGCCGGCGGCAGCACTGATGTCAAGGACCCATTTGGATTTGGACCAGCTAGCGGCAGGTCAAGGTGACCTTGAAGGTCGATGCCAACGGAGCCATCATCCATCCTCCCTCCAGCTTCGCTTTCGGGGGAAGTCGAGGCTTCATGGTCTATGCGGAGCAGCCCAGAGTTTGTCGTACCTGCGGCAAATCTGGTCACGTGGCAGCTAACTGCAGCACGGTCGTCTGCAAGAACTGCAAGAAGGAAGGCCATCAGACCAAGGACTGTAATCATTGTAAGTACTGCAACCTGTGAGGTGGGGCAGGCCACCTCTACAAAACCTGCCCAAACGCTGCCTCAGTTATGCTCAGGCAGCAAGGATCAAGGAAAGACCGGGTTAAGGAACGGTGAACATATCTGGTGCTGGGAGGGAAACAAGCAATCCTCCCCACAGCGATGAAAGTCTATCTGAGAAAGAGAAGAAAGGGGAGGCAGCTGCAACCAGTGACCCAACACCTACTCCGTGCCTGGAAACTCCTCCTCCACAGACAGAATTAATGGAGGAGGAGGCAGCAGATGGACAAACAGGTCAGTGACAGGTGGTACAAAGGAAGACCACAAAGAAAAAAGCTCCAGAAAAAGAACAGGTCAACACCCAAGCAGTGGCAAGAGGAGGCTACCGTCTGAGACAGACTACAGCAGCTCCTCCTCACTGGACGAGGAAGGGCCGGAACGATGGCACCTCCAGAAGAAGCAGCAGAACTCAAAGGAGCTGGAAGATAAAGCCCACCAGCTCCGGGGCACTGGAAGCTGTGACACGCCCAGCGCACCCCAAACCAAAAGCATGGAACCCAAGGAGATGCTCAGTGCACCCCAGCTCCGGGAGACCGAGAGCAGCGAAGTGTCCTGCGCACTCCAGCTCCAGCTCCGGGAAGTCAGGAACAGTGATGTCTTCGAGGAGGGACCGAGGGGAAAGACACCAACAATAGAGGACAACCCAAGCCTTGCTGCCTACAAGATCCGCCCCCCCACCCGCCGATGTCACCCCAGTGGAACAAAACCCTCATGAGTAACCATGAGGTGTTTCTGGGCTCAACGAATGTGAAACAGCTTGCGTACACTATGGGTATGCAGGAACATACTCAAGGACCGGGACTAGCAAGGACACCTGGTGTGGTAAGCAACACCCAACTTTATAGTGGATATAAAGATTGCTTCGATTAAGATGCATTGTGTTAAATCCACCACGTGATGTGTTTCAACGTTGGATGACTTCGCAAAGGTCAAAGCTGGCGTACTGTTTCGTCAGGAGTGTGGAATCCTGCACCGCAGCACTTACAGGCAATGGTCACGATGGTGATCCCATGGGTCATCGATCTGGTCCAGAGGAAATGGTTCCTGTTCCTCCGGCCTGGGGATTCTGCTGCGGGAAGGCAACTTAACCATCTCTGAAGTTAAGATGCTGGTGGGAGGTCGCCTTCTCGTAGCAGATGTAATGTACAACAATGCTCCGCTCCAGTTAAGCAACGTATATGCCCCGGTCCAATACAGTGAGCGGCTGACCTTCCTCCAGCAACACCCACTGCTGCTGGCGACATCCAGGCCGATCATTCTTGGAGGTGACTTCAACTGCATCATTGATGCAGCTGGACGATCTGGCAGTGACGACAGAAAACTGGACGCTCCGCCCAGATTCTTAAAGGAAACAGTATAAAATGCCAAACTGCACAATGTCTTCAGCAAACCTGCAGGCAGAGAGCAGCGTAGATACACCTGGTCAAGATCGGACGGGTCTGCCCGTTCCAGGATTGACTTCCTGTATGTGTCCCCTGCTTTCACGGTCAGATCCACCGACGTCAAGCCGGTGTTCTTCTCCGGCCACTGCCTCTTACTGGTTGACTGTCACTTACAGGATGACCAGCGGGTTGGCAGGGGGACATGGAAGCTCAATGCTACACTGCTAACCCCAGAGAACATTGAGGAACTCAAAAGAGATTGAAAAAGTTGGAGAACAGTGAGACCCTCTTTGAGTATCCGGTGAACTGGTGGGAAGTGATCAAGGAGAACATCAAGAGGTTCTTTATCTCCAAAGGTGTTCAGAGGGTGAGAGAGACAGAGGGAAATGTCCGCACTCCAGAAAAGAATGCAAAATCTGCTCTGGCTGCAGTCGATGGGGGTTGAGGTCAAGGAGGACTTCCAAGAGGTGAAGAGCCAGCAGGCCTCGCTCTTTGCCACGGAGGCCTCCAAGATCATCCTCCGGTCCAGAGTCTGCTCCATTGAGCAGGATGAGACGTGCTCGCGTTTCTTCTTCCAAAAGGTACACAGAGAGAGCTCTGTGATCAGCAGCTTGAAGGAAGAAGATGGCTCGGTCACAACTTCGCAGTCCGATATACTAAGGATTAGCAAATCCTTGAATGCTGGGCTGTAAGACGTGAAGTCTATGGACAGCACGTCCTCCCAGTCCTTCCTGTCATCCATCACAGAGGTCTTAGATGACAGCATGCAGGAGAATCTGGACAAACCGCTAACTCTGGACAAGCTGACAAAGGCCATCAAGTCTTTTGAGACGAAGAAAACTCCCGGAAGCGACGGCTTACCAGTTGAGTCGTATTCGGCCCTGTGGTACTGGGTCAGCCCAGACCTGCTGGAAGTGTACAAGAGTACGCTCCTGGCCGGCAGCATGTCAGAATCCATGAGGAAAGGCATCATCACCCTCATCTACAAGCAGAAGGGGGAGAGGGCAGAAATCAGAAATTGGCGGCCCATCTCACTGCTTAATGTAGACTACAAGGTTCTGTCCAAAGTCATCGCCAGTCGAGTCAACTCTGCTCTGGAGTTGGTGATTCACCCTGACCAGACCTGTACTGTACCCAGCAGGAAGATCTCTGATAGTGTCGTGCTACTCAGGGATACGATCGCCTATGTACGGGTCAGGAGGGTGGACACCTGCCTCATCAGCCTGGACCAGGAGAAGGCTTTTGACAGGATATCGCACACATACATGATGGATGTGCTTTCCAAAATGGGGTTTGGGGAGAGAATCTGCAATTGGATCAAACTGCTCTACACAAACATCAGTAGTACAGTCCAAAAAATTGGGTGGTAATCAGATAGTTTCCAATCAAATCTGGAGTCAGACAGGGCTGTCCTCTTTCCCCTGCCTTGTGTGTTTGCTGTATCGAACCCTTTGCTGAGTCTATTTGGAAGGATGCGGGCATAAGAGGGGTGACAATCCCAGGCAGTGGAGTCACTCAGGTCAAAGCCTCCCTGTACATGGATGATGTTGCTGTATTCTGATCGGATCCGCTGTCCATTCACAGACTGATGAGCATCTGCGACCAGTTCGAACTGGATTCGGGAGCCAATGTTAACCATGGCAACAGCGAGGCCATGTTCCTTGGAAACTGGGCTGACCGATCCTTTGTCCCCTTCACTGTCAGGTCAGACTACCTGAAGGTGCTGGGGATATGGTTTGTCAGGGCCGGGACGTGCACCAAAACCTGGGAGGAGCGAGTAGCCAGGGTACAACATAAACTGAGCAAGTGGGAGCAGCGATCTCTCTCTATTATGGGTAAGAACCTGGTCATCAGGTGCAAGGTGCTCACGTTGTTGCTGTAAGTGGCACAGGTCTGGCCCATACCCCCCTCCTGTGCTGTGGCGATCACCCGAGCCATTTCCCGCTTTATCTGAAGACGCAAAATGGACAGGGTCCAGAGGGACACGATGTTCAAACCTCTGGATAAAGGCGAAAAAATGTACTCAACGTCGCCCTCAACCTGATGGCCGCCTTAGTATGTGGCTGCATCAAGCTGTGCGTAGAGCCCCAGTATGCAAACACCAAGTGTCACTATGTGCTGAGGTTCTATCTGACCCCGGTGTTGCGAAGGATGGATCTGGTCACATTGCCACGGAACGCTCCATCCAGTTGGACTGTGCGTTCGTGGAAATGTTTGTGTGGAAAAACACCTTTGACCACCAATCCATCAGGCAGTGGTCTGCACGGAATGTCCTCAAGTCTATTTTTGGAAAAGAAAAGTCTGGAAGAGGAAAGACCGGCAGGAAAGCTCGGTCCAAGGCCAAGTCTCGCTCCTCCCGGGCTGGACTGCAGTTCCTGGTGGGCCGTGTTCACAGGCTCCTGAGAAAGGGCAACTATGCTGAGCGTGTGGGTGCCGGAGCCCCGGTCTATCTGGCTGCTGTGCTCGAGTATCTGACCGCTGAAATCCTCGAGTTGGCCAGTAACGCAGCCCAGGACAATAAGAAGACCCGCAACATCCTCAGACACCTACAGCTGGCTGTCCAGAATGACGAGGAGCTCACCAAGCTGCTGGGAGGGGTGACCATCACTCCGGGCTGGGTGCTGCCTAATATCTAGGGCATTCTGCTGCCCAAGAAAACCAGCGCTCCGGGCACCAAAACCAAGGCAATCTGCCAGGATTTTATCAAATACCCAAAGGTGCTTTTCAGAGCCACCCACAGTATCATTCTTGTAAATCTCCTCTGTACTCTCTACACAACAATTATGTCCTTTCTGTAATGTGATGACCAGAACTGTACGCAATACTCCAGCTGTGGCCAAACCACCGTTTTAAACAGTTCTCCCATTACATCCCTGCTTTTGTCAACCAAGAAAGGAAAGCATTCCATATGCCTTCTTCACCACTCTATCTACCTATCCTGTCACTTTCAGGGACCTGTGGACATGCACTCCAAAGTCTCTCACTTCTTCTACCCATCTCAATATCTTCCCGTTTATTGTGTATTCCCTTGCTTTGTTTGCCCTCCCCAAATGCATTACCTCACACTTCTCCAGATTGAATTCCATTTGCCACTTTTCCGCCCACTCAATTAATCCATTCATATCATTCTGAAGTCAACAGCCATCCTCCTCACTATCAATTACACGGCCAATTTTTGTGTCATCAGCAAATTTCCCAATCATAGCTCCCACATTTAATTCCAAATAATTATTTTTTTTTAAAGAGATACAGCACTGAAACAGGCCCTTCGGCCCACCGAGTTTGTGCCGACCATCAACCATCCATGTTTTACTAATCCTACACTAATTCCATATTCCTACCACGTCCCCACCTGTCCCTATATTTTCCTACCACCTACCCAGGGACAATTTATAATGGCCAATTAACCTATCAACCAGCAAGTCTTTGGCATGTGAGAGGAAACTGGAGCACCCAGAGGAAACCCACACAGGCAGCACCCAGAATTGAACCCAGGTCGCTGGAGCTGTGAGGCTGCAGAGCTAACCGCTGCGCCACTGTGCTGCCCGTGTGGTAATATACACCACAAACAGCAAGGGACCCAACACTGAACCCTGTGGAACGCCACTGAAAACCGCTTTCCATGTGCAAAAACATCCGTTGACTACTATCCTTTGTTTCCTGCCACTGAGTCAATTTTGGATCCAAACTGCCACATTCCCCTGTATCCCATGGGCTTTCATTTTATTGACCAGACTGCCATGTGGGACCTTATCAAATGCCTTACTAAAATCCATGTAAACCACATCCACCGCACTATCCTCATCAATGCTCCTTGTTACTTCCTCAAAAAACTCAATAAAGTTAGTGAGACATGACCTTCCCTTAACAAATCCATGCTGACTATCCCTGATTAATCCATGTCTTTCCAAGTGGTAGTTTATCCTGTCCCTCAGAATTGATTCGAATAATTTACCCACCACTGAGGTCAGACTTACCACATCCTTTTAAAATAATAGTACAACGTTCGCAGACCTCCAATCCTCCGGCACCTCCCCCATATCCAGTGAGGATTTGAAGATGATCCTCAGCGCATCCACTATTTACTCCTTGGCTTCCTTTAACAACCTCAGATGCAAACCATCTGGCCCTGGTGATTTATTCATTTTCAAGGATGTCAGACCCTCTCGTTCTTCCACTCTCATTATGCTTATCGTATCTAATATTTCACACTCCTCTTCTTTTACTACAATGTCTGCATCATCCCTCTCCTTTGTGAAGGCAGAGACAAAAAACTCATTAAGAACCCCGCCCACATCTTCTGGATCCACACAGAAGTTCCCTTGCACATCTCTGATAGGCCATACCCTTTCCTCAGTTATCCTCTCGCTCTTCATGGACTGATAAAACATCTTTGGGTTTCCTTCAACTAGTTGTATCCAGTCCACATCCACCAAATCACCTCTCAGTTTTGTAAAATTTGCCTTCCCCCAATTTCGAACTTTTACTTTTCGAGCTGCCCTGCCATTACTTAGCTTTACAAACTCATTATTGCTCGTGTAATAAGTAGAATAATTTACCAGTTACTCACCGATCAGCTTCTTCCCCTGTATCATGGAGGCTGAAAAGGCAGAAGAGAAGAGACCAAAGAGCACCTCCTTCCCCTAGTCAGTGAAAACCCTCACACATCAACTCACAGCTTTACACTCTGTCCAAACAGCACTTTCTAATTAGTAATTATTCATAAATTACACTAACTAAAACATTAGTAACCTGACCAATTATCAGGTAGCTATTTGAGGGTTTTTAAACAAAGAGCTTTTTTCCCTCTCCCAAAGGCTCTTTTCCGATCCACCCACAGTATCTGAAAGGGCTGATTACTGTCTGAAGTCTGCTGTACTCACACCTCTGTCTATCCCTCTTCATCGAGAACAACCAGCGTCATCTCCCATTCCTTTCACCATCATGTGTTTAACTCGCTTCTCCTTATAGACAGTCAGATATCAATGTAATAATGAAATGATCTGTGTCAGTGCTGGCCATTTCCCTGTCCTGATTTCAGACCCCACTCTGGACACTTGTTTCCCATTCCAGGACCTTCTTGTATTAATATTCAGCACCACCTGTCAGTCAGAAACTTGTCTCAATGAACCGATCCTTTTACTGAACTTCCAACTGCTGCTGTCTATTTCTCGAGGGAAATAGCAGCTCACTGTGTAAGGATGTGAGGGGAATGTAACCCGGCTGCTGGTGAGAAGGTCCCGTCTTCTCAATCAAAAGCCTTTTATTTTACTTCAGTGATTCCCAGATTCCCAGCTGGTCCGTTGAGGATTTTGTTTTCACAGAAATAGCTTGTTAAATACAAATCTGATTCCAACATGTCAGTAACAAGACAGAATGGGAACCTTTAACAGGATGAAGCAACTATTTCAGCGGCTTCTCACTGTCCCCCTGAAGCCTGTGTGAAGGGGAATTACCAATAGTCTGTAATTTATTACTTCCACACCGAGTTTGAGTTATTTGTCGTGTGAAAGATTGCTGAACGGAGTCTTTTACTGTCAGTTACAGATAAGAAGTTGACAAAAATTGGCAAAATAAAGCTGTTCATAAAATAGCACCAGAAATTTGAGTCGGTAAAAGCAAAATTGTGTTTTAAAAGTTTATTTAAACCGCTACGGGAAAATAGATTTTTATGTACTTTTCCATTGATCACTTCTTTTCCACAGTGAAATTGGCGGCTTTCACAAATTCAAATATTCTGCCAGGTTGACAGGTTCAACCAATGATTTTTTTGTATTTTGTGCTTCGAGGTTCTCTGATTGAATCATTTCTGAGGACTAATGGCCGTGTGGCCTAATGGATAAGGCGTCTGATCTCGGTATATTCGATGATGTTATCAGAAGATTGCAGGTTCGAGTCCTTCCACAGTCATTTTGACCCAAAGGGATTCTGCAGGGCTTTGGGGATCAAGTCGGGGACTGAACAGATTGGAAACCCGACATGGACTTGATGGGGCGAATGGCCTCCTCATGTGCTGTCACTGACTTCATGAGAAGAGGGTGACCAATCAGAAGTGGGCTGGGGTTCCAGCGGGCTCAAACTGCAGGAATTCCAGGTCTCTGAATGACTGAGCTGAAACTGATCAGTTTCACTGCAGGAAACACCGTCTCGGGAGAAATAACATCACAAATAATTCCATTTGACTAATTATTCAATTATAAAACAATGGGCAGATGTGAAGGTGTGATGTTTCTTTTCACTGTGAGGGGAGAATCCACCATCTGTGTAAATCAGCAACTTTATAACATCGTCTGTACGTTTGGAAAAGGAAACGATGAAAACTCTCCCCATAACCCTGGTGCGGTGGAAAGGCTCAATTCAGAGATTGGAATATAACGAGAGCACAACATAAATCATTAACTGATATTTCCGGCATAAAACACACCCCAGCTCCCGTTCCCATGTCACTGCTGTCCCTATCAGGCGGTGGCTGACTCTGAAAAGAGACTTTGTTTTGTGTTTCTGCAGGAAAACCACAAAGATCCTCCCAGGCAGTGAAACTCATCTTCCCAGAATCTCCATACCAGATTGAAACAGAAAACACAAAGACAGTGAGAAAGTTCCAGAGAGTTACTGAGCATTAAAACCAATGAAATAAACCAATTCTAGAGAGATGTTGGTGCAGCTTTTTCAGAGAGATTGTGGGTGGCTCTTAAAAGAGCCGTTGTGTTTCGAGTGTTTTCACTACACGGTGGAGTTTTACTTGGAGTTGATGTACTTGGTCACTCACTTTGTCCCTTCTCACATTCCGAGCGCTTTGTTGGGTGGAAATGTTTCTTCAGGCAGTTTCAACAGCTCAGAGCCGACATTGAGTCAGAAACCAGAAATGGGAGTACGGGACACAGACAAGGAATTGAGGCTGAACCTTTCTAAATCTCACTGGTAATAGGCCTCAGCTAGAGCATTGTGTCTAATTCCATGCTCCACACTTTAGCAGGAATGGCAAGGCCTTAGAGAGGGTGCAGAGGAGATTTACTAGAATGTATCAGAGATGCAGGAATTCAGCTAATGTGGAAAGAATAGGGGTCTGGGGTGTGTGAAGCTGGGGTCCTTCTTCTTAGAGAAGAGATGTTAATGGGGCAGTTAATAGTTGTGTTCAACATTGTGAAGAGTTTTTACAAGAAGAAAGAAGTTTGACTGCAATTAGGCAGAGCCTTGGTGAGATCACACCTGGAGCACTGTGTACAGTTTTGGTTCCCCTTATCTAAGGAAGGATATACTTGCCTTAAAGGAAGTGTATCAAAGTGTCACTCGATTGCTTCCTGGGATGAGGGGATTGTCCTATGAGAAGAGATTGAGTAGACGAGGCCGATATTCCTCAGAATTGAGAAGAGTCAGAGGTAATCTTACTGGCACCTAAAAATCTTAAGGGATTTAACAGGGTAAATGCTGGGACGTTGTTTCCTCTGGCTGGGGAATCTAGAACTAGGAATCACAGTCTCAGTATAAATGGCTCCATCATTTAGGACTGAGAAGAGGAGAATTTTTTTTCACTCAAAGTATTGTGAATCTTTGGAATTCTCTACGCGCAGTGGTTAGCACCGCAGCCTCACAGCTCCAGTGACCTCGGTTCCGTTCAGGGTATTGCCTGTGCGGAGTTTGCAAGTTTTCTCAGTGACCGCGTGGGTTTCCGCCGGGTGCTCCAGTTTCCTCCCACTGCCAAAGACTTGCAGGTTGATAGGTAAATTGTCCATTGCAAATTGCCCCTAGTGGAGATAGGTCGTAGGAGAATGGTGGGAATGTGGTAGGGAATATGGGATGAATGTAGGATTAGTATAAATGGGTGGTTATTGGTCGGCACAGACTCGGTAGGCCGAAGGGCCTTTTTCAGTGCTGTATCTCTCTGTGACTCTAGAGATGTGGATGCTCAATCATTGGGTATATCCAAGAGAGAGATCGATAGGTTTTTGGATACGAAGGGAATCAAGGGATCTGTGCTCGTGTGGTAAGATGGAGTTGATGTAGGAGATCAGCTGTGATCTTATTGAATGGCAGAGCTATTTCGATGGGCCGAATGGCCTACTCCTATTTTTTATGTAACGTTCCATTCCTCTCAGGGAATATTTAATTTTCAAAAAGAGAAATACTGCACACACTGGAAACCTGAATAATAACAGAAGATTCTGGAAACACTCAGCAGTTCCAGCAGTATCTGTGTAGAGAGGAAGGTAGGAGCAATGTTTCAGGTCTATAGAAGGGTCACAGAACTGGACCACTAACCCGAGCTTCTCTTCTCCACAGTTGTTTCCGGACTGGCTGAGTGTTTTCAGTATTTTAGGCTTTTTCTTTCTGTATTTCATCCTTTTCCCATTTGACTATTTGCTGTGAAACTTTCAGCGTTGTGCTCAATTCTTTGTGTCGTTGTGTTTTCTTTATTTGAAGTAATGTAAATAGTAACCTGAAATGAATTTGCCAAATGGTTGGGCAAATTGTTACAACCAGTTTTTGAGCAAGTTCTCCACAAACACAGTGAAGGATTCCTGCACATTTGTGAAGACCATCCAGGACTTGCCTATCGATAGCAATGCCGTGTCCATGTGTCATTTGACATTGCTAGCCTATTCACCAATGTACCACTTCAGGAAGCCATAGATATTTGCACTGCAGTGCTATATCATGGTGATCTAGACCCGTCACCATTGTGCGAATCAGTATTCATTGAACTTATGAACTCGGCAACTTGCACAGTTGAGTTCAGTTTTATTGACACCATGTATCGCTGGTGTTGCCATGGGATCCCCTCTAGGCCCAGCTCTCACAAACATCTTTGTTGTATTCCATGACAAACCTGTTTTTAAGGGAATGACACCTAACCTCCGACCTCTTGCATATTTCCAATATGTAGATGATACGTTTGCACTCAAATTCACCTTTGGAATGGAGCTGTCAAATGAGCTCCCTTTCCTTGATGTACTAGTTGAGAAATCTGCTAAGGGGTTTTCTACCATGGTCTACCGCAAACCTACCTTCACTGGTCAATACACGCGTTGGGATTATTACAGTTCCACACGCTATAAGATTGGCCTTATCGGCAACCAATCACTGACCGACATTGGCTCCTGGTCCAGCAACAACTCAACCTCAAAATCCTCAGACCTGCTGAGTGGTTCCAGCATTTCTTGTTTTTATTTCAAAATACTCATCCTTGTTTCTAAATCCTTATGTGTTCTCACCTGTCCCAACCTCCTTCCTCCCTCCGTAACCACCTCCCTCCCTCCGTAACCACCTCCCTCCCTCCGTAATCACCTCCCTCCCTCCCTCCGTAACCACCTCCATGCAAGCTTGATGCTGAAATAGGGCGAATCAAAGACATCCTGCATTACAATGGCTACACTGATCAGATCATTTCTCATTGTATATCGCACAAACTTATAAACGGGCTGAAGGACGTCATTTTGAGCCCTGAAAAGTGCCCAGTCTCCCTCAAATTACCCTGGAAGGGTAATTTATCCCCAGTATTTGAGTAACAGGTGAAGCGAGCTGTTTCCTGCTGTTACTATGCAGGAGCAACAAGTGTGGTGTTCACCACTAACAGGATGCTGCTGTCAAACAAAAGAGACGTCCTGCCTATCACACAAATAAGTAACGTGATATATGAATTTCAATACCAGTGTGATGCTAGGTTTCTAGACCGTACATCCCAAAACTGGCGGATTGTATCAAATAACATGTCCCTTCCGCTGTTCGCAATGGGCCCTACCCAACCAACCCGTGCTTGCAAAACTCAAAACACAGTATCCAACATGAGATGCGATTCCACAATAGGACAACATTTGCTAAATAATTCTCAGTGTGCTAAGAATTACACTGACAACCAATTTAAGACTGTCAGTAGGGCTCGCAGTGTGGTGCATTGGTGTGTACTGTAAACTACATATATTAATACACAGGGCCCTGTTCTTTGCAGACAGAAAGAACATGCACA
This sequence comes from Heterodontus francisci, assembly GCF_036365525.1. Classification (NCBI taxonomy): domain Eukaryota; kingdom Metazoa; phylum Chordata; class Chondrichthyes; order Heterodontiformes; family Heterodontidae; genus Heterodontus; species Heterodontus francisci. The sequence goes on along the minus strand of NW_027140380.1, from coordinate 4,072,811 downwards.
CACATTGTGCCAGTTTAAGCTAAACAAAATAAGTGACAGCCATTCACTGGCTCATTCCACAGGGCAATGCCCTGACCAATCAGAGTCAAGCTGCCTGGTTTAAACTTCAAACAAAGCTGGGCAGTTATCTGTCAATGACCATAAACTGAAGCATTCTGAATGGCAATGCCTCGACCAATCAGAGTTCACTTGCCAACCAATCAGCACTCTCTTCTCACACAGAAGAAAGTTGGTGTTTTCCCTTAAATTGGTATTCTTGTGGATTGCCCTGCTGAGTGCAAGACGAAAACAACTGGCTACCAAAGTTTGGACAACATGTCACTATTTTCACGAAATGATTACTTTTATTTTCAATATAAAAATATAAAGCAATATGAGTGTAAAATTTACAGACAAATTCTATTACCTCACATTGCCTGATTCTTTCACACTGACAGACTATGTGAACTACTGTCCCGATTTTGCAGTTCTCACTTCCAGTTAGCAAATGTCAGCAATCTGTGATACAGTGCAGTTTACAGACCAGACCGTCAATCACAACATGCAATAATTGTTCAGCTTATGTTGGACTGGTGGGATTTAGAAATACTAGGAATTGAGATGAGCTGTTATTGCATTTAATTATTTGTTTCATGGGATGTGGACGTCGCCAGCCAGGCCAGCATTTATTGTCCATCCCTAATTGCCCATGAGAAGGTGGTGGTGAGCTTCCTTCTTGAACCACTGCAGTCCATGTGGGGTAGGTACACCCACAGTGCAATTAGGAAGGGAGTTCCAGGAATTTTACCCAGCGACAGTGAAGGAATAGCGATATCGTTCCAAGTCAGGATGATGTGTAGCTTGGAGGAGAACTTTCAGGTGGTGGTGTTCCCATGCATCTGCGGCCCTTGTCCTTCTAGGCAGTAGAGGATGCAGGTTTGGAAGGTGCTGCCTGAGTAGCCTTGGTGCATTGTTGCAGTGCATCTTGTAGATGGTACACACTGCTGCCACTGTACGTCAGTGGTGAAGGGAGTGAATGTTGTGGACGGGGTGCCAATCAAGCGTGTTGCTTTGTCCTGGATGGTGTCGAGCTTCTTGAATGTTGTTGGAGCTGCACCCATCCGGGCAAGTGGATAGTATTCCATCACACTCCAGACTTGTGCCTTGTAAATGGTGGACAGGCTTGGGGAGTCAGGAGGTGAGTTACTCACCGCATGCTTCCTGCCCTCTGACCGGCTCATGTAGTCACACTATTTATAAGGCGACTCCAGTTCAGTTTCTGGTCAATGGGAACCCCCAGGAAGTTGATAGTGGGGGATTCAGCGATCGTAATGCTGTTGAATGTCAATGGGAGATCGTTAGATTCTCTCTTGTTCGAGATGGTCATTGCCTGGCACTTGTGTGGCGCGAATGTTACTTGCCACTTATCAGCCCAAGCCTGGATATTGTCCAGGTATTGCTGCATTTCTACATGGACTGCTTCAGTATCTGAGGAGTCGCAAATGGTGCTAAATTTTGCAATCATCAGTGAACATCCCCATTTCTGACCTTATGATTGAAGGAAGGTCCCTGATGAAGTAGTGAAGAAGGTTGGGCCGAGGATACTACCCTGAGGAACTCCAGCAGTAATGTCCTGGTGCTGAGATGACTGACCTCCAACAATCACAACCATTTTTCTTTGTGCTAGGTACGATTCCAACCACTGGAGAGTTTTCCTCTTGATTCCCATTGACTCCAGTTTTGCTCTGGCTCCTTGATGCCATACTCAGTCAAATGCTACTTTGATGTCAAGGGCAGACACTCTCACCTCACCTCTTGAGTTCAGCTCTTTTGTCCTTGTTTGAACCAAGGCTGTAATGAGGTCAGGAGCTGAATGGCCCTGGCGGAACCCAACCGAGCGTCACTGAACAGGTTATTGCAAAGCAACTTCCCCGTCGATGACACCTTCCATCACTATACTGATGATTGAGAGTGGACTGATGCGGCAGCAATTGGCTGGGTTGGATTTGTCCTGCTATTTGTGTACAGGACATACCTGGGCAACTTTCCACATTGCCGAGTAGATGCCAGTGTTGTAGATGTACTGGAACAGCTTGGCTAGGGGCGCGGCAAGTTCTGGAGCACAGGTCTTCAGTACTATTGCCGGAATATTGTCAGGGCCCGTAGCCTTTGCTGTATCCAGTGCCTTCAGTCGTTTCTTGATATCACGTTGAGTGAATCGAATTGGCTGAAGACTGGCATCTGTGTTGCTGGGGACTTCAGAAGGAGGCCGAGATGGATCATCAACCCGGCACTTCTGGCTGAAGATTGTTTCAAATTCTTCATCCTTGTCTTTTGCACTGATGTGCTGGGCTCCCCCATCATTGAGGTTGGGGATATTTGTGGAGCCACTTCCTCCTGTTGGTTGTTTAATTGTCCACCACCATTCATCATTGGATGTGGCAGGGTGTAGATCTGATCCGTTGGTTGTGGGATCACTTAGCCCTGTCTATTACATGCTGCTTCTGCTGTTTGGCATGAAAGTAGTCCTGGGCTGTAGCTTCATCAGGCTGACGCCTCATTTCAAGGTATGCCAGGTGCTGCTCCTGGCATGCCCTCCTGCACTCTTCATTGAATTAGGGTTGATCCCCCAGCTTGTTGGTAATGTTGGAGTGAGGGAATATGCCGGGCCATGAGGTTATAGAATGTGGTTGACAACAATTCTGCTGCTGGTAATGGTCCACAGCACCTCATGGATGCCCAGTTATACATTGCTAGATCTGTTCAAAATCTATCCCATTTAGCACAGCGGTAGTGGCACACAATACGATAGAGGGCATCCTCAATGTGAAGACAGGACATCATCTCCACAAGGACTTTGCAGTGGTCACTCCTACCAATACTGTCATGGACTGATGCATCTGCGGCAGGCAAATTGGTGAGGATGAGGTCAAGTATGTATTTCCCTCTTGTTCGTTCCCTCACCACCTACTGCAGACCCAATCGAGCAGCTATGTCCGTTAGGACTCGGCCAGCATGGTCAGTAGTGTTGCTACCGAGCCACTCACGGTGATGGACATTGAAATCCCCCAGGCAGAGTACATTCTGGACCCTTGCCACCCTCAGTGCTCCCTCCAAGTGGTATTCATCAGTCTCTCGCTGTCTCTTGCTGGTTTGCTCAGTCTCTTTCTCTGTACCTTTCAAAACGTCAAAGGGTCACTGACCCGAAACGTTGACTCTGCTTCTCTTTCCACAGATGCTGCCAGACCTGCTGAGTGATTCCAGCATTTCTTGTTTTTGTTTCAGATTTCCAGCATCCGCAGTATTTTGCTTTTACCTTTCTCTGTCTGTTCATTTCTGGGTCCTGATAATCTCTTCCTGGTTTTCTGTGTGTCTTTCTCTGCCTGCCTCATTGTTGGTGCTGTTACTCTGTGTCCTTGTGTCATTGTGCAATGAGGGTGAGTCCGTCAGCACGTGTGTTGCTGAGTCCGGGATTCTTGAGAAATCCGACGACAATCCTATTTTCATAAAAACATGGGGGAAATGAACATATTTCACTAACAGGCAGCTACGATTTAATGGATCAGTTAGCAAAGTGGCGCAGCGGAAGCGTGCTGGGCCCATAACCCAGAGATCGATGGATCGAAACCCTTTTCTGCTATTTATGCTTTGTAATAATGCAAACCGTTCACTTTCAATACGTCAAGTTTTTACCCAAAATGACAAGATGCTTCCAAAGGCACTCTATTGCAATCAGCTTTTTCCTTCCAGTGAACACATCAATCAGCAACAACTCACTTTTGCTCACACGAACACAAGCTGCAAACACGGACCAGCCGAGTCTCTCCCACTTTGTCAACCCCTTCCTGCAGAGCCTCCGCTTCACCACCAGATGGTGATGTTGGCCACAATAAAACCAGGGCAAATGGTCACAGTGAGGAGACGGTCAGTAACAGAAAATAAAACAATAACAGGGAAAACCTTTACACAACAACAGGGTACATCTTTACACAACAGAAACATATTTACACACCAGGAAATACCTTTAGACAACAGGGAGAATACAATCATGTTTCTCCATCTCAGTCTCGTTGTCTCTCTCTCTCTGTCCCTCAGTTTTGCTTCCTCACAGTCTATTGGTTTTCTGTGTGTTTTTCTCTGTCCTGTTGTCGATGGTGTTACTCAGCGTCTTTGTAACATTGTGTAGCCAGGTTGAGCCTCCCAACACCTGTGTTGCTGTAATAAAAACAGAAAATGCTGGAAATGCTCAGCAGGTCTGGCAGCATCTGCGGAGAAAGAAACAGTTAACAGTTCAGGTCTGTTTCCTTAGCTCACATTAACTTTGTTCTCTCTCCACAGATGCTGCCAGACCTGCTGACTATTTCAAGCATTTTCTGTTTACGTTTCAGATTTCCAGCATCTGCAGTATTTTGCTTTTGTACGTGTGTTGCGATGTCTGGGACTGTTTGAGTGCAATGCTATTGCTTTATAAACAGCGTTGAAACAAACATTTATCTCGCTAACACACAGCACTAATACACAGCTGGATATAAACAGCAGCCTGCAGCAGAGGGCACAGTGGAAGTTTATTAACACAAATAATTCACCAACACTATATTTACTGCTATCCACATTCACACCACGCTTCATCTTAACACGTTTCACTCTTTATTTACATCAACTTCTTGCTTCCAATAAACACTTCAATTTGGAACACAGCTTCCAAATCACCTTGATTCACAAACCCGAACACAAGCTGCAAATGCTGCAAACACACACCAGCCCAGACTTTCACCTTTCTGTCAACACATTCCTGCATCACTGCCTCTCCACCAACAGTTGTCGCTAGAATCATACAATCAGAATGGCGACAGCACAGAAGGAGGTCATTCGGCCTGTCGAACCCGTGCTGGCTCTCTGTTGGAGCAACTCACCTCGTCTCACTCCCCAGTCAGTTCAATTTTGGTGGTGGGAAAACTTCTCAAAAGGATAATTCGGGACAAAATTAATAGTCCCATGGACAAATGTGGGTTAATTCAAGAAAGCCAGCATGGATTTCTTCAGGGAAAATCATGTTTAACTGTCCTGCTGGAGTTTTTTGATGAGGTAACAGAGAGGGTTGATGAGGGCAATGCTGTTGATGTGGTGTACATGGACTTTCAAAAGGTCTGGCAGCATCTGAATGGTCACTGACCTGAAACATTAACTCTGTTTCTCTCTCCACAGATGCTGCCAGACCTGCTGAGTATTTCCAGCGCTTTTTGTTTATATTTCAGATTTCTAGCATCTGCAGTATTTTGCTTTTATTGACTTTCAAAAGGAGTTTGATACAATGCAACACAACAGACTTGTGAACAAAGTTATAACTCATGGAATAAAAGGGACAGTAGTAACATGGATATGGAATTGGCTGAGTGACAGGAAACAAAGAGTAGTGATCAATGGATGTTCTTTGGGCTAGAGGAAGGTTTGTTGTGGAGTTCCCCAGGAGTCAGTGTTGGGACCCTTGCCTTTCCTGACATATATTTATGACCTAAACCTTGGTGTACAGGGCAGAATTTCAAAGTTTATGGATGATACGAAAATTGGAAGCATTGTGAATGTGTAGTAACAATTCTGTGATTCTGTGATTCCAATATTCAAGTCATTTATATATATGGTGGTCCTGACACTGACACTTGTGGACATCACTGTCCACCATCTTCCATTCTGAAAAACAAATAAATACCACAACTCGCTTTTCTTGATATTTCATACATTTTTTAATCTAAGCAGATACTGACCCTCCGATTCCAGGAGCCTCAGTTTTGTTACCCAGCCTTTTATGTGGTAGTTTGTCAAACGCTTTCTTAAAATCCATGTAGACAACATCCATTGCTTTCCCTTCATCAAGCATTCTGTTACTTCATCAAAAAATTCAGTTATTTATTAATAGATGCAGTACTGAAACAGGCCCTTCGGCCCATCAAGTCTGTGCCGACCAACAACCACCCATTTATGCTAATCCGACATTAATCCCATATTCCCTATCACAGCCCCACCATTCTTCTCCCACCTCCCTGCACTGGGGGCAATTGACAATGTCCAATTTACCGATCAATCTGCAAGTCTTTGGCTGTGCGAAGAAATCCACGCAGTCACAGGGAGAACTCAAACTGCGCACAGGGACTGAACACGGGTCGCTGGAGCTGTGAGGCTGCGGTGCTAAACACTGATCACCCAAAATGACCGTGGCAGGACTCGAACCTACAATCTTCCAATAACATCGTTAAATACACCGAAGTCAGACGCCTTATCCATTAGGCCACACGGCCAGTAGTGAAGGTCTGAAAAGGTGCTGAACCTCTCAGTTTTTGGTCTACCCAAACCAAGTTCAAGGCCTGAATAATGAACCAATTGCCTCATTAGTTCTGTGAATAATACAATGATTTAATAGACAAAGTTTTGAAACATTCCTGCCCATAAATCTTGATAACAGAGAGTGTGTGGATCTCCTGACTCAGAATGTTTAATGGATACAGTCCTCAGATCCGACAAGGAACCCCTGAACATCCACAGTAAAGACAGTGTGGATGAGGAAATGGAAGAGCCGGGAGCTGAAACTCAGGGACGGCCGAGCTCTCCTGTCATTGAGCTTGTTTGTCTGCTCTGCTCGCCGCACTTCCGGCTCTACTTTGTTTCCAATGAAAAGATGAAAAGGGCCGTTCGGTTTTCCTCTCACTGACAGCGTGTTTCACTCGGGTTAATATAACCCGGGACTTTTGCTGCTGAAATGAATTCTGCAAGGTCCCAGCAAACACACCGGCTCCCTCCTTTCTCCCCTCTTTCTATCGGATTGTTTTACCAGGAGGAGCTCAATAATAACAAACCCCCTGCAGGGAATGACCGCAAATTGAGCATCAAAATGGGGCAAGTGGGCAGCTTTCTGGGTTCTAGGTTCCCCCTACCCCGTCCCTCCCTCCAGTCCAAGCCCCTCTTCACTTTCTTTGGGACTTTGATGAGGGTGAAATGGGGAAAGTTCCCATTGATGTTTGAATGCTGAATTGTTGCAGAGATCTGCGCACGCGCTGTGTTGCCCCGCCCCCAGTGGGACGTCACAATGAGGAGTGGAGCCATTGCGCATCCTTTCCCCAACCCAGTCTGTGAGGCCATTCACTCAATCAGGGGAAGATGCTTTAAATCAGCTGCTAATGGAGACTTCCCGGGCCCGGGGGAAGGGAACAAACAGCATCTGCTTCCAGCAGCCATTGCTTTGGGAGCGTGTCCGCAGATGTGCTCAGAGATTAGCACTGAGTGGTGGGAAGTTGAGGGGGAGTCGGGGAGTGTTTGTAACAGAAACTGTGGAGCAGGAGCTGCTCCCGGAACATGGAGTGAGCCGGGGACACGGGGAAGGGAGAGTTCATTCTCGGACAGTGTCTGTACAGGCTCAGGGAGACACAATGGGAAGAAATCACTATTGAAAATCACTGACAATTTCACCACCCAAAGGAGAGGGAATTTTCCTGCTTTAGTTCCAGTCTCTCACTGTTTGTTGGATTGTGAACAGTGGGGGGAAAATAGCCGCAAAATAACGATGTGGACAGTTAGACAAAGAGCACTTATTGCAGACACCAGGTGAGAAGTGTGAAAGGCACATTTTAAATAGTGGCTGCTTGTTTTCCGTTGAAATAGAAATGTGACTGTGTAAAGGTCACTGCTCTATCGGACAGTCCCAGTCATTGAGCAGTGCAGGGCTTGTGTTGTTTCTGAATGTCACAAACTTGTTGTAAATCCACTGCAAACACCTGGTAAACAGAAGCTGAATACTGCAGTACTGCAGTGGAGTCAGACACTGACACTGTTTGTGTTCCTGGTTTTCATTTTATGATTGTTCATAATGATTATTATTGGGACGATTACATTGATCGCTTTTGTATCTTCTATCTCACCAGTTCTTTCATTCCTGCAGGAAAATACATGAAGGAACCTGACTGGATGTGGTGATTCTTGGACACAAGGAAAAGTGCAGTGATCTCGTTCCAACACACAGTCGGTACAGGATCACTCCCAAAGCACAGAGATACTGCCAGCTCATCAGTTCCACTGGAACAAACAAAAGAAGTAGTCAGACAGACACTGATCCCAAAGTCAAGAGAGACACATTTTCAATCCAACAGTCAAACAACAGCAGGAGAGACAGAAGTTGTTTCTATTTCACTCCAATTCAGTACAGCTGACAGGTTGATACATCAATCACAGTCCAAAAACAAACTCACTATCAGATCTAAATAAACTCTGTCACCATGGTCACATTTTAAATATAAAATCTGAAATAGAACAGGCAAAATTTACAGAATTCAAAGGTACAGAATGAATGCAAGGAGGCTTCAAGGGGATTTGGACAGGTTAAATGAATGGGCAGAACATGGCAGATGGAATATAATGTGAATAAGTGTGAAGTTCTCCACTTTGGTCGAATAAACAGAAAGACAGAGTATTTCTTAAATGGTGAGAGGTTGAGAAGTGTCGATGTCCAAAGGCACCTGGGTGTCCTTGTTCATGAGACACGAAAAGCTAGTATGCAGGTGCAGCAAGAAATTAGGAAGGCAAATGGCATGTTGGCTTCATTGAAAGCGTATTTGAGTACATGAGTAAAGATGTATGAAGTCTAGATGAGACCGCACCTGGAGTATTCTGTCCAATTTTGGTTTCCTTATCTAAGGAAGGATAGACTTGTCACAGAGGGAGTGCAACAGAGATTCACTGGTCTCATCCCCTCGGATGGTGGGATTGTCTTATGATGAGAGACTGCAGAAACTGGGCCTAAATTCTCTAGAGTTTTGAAGAATGAGAGGTGATCTCATTGAAACAGACAAAGTTCTTACAGGGTGTCACAGGGTAGATATGGAAAGGATGTTTCCTCTGTCTAGTGAGTCCAGAACAAGGGGACACAGTGTCAGAATAAGGGCAGACTGAGATGAGCAGGAATTTCTTTACTCAGAGGGTGAGAAATCTGTGGAATTCTTCATCCCAGAGGGCATTGAACATATTCAAGACAGAAATCGATAGATTTCTAAATACTAACAAGATCAAGGGATATGGAGATGGCAGGGAAAAATGGCGTAGAGGTAGATGATCAGTCACGATCTGTTTGAATGTTGGAGCAGGCTTGATGGGCTGAATGGCCTAATGCCCCTATTTCCTATGATCCTATGAATCCCAATAATGTACATCAGAACGTTAGACCAAGTTATGCATTACATACCAGTTCAAAAATCCCACAGAGATTAAGACTGAAAGATACAGTATCAAGCCATTACTACAAAATGAAGGACTTGGAGCATGCAGACCAGCCCATGTATAAGATTGAAAGTTATATTTTCATTCACAATCATTTTCACAGAGCTTAATATTGAATACCAATCCACAACTTGCACAGGATTACCAAATAAAACCTACAACTGTAAAATACAGTTAATCCATATTTTAAATTAAACACAAGACAAACAAATATTGATACATTAAGAGAGCGGGAAACAGTGAGAGCAGAGTGGAGCAAAAAGAGCCCAGGAGAGAGAGGGAGCAAGAGTTCACTCGGAGAGCAGGGAACAGCGAGAGCCATCGTCAAAAAAGGCAAAGGAATACACAATTAATGGGAGAACACTGAACGGTGTAGAGGAAGTGAGGGACGTTGGAGTGAATGTCCACAGATCCCTGAAGTAGCAGTACAGGTCAATAAGCTGGTTCAGCAGGTAAATGGAATCCTTTCCTTTATTAACTGAGGTATAGAGTATTAGGGTGACCTGGTATCCATGGCAATAAGTCACTGACAGCTAACATTCAGGTGCAGCAAGCAATTAGGAAGGCTAATAGTATGTTAGCCTTTATCACAAGAGGATTTGAGTACAGGAGTAGTGAATTCTTGCTTCAATTGTATAGAACCTTGGTTAGACTGCACTTGGAGTACTGTGTGCAGTTTTGGTCCCCTTGCCTTAGGAAGGATATTATTGCCTTAGATAGAGTGCAAAGAAGGTTCATCAGACTTGTTCCTGGGATGGTGGGACTGTCCTATGAAGAGAGATTGGGGAAACTGGGGCTGTATTCTCTGGAGTTTTGAAGAATGAGAGGTGATCTCATTGAAACCTACAAAATATTTAAAGGACAGTCAGGGTAGATGCAGCTAAGATGTTTCCCCTGGTTGGGGAGTCGAGAACCAGGGGACGCAATTTCAAAATAAGGGGCAAGCCACTTAGGACAGAGATGAGGAGAAATGTTGTTACTCAGAGGGTTGTGAATCTTTGGAATTCTGTACCCCAGAGGGCTGTGGAAGCTCAGTCATTGAGTATGTTTCAAGCAGAGATTGACAGATTTCTAAATACAAATGACATAAGGGAATATGAGGAAAGTGTGGGGAAAAGGGCATTGAAGTGGATGATCAGCCATGATCATGTTGAATGGTGGGGCAGGCTCGATGTGCTGAATGGCCGACTCCTGCTCCTATGTTCCTATGTTCCCAACTCCAAATTATCGATGAGACACAGCCTCAGGCCGACTTGTCGGGTGTTGCAAACAGATAACACTGCTTCTGATCTTCACCAGAACAGAGAGTGAGATGTAAAATTGATCATCAAACAGACTGTGAGAGAATACAACAGAATAAAACACATGGAGAGACACTGTGGAATAACAAATAGATTTGATTGGAATGTTGAATTATGATTGGAATGGATAAAACAGCAGATTAAATTGGGACAGAAAAGAGAAACTGATGGGAAGAAGGAAGAAAAGAAAGGATGGATCTGTTCACTTTTTTCAGTTTTTTCACTGGTCCATAAAAGCTGGATTTAAAATGATGCAAAAAACAGAGAATTTCACCAAAAAGGGAGATTAAATGCTGCCGAAACCTTGGATCGAAGGATGCCCCAACAGATCACCTGTTTAACTGTCTCTTCACTGGGGGATTTCAATCAATGAGCAATATTATTCTCTCCTTTTCTTTTGTTAAATGAAACCACTACTGTCACTTGGAGTTAATATCACTGTGTTCCAACTCCTGAATAATAAAATTGTGAGTTTCGTGATATTTTCTGGACACATTTCCTGCTGAAAGAACTAAGAACTCTTTTCTAATTTACACAATACTATATACACACTCATCAAGCCTCCGAAACTCGCATCCTTGGTGCTGCTCTCTCCCCGCAAACCTCATCTCATGTGACTGTTACATCATCACTCTGATTGTGGGAGGGGTTAATCCTACTTCTCTTCAGCATTAACCCTTCACATCCTCATACTGCACTGTCTGTCCAAAAAAATCGGTGGAGGGAACTTGAATTATCAAAACAGCAACAGCTGCCAGTTGAAAATCAACTCCACCCATCAGAGAGAGACTGTCAGAGCACTTCCTGCATCCAGTCCTGACCCTGTCACATGAAGCAGCTGCTCAGCCAGACCCCACTCTCATCAACACTGAACATTTTTACTGAGACCCTTCAAATACTGTTTATAAAAGGCAGGAAAGATCAAAGTTCACACAGTTGTATTAAATACAACAAAGTTTAATATCTTCTCACCGTTTCTCGGTAACCACATGAGACTTAGGTTTTCTTATTGGTTCCTTTGATTTTTCTTGTTCCTGACTGACAAATATTCCAAACCTCAGATAAACCCTCCCACTTGCGTCATGTCCCAGTCTCGGTTAAAAGCAACACATAATGACACAAACACTCTCCTTCAGTGAGATTAATATCAAGCTGTTTTCCAGGTTGAATGTAACTGTGAACAAATTTATGTCAAAGAAGTTACCTTTGATGTATCAGCACTGAAATTCTGTCCAAGGAGCAACAGCCATTCCAAACTCATATCCTTCACAAAGGCTGTTTTTTTACAAAGTAATTCATGACAACGCTACTTCATCGGATAACGTCATCAGGATGCGCCGCGTTGCGCACATGCGCAGACGGTGTCATGCCCCTTGCGCATGCGCTGCGGTCCGACTCTCCAGGACTGATTTGCGCATGCGCAAAGGACGCGGTACGCGCATGCGCACACAGTCTATTCATCTCTGCGCATGCGCTGCGGACCAACCTGCCGGTAAGGTTGTGCGCATGCGCAGATGACGTCATAGCGTTATTTCGTCTTCCTCCTGACGCGCCAGTTTGGCCTCTGCGCATGCGTCAAAGCTTCGGCGCGACTTTTTGAAAGTGGAAGGAGCGGAGGTTTCGTCGGGCATCTTATCTGAATTATTTATTCGTTTTGGAGACTTGCTTCATTTTTATTTGACACAGGAGATTGTTCCAAGGTAAGTTGCTCTGCCTTTGTAAGTTGCTCTGAAAACATTTCCATTGTCTGGGCCACCGCATGTTCTCCAGTCCCTGTTGTGAGTTGCTCTGAAAACATTTCCATTGTCTGGGCCACCGCATGTTCTCCAGCCCTTGTTGTGAGTTGCTCTGAAAACATTTCCATTGTCTGGGCCACTGCAGGTAGCAGGATGAAGGCACAGTGACTGTGATTTCTGGCGCCAAACAGTACACACTGCAGATACATGATGGCCAGGCTACCTGCAGCTGCATCTTCTCCATTCAGACTTTGTTGCCCTGCAAACGTGCTGTTGTTGTGCAGAGGCATCTGGGTCTGCCTTTGGACAGGCTCGCCCCCAATTGTCGCTGGCGTGCATCTTAGACACCAACGACGACAGGCATGGCTGCTGCCATTGTGATTACAGAGGAACAGCCAAGGCCCCTCAGCCACAATGAAAAATACCGCTTGCTTTCAGATCAATTGTACCAGCTGCAACAGGCCGTTCTGCAGAGTGGAACGGCAGCATTCATGAGGAGACTGGACTGGCTGCGGCAACTGACTCTCCGCTGGCAGCAAGGACTGGCTGATGAGATGGAGCCATTTACTATGCCCAACAATTACCCGGAAGCACCTTCGGATGGAGGTGGCCGCGCGCTGGACATCAGTCACGTGTCACAAACCCTGGATCCTGAGCGTCTCACCCCCTGGCCTAATGATCTGATGGACCATACATATGCCTACCTGTTCAAATCTCCACTTCCCCTACCTGCGGTACCCTCTCCTTGCTGCTCAGTTACACAGTCACCTGCTCCTACACCCATCAGGGCAGTGCACATGGACACACAGTTACCTGCTCCTACACCCATCAGGGCAGTGCTCATGGGCACACAGTTACCTGCTCCTACACCCATCAGGGCAGTGCTCATGGGCACACAGTTACCTGCTCCTACACCCATCAGGGCAGTGCTCATGGACACACAGCCACCTGTTACCCCATCCGACGTTGAAACAACCATGCAGAGCCTTGTGAGACTCCGCAATTGCCAGTTGCTGCCTGTCAAGCAGAGAGGGCGTCCAAAGGGGTCAAGCACTTGGGGAACATTCAGCAAGAAGAGACTGAGCACTAAAAGAAACAAGCATGCCGTGTCCAGTGGTAGCAGAAATGTGAATGCTCTTGCTGTGAACACAACTGGTGATAGTAGTAGGCAGGATTAAATGGGAATGGATGGAAAGACGCACGAGTAACATAACCACTGGCAGGGAACTGCTGGGCTAAATGGCCAGCTTTATGTTCATAGCCCAAAAGAAATGTGCTTCTTTTCCAGCACCCTCACATCATTTATGTTTTCCCTGAGAGCAGCATTGAACCATCACGAGATAGGGGCAGTAACATCATGCTGCCTCCTGCAGCTGAGGTGGGTACTAAGTGATTCATTGGCGGTGTTATCAGTACATGCCTTTACCGCAGAACACAAAGCATGCTCAACAGTAATTTCATTGGAGGGAGGGAAGCTCTGACACTGATGTTCTTTCCTTATTTTCTTTCATGTAAAACGTGCCCTTGAGAAAACAATCCTTGACACTTAAGGACGGCATTCAAGCAAAGGAGGCAGTGCAGGAGATGACGCAAGGATGTGATGATTCCTGCATCTGAGCTGGGTAATAAGTGCTTCATTGGCGACGTTATCAATTGGTGCCTTCACTGCAGAACTTAAAAAGGTGTGCGCAACAGTAATTTCAGTGGATGGAGGGAGGCAAGCTCTGACTCTGATTTGCTTTTCTTGTTTTCATGTAAAACATGCCGTCGAGAAAACAATCCTCGAGACTTACGGTCAGCATTCAAGCAACGAAGGCAACTGGATCATGCTGCGGAGCTCATCACGATGTGAAAAGGAACATTGCATTTATGGATGAATTGGGAATGAACATTGGGATGCACTTGGGGAACATTCACCAAGAATAGATTGAGCTCAGACTCTTGTGACTTTGCCTTCTTCACATGGACAATACAGTAGTGGAATAGAGAGCCAAGCTTTTATTCACCACAAGGCTCTCCAGGAACAATCTCTTCAGCTGTGCATAGCAGAGAATCGGCCTGTCTGTCTAACGGGAATGCTGGACACAACACTCATGTATCCATGCACAGCAGTTCCTCAGATACCTAATGAACTTAATAAAACTTTTCAATAATTAAACCCAGAATTGTTGAGGTTTTGTTTTGCATGCTATTTCCCCGACTTTGCAACTGCACTTCAGATATTCAACTATGGTGGGGGGGGCATAGGGAGGGGTGTTTGAAGAGGGGGAGGGGTGGGGAGGGGTGGGGAGAGGGAGCATGCAAAATGCAGGGACCAAACAGTTGCAATGCCTGAAGTACTGAGGAGATTTAGAGAAAGCAACTGGGTAGGGGAGAAAGCAACTGGATTGCGCATCCGCAGCTGGAGGGAACGGCTGAATGGAGAGGGCCGGAAGCGAGAGGCCGTAGAGAGCCGCGGGGAGCGAGCGTGCGAAGACCTTGGTGTCACCGGGTCCAGGGACTGGCCAGTAAGTCTTTTGCTGCACTCCTCTTCCGTTCCGCTGCTCCCCCCCCCCACTCTCTCCCCTTCCTCCTTCTCCCCCCCTCCCTCTTTCTCCACCCCCCCTCCCCGGCACCGCTACCGCTGGTCTCCCCGCGCTGCTCTCCCCGGCCCCCGCGCTGCTCTCCACGGCCCCCGTGCTGCCTTTCCCGGCCCTCGCGCTGATCTCCCCGGCCCCCGTGCTGCCTTTCCCGGCCCCCGCGCTGATCTACCCGGCTCCCGCGCTGCTCTCCACGGCCCCCGTGCTGCCTTTCCCGGCCGCCGCGCTGATCTCCCCGGCCCCCGTGCTGCCTTTCCCGGCCCCCGCGCTGATCTCCCCGGCCCCCGTGCTGCATTTCCCGGCCCCCGCGCTGCCTTTCCCGGCCCCCGCGCTGCCTTTCCGAGCCCCCGCGCTGATCTCCCCGGCCCGCTCCACTCTCTCACTCCGGCCATTGTATTCTGCCACGTGTTTGTTAGGTTTCATCTCTGTGATTTTTTGAATAGCGCCATCTTTGGTCCTGGCAGCTGCAACAGTCGCTGGCTATGACGTTTTCGTGGCACATGCTGCATCTGCGCATGTGCCAAAACAGCGCCACCTACCGATCGCGTTGTCAACAATTGCGATCGTTTTTTTATGCGATTGAAATTCATCAAGTATTTTGAATTAAAGTTCACAAGACTCAGATGTCAATGTTGATAATGAAACTTTTCAAGCATGTTGCTACTGTGAAATAAGGCTCTGCTGGGAATTGAACCCAGGATCTCCTGTTTATTAGACAGGTGCTTTAACTAACTAAGCTACAGAGCCAGATCACGAATGGGTGTGCAATTGAAATCAGAGGAAGGCCTTGTAGATAGTGGGCAGGCTTTGGCGAGTCAAGAGCTGAGTTCGTCACGGCAGTGTTCCCAGCCTCTGACTCGCTCTTGTAGTTGTAGCTGTAGTTGTAATTGTAATCGGCAACCATCCGTCTCGGAAGACGATGGGCTACACCCGGGGTGTACGTCACTTCTGTGTGAAACATCGTTTGTTGTGGCTGGAGAGGACGACTCGTGAGTGACGATCCCTTCCTCAGCTGGTACAGATGAATATCATTGGCCCGAGGTCGACGGATAATTTTTCCTTCCTCTGAGCTCTCTTTCCCACCATCTGGTCATTTCTTTTGCCCTCTACTTTTCCCATGGTCTTCCTGAATGCCTTTCTCCAGGAATTCCAGTCAGCAGGAAGGACTTCCCATGCATCGACTCCAATCCCAGTCAGCTTGAGATCTCGCTTTGCAGATGTCCTTGTATCACAGACGTGGGTGACCTGTTGGTCTCGTGCTGATAGCAAGCTCACCAAAGAGCATGTCTTTGGCAAAGCGACCGTCATCCATTCAGCACACATGACCCAGTCAACAGAGTCACTGCTGACTCAAGAGGGCAAACATGCTGCAGATCCCTGCACGCTGGTGTACTTCTGCATTCGGCACTCTGTCCTGCCAGGAGATGCCCAATATCCATCTGAGACAGCGGAGGTGGAAGCTGTTCAGCTGCTTTTCTTGGCTTGCATAAGTTGTTGATGCTTCTCTACTATAAAAGAGGGTGCTGAGAACACAAGCCTGGTACACGCGGAGTTTTGTATTTTCGATCAGTTTGCTGTCGGTTCACACTCGTCTTCTCAACTTTGACATGACAGCTGCAGCATTGACAATCCTGGTGCTGATTTCAGTATCAAGGGCCAGATTGCTGGTGATTGTTGATCGAAGGTCTGTGAAGCTGTTGACAACCTCCAAAGTGAGGCTGTCGATGTTGATGGAAGGTGGAGTCTCTACGTCCTGGCCCATAACTTTGATCTTCCTGATGCTGATCGTCAGTCCAAACTCCTTGCAGGCCAGGGAGAACCGATATACAAGCTGCTGTTAATGAACTTCATTATGGGATGTCAGCACAGCGTCATCAGCAAACAGCAACTCACAGACCAAGAAGTGACTCATTTTGGTCTTGGTGCGCAGTCTTGCCAAGATGAACAGCTTGTCATCAGCTCTGGTATGCAGGTGGACACCCCCATCTGAGTCACTGAAAGTTTAAAATAGCAGCATGGAGAATAATATGCCAATTGTAAAGGATGTGAGCTGTGAGGAGGTTACAAGGAGGCTTCCAGGGGACTTGGACAGGATAAGTGAATGAAATGACAGATGGAATATAATGTGAATAAGTGTGAAGTTATCCATTTTGGTAGAATAAACAGAAAGACAGAATATTTCTTAAATGGTGAGAGGTTGGGAAGTGTTGATGTCCAAAGGGACCTGGGTGTCCTTGTTCATGAGACACTAAAAATTCGCATGCAGGTGCAGCAATCAATTAGGAAGGCAAATGGTATGTTGGCCTTAACACGAGGGGTCATGAGTACAGGAATAAAGATGTCTTGCTGCAATTGTATAGAGCCTTGGTGAGATCGTGCTGGAGTATTGTGCACAGTTTTGGTTTCCTTATCTAAGGAAGGATACACTTGCCACAGAGGGAGTGCAACGGAGGGTCACCAGACTAATCCCTGGGATGGTGGGATTGTCTTCTGAGGAAACTGGGCTTGTATTCCTTAAAGTTTCATTTAAAAGGCCATTTAAAACTGAGATAGGGTGGAATTTCTTCACTCAGAGGGTGGTGAATCTTTGGAATTCTCTACCTCAGGGGTTTGTGAAAGTTCAATCATTGAGCATGTTCAGGACAGAAATTGATAGAAATCTTGATACTCATGACATCAAGGGATATGGGGAGAGCGCGGGGAAGTGGTGTTGAGGCAGATGATCATCAAGGATGTAATTGAATGACAGATCAGGCTCGACAGGGTAAACTGCCTCCTCCTACGTTCCGAAGAGAGTTTGCACCAGGACACAGCCCTGTTTTACCCCACTGCTGATCGTGAAAGTGTCTGATGTTGCTCCATTGTAACTGACGGAACTGTGCATGTTCTCGTGGAAAGAAGAGATGACGCCCAAGAGTTTAGGAGGGCAGCCTAGTTTCCACAGCAGTTTGATGAGTCTGTCTCTGCAAACAAGATCGAAGGCCTTGGTGATGTCTATAAAGACAATGTAGAGTGGTCTGTACTGTTCACAGTACTTCTCCTGTAACTGCCGAAGTGAGAAAATCATGTCGACTGTCGATCTACCAGCTCTGAAGCTGCACTGAGACTCAGGATAGATGTGATGTCAGGGTCTGCAATCTGGTCAGAGCAATGCGAGCAAAGACCTTCCCCACAATACTTAGCAAGCAGATGCTTCGCTAATTGCTGCAGTCACTGCGATCGCCTTTATTGTTGCACAAGGTGACAATGTTTGCATCACGCATGTTGAGAGGTGCAGATCTCCCCTTCCAACAGAGACACAGAAGTTCATGGGGATGCTGCAGCAGAGCTGCTTTTCCACTTTTGATGATTCCAGGTGGAATATCATCATTTCCCAGGGCTTTACCACTGGCAAGATGGTCAATGGCGTTGTTGAGCTCTATGGTGGTGTCGCTGTCCAGCTCCTCCATGACAGGGAAGTCTGGAATGGTGCTGAGAGCTACTTCAATGACAATGTTCTCCGTTATGTCGAGTTCAAGGTAATGCTCCACTCACCTTTCCATCTGCTTTTTAGGTTCAGTGATGATCACCCCTGTCTTTGTCTTCAAAGGTGTTGATTTAGTTACTGCTGCTCCCATTGCTTTCATAATTTTTTTTTTATTCATTCATGTGATGTGATCATCACTGGCTAAGCCAGCATTTATTGCCCATCCCTCATTTCCCATGAGAAGGTGGTGGTGAGCTGCTTTCTTGAACCGCTGCAGTCTGTGTGAGGTAGGTACACCCACAGTGCTTTTAGGAAGGGAGTTCCAGGATTTTGACCCAGCAACAGTGAAGGAAAGGCCAAGTCACGATAGTGTGTGGCTTGGAGGGGAACTTGCAGGTGGTGGTGTTCCCATGAATTTGCTGCCCTTGTCCTTCTAGTTGGTAGAGGTTGCGGGTATGGAATATGCTGTCTAAGGAACCTTGGTGTGTTGAATTCCTTCATATGTCCCTCTGGCATCCCCCAGATTCAGTGGCAGTTTGTATGCTGTTGCAGAGTTTTAACCAGTATTGATTGGTGCAGTGCTGAGCAGTCTGCAGAGACTTGTTTCTGGCAGCTCTGAGAGCGTCCAGAGTTTGTTTGCTGGGGACTTGTTTGTCGTTCATGAGGACTCTCTTCTTAGTTGCAGTAACTGACTCCATTTCAGTCCAATAAGCCGCAAACCAGTCAGCATTCCTCCCATCTCTTTTCCTATACACAGCGAGTGCAGAGTTATAGATGGTGGCGTGCAGATGATTCCACTTTGATACCACACTGAGGCCTTGGGTGTTTTCTGAAAGAGCCTGATCGAGGATGTTGAGGAACTCCTGGGTCCTTTCTGGATCAGTGGTTCGGCAAGTGTTGATCCGAGAACGGCCTTTCTTCTTGGATGGGTGAAGCTTTCTTGGCTGAAGCCTGACCTTGCTACACACCAGGGAGTGGTCAGTGTCACAGTCAGCGCTATGATAGCTGCGTGTGATGAGGACACTGCTGAGGGTGGTACGTCTGGTGATGATAAGGTCTAGCTGGTGCCAGTGGCATGATCTCGGATGTCTCCAGGACACCTTGTGGCACAGCTTGACCTGGAAATAGCTGTTCGTCACACAGAGTCCATGGTGACAGCATAGCTCCAGAAACCTCTGTCCATTTTCGTTCATCTTGCTAATCCCCTGGTGCCCTATGCTCGTTGGCCAAGCTGTAGTCAGTACCCAAGCTTGCGTCGAAATCCCCTAGAAGATACAGTCCCTCAGTGCTGGGAATTCTACTGATGGCAGTGTCAAGTGTCTCATAGAATTGATCCTTGACATCTGGGGTGGAGGTGAGTGTCGGCACATGGATGCACATGAGATTATCTGGGCCCGCGCTTGTTGAGAAGTGAAGGGTAAGAAGTCTCTCTGAGCCTGCTGTGGGTGGTTCACTCATCACAAGCAGCATGTTATTTACTGTGAAACCCACTCCATGCTCACGAGTTGCCTCTTGGGCTTTCCCCTGCCAGAAGAAGGTGTAGTGTTTCTCTTTGAGGGATCCACTTTGAATGAGTCTAGTTTCTTGCAGCACAGCAATGTCCACATTGAGCCTTGTGAGTTCCTTGTCAATCACAGCTGTCTTGTGTGTGCTATCAACCTGCAGAAGGTTGTCGGTAATGCCAGGACACATGGTCCTT